>NC_091101.1:4059880-4370833 GCF_024713975.1 Paralichthys olivaceus
ATATCACAAGCTCTCTGTTCTGTGAATTTGTATTCTCCAAACAAGGTCAGATTAGCTGGCTGAGGGGGCCCTGGGGAAATAATGAGGTCTGGTCCCCTGTTGACAACACACACACAGGAGATTCCTGGTGTGACAGTTTTGTGTGAGCATTCTGTATTAAACATGTAAGTAATATTGATATTGTAGCACATATTTCTGGTGTAAAGGCATATTAAAACAACACAAGACTTGTATATACTGCATGTAAAGATGGACAGCAGGTCTCCACTTCCTGCAACTATCCAGATATGAAGCTAAATTCTCCCAGACACAAACGCCACCATCTTGCACATTTGAGCCAGAGTCTCCGCAGTAGCACTTCAGTGATGTGCCCTTTTTTTACAGTCTCACATAACCAATTCAAACCAATCATACCAGGAAAGAGAACAACTCAATTTACAAAAATAATCTTTTAGATTTACTATAGTTTGGTCCATGTTCCATCCACTACTAGGAGTTGGGATTTGACCTATACTGATACCAGCATCCGGGTGGCCATCTTGGCTTCACTTTTGGGAAGCAGTCATATTGTCAATGTTTAGATACAGTCTAGGTTTCCTTCTTTTATTACAGAGCCCCTCTTAAAAGATTGGCCCGATAAAAATTCCACCAGAAAAGCAAATGCAATGTATGTAATTTTTTTTTTCCAAGAGTAATGGATTAAAAAGTTTAATTCCCATTTTTGGATGTAAGTATAGTATCTGATAACTAAAAATAATAATAACACAAATATAAATATTGTTTCAGTTTCGTCCACCATATTATAATAACATTGTTGTTGAATTGCAGCAGCTACATTATGTAAAAGTGTCAGGAAGTCATCTGTCTATCATTATCCTCTGTCACACACTGTAGCAGCAACTCTGCACAGAGCAGAACAAGAGCTGATCGAGCGAACTGCTTTCACCTCGTGTCAAGTTTAATAACGGCCAAACAAAGCTGTCACAAGACAATGCTGCGAGGAAAAGAAAAAAATCAGCTGTCATTGTCAAAGCTGCGCTGTGACCCGTGCTATTTCCCACATTAGACTGTATGTAGACGGATGTAGATGTTACTTTGGTCCTAAATCAACCTGCATGCCATTACTCTTCTCCGCTGGTGGAATTGAAGTAGCCAACGGGACATAAAGTGAAGCTGCGGCGACATAGTCCCTGTGATGAATGGTGTCCTACAGGCCCTGGTCGCCCTGCATGACAAACAGTCCAGCGATATCACTCTTCACCACTGTCAATCCAAAGCTCTCAATCTGTAAAGGGAGGCTGATTTGTTCTTCCTAATGTCATTCATACTTCCATAAGAGGAAACCCTAGAGACAGTTCTCTCTCTACTCCCTTATTCATGTCACTTGGAAACCAATCTGTCTTCATTGGAGGTTGTTTCATGCGGCCCATTCATACATGTGTCAGTGCGATATGAACTGAATACCACACTACACATTCTCTGTCACAGTTAGAGCCTTATGTAGGCATTTATCTGAACTTAGTTGGTTTATTCACACATTTTAGAAGCTAATCGCACATCATACTCACATTACCTGTGGTACACCGCAAGGTTCAATTTAGGTCCAATCTTATTCTCCATCTACATTCGAGGCCTGACAATCCAAAAAGCCCTGCTGGTGTTTTACATTGTGTCTGTTTCAATGGCATTACTCAAAATCAGAAATCATACTGTTCAGTCTCCCAAACACAGACATCATCCCCATCAAACATAGCGTTGATGAAGATCTCACATTTGAACCAAAGATCAAGTTAACCAGTCCTATTTTCTTCAGTTAAGAACCTTCTAAATTCAAACATACACTCTCCCACTCTGTTCTGGGAAAAGTTACTCATGCACATATATAAAGTTATTCATGCATATATATTCTCAAGACTCTCTCTGGCATGAATCAAAAGTCACTCTCTTGCCTCCAACTAGAATACTGCATCTTGACTTTTTACTGGGGTGAATAGATGACATAACATCACCACAATCTTGCCGTTGCTCCACTGGCGCCCTGTTGTTTAAAAAACGATTTTAAAGATTGGCCTTGAATGGCCTCACACTACATAGCAGAAATGTCGAGCCCAGATGAGCCAGCTCGCAGCCTTTAGATTCTCAGGTGAGGCCATTCTGGTTGTCGAGGCTCAAATATAAAGCTAACCATGCTTTTGCCATCAGGACCCCTCAGCTTCAGGCTTGCCTGAGGGGATGAGGCTCACACATTCTGTGACTTTTTTTTGAAATCACTTCTCAAAATCCCATTTTTATGGACTTGCCTTTATGCTGTCTTTTTGAACTTTTTATCTTTTATGTTATATTGCTTTATGTCTATTTCTTTTTAGTGTTCCTATTATTTTTATTTGTAATTACTGCTTTTTTAAATGTGCTATAAAATTAAGTTGGTGTTATTATTATCTTAACATACATCTTGGCTAATCATAGCAGGAAAAGCACAGACATACCCAATCACATTAAAAACATCTGCTTTCTTACAGGTCAAACAGTTCTAGTGTTCTGTGCATCTTGTCTGGACAGCCTAATGTATACCTGATAAACCTCGGTCTCTCAGTTGTGAATTATTTGAATGCTAGGTTCGTTAAAGACACCACGACTGTTCCCTCTATCCCCTGTGTTTGATTCATCTGCAGCCTCACGCTGTGTTGTTGAAAAGCTGCTATCAGCTGGATGCTGCTGTTGCTGTTTATCCTCAGCGTACACAGTTGTATGACGGCAGAGAGAGATTTTGCTTTTATCTGAGTACACCACAACAACACAGGCCAGAGATTACAGACGGTTCAGCCAGACATCCCGCTGTCACGACTGAGCCTCCGTTTACTGAGCCGGACATTTGTGCCATATCTACAGGTCTGAGGTTGGCAGAGGAAGAAAGAGGGGAGGTAGGGGTTGTGGGGTTGAATCACATCAACTGTATTTGTTTATTATTCATGTGTTTTACTTTCCATGTCACAAAAATGATTCTTTACTTCATCCAAAACATTGTTAGTTATATTTAGGATCTTACACACTATCATTTACTTTATTTGTTGTCTGGCATTTATGCTCACAGACTGAATTTACCTTTGCAATTTATAGAAAAGCAGTGAGATATTGTGCTGTGTCATTTGGTAAATTGTTTCATGTTATGGAAGTTTCCTGGTGACAGGAGAATTTAATTTAGACTCGATGCATCAAGGAGACCACAAGGTGGAAAAATATACAAACGCTAACAGAGTTACATGAGCAACTGCGTGCTTGCATGCGTGCGTATGTGTGTGTGTGCGTGACCCTAACAATAACGCCTAACCCTCATTATTATTATTATTTTTATTATTATCATTTATTCAATATCACAAACCTACTTGGATTGATTTTCACCAAAACTTGGGAAATTACTATTAGTATCTTCTAATGACTAACCTTTGGAGATGATCCCTCAAAGGTCAACCGCAACAGAAATATGGTTATAAGTTAAGCATTCATTCATCATCATGTGGTATAAATATCCTGGTTACGTCATTATGATGTGGCATTAATATGTAAAGAAGTCAGCATTCCTTAATTGGGATATGTCACATATCGGGGTATGCGTCATGCCTCTGGGGACTCTAGCTAGCGTCTGTTAAACCCAGGGTAAAGGTGTTTGCTCACCTGACCTATCCAGACCTCTCAGTGCATTATTGATATTTAAGGTGTTCTGTCAGAATGCCTCTGGATACAGTTGGATAGACGCACAACCAATCTGAGCAAGGAAATGAGTAACAGTGTATTAATGAAATATAAAGTCCAGATTGTTTAATGCTCTCTCTGCTGCAAATTCAACAGACCTCTCCCGTCAGAAGGACCCATCAGTTCCATCTGAGTGAATAAATATGAGCTCTCTGATTGGTCTGGTTTCCAGGTTAGGCTGCTGCACAGCTTGGTGACACTTGATCACATGATAGTGCTGTATTTCTGCACTTTCCTGACAACAGCATACAGTAAACTGACCATTTTTTTGTGGGGGGTTAATTTGAGCCATTAGATCTGTTCTAGATACATCTCAGTATCTTAATAGGACCTAAAAAAAGTTTGCAGATTGTAGCTCCCAGCCTGTGAATCCAGGCTCTTTGTGAATCACTTGAAGCAGCGGAAGGTCACATTGGCACGCTGTTCCACTTTGCTGACACAATTAAACAGTGATAGACAGCCCGAACTAAAAAAAAACTTTCCCTGAGATATATTTCCTTTTCTCTCTCCCATTTCAAATAAACTGAAATCATTGCAGTTGTTAAAATGGAAAATGGCTCAGAATGCTAAGATAGCATCTTAGCAGGCAGTGCATGTGAGAGAGCGAGAGAGATGAACTCTTTCATAAATTCTCATTAGGAGTCACTAATCTGTTCTTTTTGTGTTGGGGGCTTGTGTGCAGGCTCAGGCTGTGCTTTGCTAAGAAGAAGGATATAATAGAATGTCAGTCAGTGCACAGAGAAAGGGGCACAGGCTCACATGTCAAAGACCTATGCAAATACGCACAAGCTGCCCTCAGGCAGTATTAACTGAAAACACTTAATGTCTGCTGTGAACACAGTAAATACAGTATGATTAACTACAGAATCCTTCCACACCTTGTGGAGTTGAATTTAAAAAAAAAACAATTTTTGTCTTGTGGAAAGTTATTTTACTGGTGGAGAAACAGATCAGCCAGATGTTGCATCAACATTTACATTGATAACATTGACGTGAGACTAGAGCTCAATATAATATCATTACAGTGCACACATCTGCCACATTATTAAACCTAGTTAATGGTTTTACTGCTGATTTATGTCTTTGTTCATACAGTTCGATATACTCTCATTAATGTCAAAGCAAAAACGGCCTCAGAATTGTATTAAAAATAAGAAACTGAATCACATTGACATAAGTATTCAGACACTTTGCAGTGGCATTTGTACAACAAGCACTGCACCCAGTTTTCCACCATACACACTCCCTCTCTTTCTCTCTCTCTCTCACACACGCACGCGTGCACACACACACACAGAACCTCATCATGTGCAACCAATGCAGAAGTCTAAGTGCAATTTGTATATAGTAATTTATCTTGTATCTTTACTTTATATTCTTCATTTTTCATGCTTGTTGATTATCTTGCTGTTGCAACACTGTTAATTTCCCAATCTTGGGACAATAAAGGAATTCTGATTCTGATTTAAATTTAGCTCAGGTTCCTCCCATTTCTCTTGATCACCTGGGATGTTTTTACTTCTCCTTGAGGCTAGATTCAGTTGATAGGACATGATTTATGCTTTACACTTATATAGGGGTTTCTCTAATTTGGCTTACACTGCTAGGTCTAATTCTTTTCTGCTTTTTGATGAAGACTTTTGAGCCACAAACTGGCCCAGGATGCTTATTTGAGTGATTTTGTTCATTTTTGTATTCTCATCTGAACATAGAATATTCGTTAAAACAATATCTTCAGTAGTGAAGCCTTAAAAAGAAACAGCTATACAATCTCTATAAAAGACACAGCTATACAATCGCTATAAAATGTATATCAGAGCAAAACCCAAGACATGAGTTTGAAGGAACTGTGGAGCTCAGACAGAGGATTGTGAGGGTGAGGTTCAGACCTGGCAAAGGCTACAAAAACCATTAAACAACTAACTTTCTTTTTTCTCAAGAGCCAACAGGGCCTCCATGATGCTTAAGTGGAAGATTTGAACAACCAGGATTCTTCCTAGAGTTGATAGCCTGGACAGACTGAGCAATCCAGGAGAAGGGCAGAGGAGTGAAAAAGGATCTAGGCTGAGGTTGACTGGTTTGGGCTGAAACCTGACTGCAGAGTGTCTGCAGTCAGGTGTTACTTGAAAAGTTTAGGGTGAGTGGTGATGCTGCCTTAAAGGCCCAGGCACTCCATTCCATCCTGCAATCTATGGGGGGTAACAACTCAATTACAAAAGATTCACAATGTACTGATTAGATTAATGTAAAGTTGCTGTAGAAGGGCATCAACCCAGAAGCAGGACCAGTATCTGCTCCTTTGTGCGAGAAGGAAAAGAAAGAGTAATGCCACAGTCCTACAAAATGACCTCAAGCAGGCTACAGGTGTGCATGTTCCTGACCAAACTGTCAGACACAGACTCCATGAGGGTGGCATGAGGACCTGACATTGCCTGTGACATCATCCAGCTTGACTGGTTTGCCGATGGGTCAGTGATGGTGTGGAAGGCTGTGGGCACAGAGGTAGCTCAGAGAGCACCTCCAACTGTACCAGAGGATCAATCAGCGCAGGATAACAAAGACATGAGAGACACCAAGCTACAATGTTGATAATGTTCATTATACACCTGCTGGTGGTAATACACCAGTGGTAATACCTGCCGGTAATACACCTGCTGGCATGGTATTTGCCACAGAATATCCTTGCAGGGTCGCACAGACCTCCATGTCATAGCCAACAGTACTCTGACTGCTGTTAGGTACCAAGATGAAATCCTCAGAGGGACTGTCAGACCTCATGCTTGTGCAGTGGGCCCTGGGTTCCTCCTGGTGCAGGACCAAGCCCAGCTTCATGTGGCCAGAGTGTGTAGGCAGTTTCTAGATGACAAAGGCATTGATGCCATTGAAAGGCCCTCTCATTCCCCTGACCTAAATCCAATTGATTACTTGTGGGACATTATGTATCAGTGTATCCGACACTGCCAAGTACCACCACAGACTGTTCAGGAGCTCATTGATGCCCTGATCCAGGTCTGGGAGGAGATCCCCCAGGACACCATCCACCTACTCTTCAGGTATAATGCCCAGATGTTGTCTGGAGAGTATACAGGCAAACTTTTGTTACATCATTTTGTTCTCAACAAATTATACAATGTACATCAGTAAATATTTCCAACTTGAATATTCTTAAGGATTTGATATGTGATTCAAGTGTTATTTTATTTTTTATGAGCAGTGTAGAATAATCATATCTATCTCAGTCTAGCTGAGATAAAATAATTTATACTAACCTGCTACACCAGAAATAGTAACTCTAGATTGCAAGTGAGTTAGATTTCACTTTTTCTATATATGTTAGAGAGTAGTTGCTGTTGGAGCCTGTGAAGCACTTGTATAGTTGTATAGTCCTTACTTGGAAACACTGCTCTATCTAATATGAAACAAAAACTGGAGCTGAAATGAAACATGATGGGCTCTAAGTTGGATATGAACCCAATGCTGTGGTCCAGGGCCAAAAGCATGATGCTGTTTTCACACTTCCTGTGCATCAATCAAATTATCTTAAATATTCAGTCCGTATATGTGGGCTTACATGTGGGTTGTGTATGAAGGCACATGCACAACAATGATGATGAAGAGATGAAAAGACATAAAGACATAATGAGGCAGTCAAATGTGCACACGTGCTTCAGAGATTTCCTTTTAAACTCTATAGATAGATGTACTTTATTGATCACAATTGGGAAATTGTTGTATCACAGCAGCAGGTCAAGGACATTTGCAAAGAGTAAAGAACAAAAACTTAATACAAGAGATGACAAGAGACAAGGTGCAAAATTTGTTTGGAACATGACAAAAGTAATAAATATGACTATATGCAGTAAAATGAATATGAATATAATATGTGCAAAATAAATTAACAGTTATTGCAGCAGTAATTACTAATAAGTACTAACAGAGGTGGGAATTGTACAGTCTTATTGCTGTAGGCAAGAAAGACTTCCTGTATCTGTCCTTGCAGCAGCTGAGCTGAACCAGTCTGTTGGAGAAAGAGCTGTCTGTCTGCTAGGTGGTGGAGAGGATGCTCTTGATTGTCCATGAGCACCCCCCTCTCCAACACCCCTTTAAAAGTGTCCGGTTTGCAGCCAATTACGCAGCCAGCCTTCTTAATCAGCTTGTTAAGTCTGTTGGTGTCACCAGCTCCGATGCTGCTCCCCCGGCAGACGACAGCAAAGGACAGTACACTGGCTACAACAGACTGATAGAAGATTTCCAGCATCTTGCTGCACAAATTGAACGATCTCAGCTTCCTCAATAGAGTCTGCTCATTCCTTTCTTGTAAACAGTGGTGGGGTTGGTTTCCCACTGCAGTCCGTTGTCGATGTGGACGCCCAGGTACTTGTAATCCTCCACTGTGACAACATCCTCTCCCAGAATACGCAGTGGCTATGAAACTGTCCTCTTCCCAACCACTGCAGAGTCAACTTAGAACCTCTGCAAGTGGCATGACTCAGTTGTACTGAAAGTCAGAGGTGTACAGTGTGAAGAGGAAGGGCGACAGTATAGTCCCCTAGGGAAGTCCTGTAGTATTCACCACCACATCAGACAGAACACTGCCCAGCCACACAAACTGACTCTGCCTGTCAGATAGTCAGTAATTCAGGAGACGGTGGATGTGAGTAGGCTCGCTGCAGCAGGTAGATAACTGCATGCAATTGCATCCACTTCCAGATGAGGCTGGTAGGCAAACTGTAGAGGGTCGAGCGATAATTTCAACTATGGTCTGAGGTGGGCCAGGACCAGCCTCTCCAGAACCTTCATCGCATGAGATGTGAGGGCAACTACTCTGTAGTCATTTAGGCCAGATGGAGTGGTCTTCTTGGGAACTGGAATCAGGCAGGATGTTTTCCACAGCAACGGTATCTTCTCCTGATGAGGGCTCAAATTGAAGAGATGCTGGAGAAAAGCAGCTCGCTGGCTGGTACAGGACCTCAGAACCCTTGAGCTAATACCGTCTGGTCCCGGGGCATTGCTTTGATAATGAAGCTATAGTGTGTGTGTGTGTGTGTTTTTCAGAAATTACTTATGTTGTGGGGACCTTAATATGATTATACAGTCACATTATGGGTCTTGTCTTCCATGAGGGGACAAAAAAAGTGACCATTCCAACATATCGGTCATTATGGATAGCGGGTGATATACGTCAAACATTTGGACATGACCAAGAAAATATGTAGTATATGTATATGTATGAAAGGATAGTCAAAGAGATTTCTCCCCATAACTTAAGTCATTAAATTTTAAGGTTAAGACATGGTATCTTAGGGTCAGGTTAAGGTTAATCTTAGGTTAAGGTTAGGGTAAGCCTCCAGTTAATCAATGTAAGTCAGTGTAATGTCCTCTAAAGTCATGGGGACACTACGTGTGTGCGTTTGTGTGTGTGTGTATGTGTGTGTGTTTGTGTCTGTGTGTATGCATATTTTTTTCAATCCCTCTCTCTGAATGTGCTGATGTCTGACCAGATCAGGTCAGGTGATTAAACAACCTGACTGTGCTCGGAGTTCACCCACACTGCCGGGTCAACCTCCCCTCCCCCCTCATCAGCGGACATGATCGACCATGTCCAGGTCTGTGTGCCACCACTGACCCTGCCAGCATTGCGTCCAGCCTCTGCAGGCTCTGGCAGATGCAGGCGTGGGCCAGTTGGCGTGGGGCATATGCTGTCTGCCTCTGAGACCATCTGGACAGCGACATCCACCGCCTGCTCTTCCTGCTCCATCACATCACCCCCACGGCCTGCGTCGTCCTCTTCACTCAATCCTTTCCTCCTCCTCTGATCCCACCACTCCGTCCTTCACTCGTTCCCCCACTTTCTCTTCTGTTCAACCTCACATCTCAAAATAATATCTTGACACGTCAGGCGTCTCGCTTTCGTCTCGTACAATACAGAGCACACAGAGACAATGCAAGCAGACCAGAAAGAGAGAGAGATATGAAAAGCAGAGATAAAAGTACTGCCTTTTATTTGACTCTGTGGGAGTCAGCGCTTGTTTTGTGTGTTCTGCTTTGAACGGTGGGAGAAAAGGACAATGAGCCCACCAGGACATACAGGCTGCAAAATGCTCTTCAAAATAGCAGGATGCAAAGAGAGCAAGGCACAATTCAATAACGCAGGAGTACAAAACACAATCGAAATGGAATCAAACTGAGAGACATGACAAGCAGTCTTTTTAAAGGGACAGTTCACCAAAAAATGAAAATACACCCATTATCTAAACTCACAACTAGGGTTTTCGTGATTAACCTTTTTTACCATATCTGTGGTTTCATAATTTCACAACTTCATAACCGTAAGAACTGTAAAAACTACGATATCTATCTATGGTGTCCTGCCACTCACGAGTCACGTAATTTGTGTGTGCACCGCGCAGTGAAATCTCCCATGAGTCACGTTTTGTGTGCGAGAGCCACTGAAACATTAGTTGAGAGGAGACAATTGAAGTAACTTATTTCCACCAACGCTGGACAAAGAACTCCATCAGAGGACTTCACAGCAAGAGGAGAAATCGGCAGACACACACACACCTCTCTCTCTCTCTCTCTCTCTTCCTATTAACCATTATAAATGGTAGCCAGGAGTTTAATTCACCTATACTGAGACAGTGACCAACGTCCCTCCACTCACCAACCCCCACCTTCCAACCAATTGCTTCTCCTCCACACAAACCCTCCACCAGTGCTGACATGCAGCCTCCCAGTGGTATGTTGAATCAGGGTATGCTGTGGTGACATTTCTAACACATCCAGATCCAGAGATGTGCATGATTATTGTATTATTACTAAGGTGTTATACAAGTCAGTAATAGGTCAGAGTAACTAACCTTAGAAATCTTCCTAAAGGTGAACTTTGTTTCCACAATTGTCATGACATTACAAGTGCACACATCTTGTGCTCTTGTAATGCAAATTGATATGTATATATGTGTGTGTGTGTGTGTGTGTGTGTGTGTGTGAATGTACAAGAGTTCTTTACAAAAAATGTGATTTATTCTCAACAGACATACCTGCAAAGACGAGAAGAAAGACAAAGAACACCGAAACATGATTGACTTTTATTTGATCATACAATGTCTCAGAGAAATGGGATGACTCATGTATTATCTCAGGTGTAGGACACAAGATAGCTGATACATTATTATCATGTAATCTTATCTTGATACATTTTGATTTAAACTGCTCTAATCTACATATTGATGTTAACAATCGACCTAATGAATGTTTAATGTGAAGCATGTAAGCATCAGCAAGCAGCTGTGCTTGAGGAAAACATTTTAAAGATCATAATATTGGCATAAAATTCGACTTCACATGAATACTGATGTTCATGTGCAGATGGGAAATGGTTTCAATGTTCATGACAGCAATTTAAGATGATACGTACAGTTTGTATATCTTCTTTCTGTGCCCCCATAATTTGAAATAATTTAAAATCTAACCTAATCAAAGACATTTACACACTAGTGAACTCCAGCTCAACCGGTTCAGCAAAAATACTCCAGGCAAACAACAGTCTTAAAGCTTATAGTCCAAAATAACCGCAGATGTAATGTTTACAATCTGCCAGCAGGTTTTAGGTCTTTTTTAAAAATTCAATTAAAAATTAATTTGTATACTGCAGGATATACTTTGTTCTATGTTGTGATAGCAAACACTTGAGACCTATTTGATGTTGATTTGAGTCTTTTTCTGTTAGATATATATAATGTATCTACATGTAATGTGTGAATATAAAACCTTAAATTGCTCAATATGTAGTTTCACTTTTAACTACAGTTTGCAGTAGTTTATAAATTAGATGATCATATAATAGAGTTTTAGTAAAATAATAATACAGAGAAACACATTTACTCCGAAATCGTGGGTAGTTTCATTTGTACTCTGCGTATTCTGCCTCTCTCTTATTTATACACAGAGTTCACAGAATGTTAAGTTCCATTGCTGAGAATGTGTATGAAGAGTGAGGAGGATATATGGAGCCATGCTGCACTGTAGACAGCCTGAGTACAGAGCAGCAATACGACTGAATGAATTGAAATACTTCCATTCCAATTTCAGCAGAGAGCAGTTCATGAGTTGGAGGGAGCGTGATATTAGCTTATATTGATTTATGGTTGGACGTGTACACTTACCTGCTCGTGGCTCTCACTTCACTCTGGCTCACCTCCGGCAGCTCTGCTCATTTACATTCCATATGTGCTGTGATCTAATGTAGAGATTTTTTCATCTGTCCAAACGATCTCCATATACTGGCTGTCAGGGAAATGACATTGGTGTCAGAATGATCATTTAGAGCCACATTAGCACTTCTACATCCTCTTTTAAATGAACTGATTCCAAACTATAATGTCCCACACTGGGTAACTGTTATGGAGGACATCAGTCTTCCCTCTACACTTTGGCCAGTTCTTTCCCCTCAGCCACACAGTCTCTCTAATCGTAC
Organism: Paralichthys olivaceus; assembly: GCF_024713975.1. Classification (NCBI taxonomy): domain Eukaryota; kingdom Metazoa; phylum Chordata; class Actinopteri; order Pleuronectiformes; family Paralichthyidae; genus Paralichthys; species Paralichthys olivaceus. The sequence continues at coordinate 4,072,110 of NC_091101.1, forward strand.
TTCCACAGCCCACTCCCCATCCATAATCGTCATGCTAGTGTGCTGCAGGCGACCTGAAGAAATGCGCCACTTTGACAGGTTATCTATTATGGTGAAATGCAAACCTACTATCTGTTTTAAAAGACATTTAACCACACACATTAATATTCGAGAAACAATGTAATTACATTCAGTTATTAGTGTCAATGTCTAAGTGTATACACCACTGGCCCCTAAACGGATTTAAAACATTGTTAGGTTAGGTTAAACACATCTTTTAATACTAATTCATTTCAACAGTTTTAGTTGCTTTAACATGGTTTGATATTGCTTTTTAATATATTCAAATATTCAAATGTTACCTTCTTTCAATGTAGCGAAAGTTTATTAAAATGTACTGTAAATTAAGTCAAAGGCACCCCAATGCATGATGGATGTCATTGCACCAACTTTGGGAATGAGTGCCTTACACCCAATTCATGCATTTGGCAACAACATGAAACAGCAAAGTTGTTTTCTTCATATTGTGCAAAATGAAACACTGGCATCAAGGTGAGATATTTTCCAAAGGAAAGACAACAGGAAAGACATATTACGCTCCTGCTAATGGAAAATATTTATGTCACCTTTTTAGCAAGTTTACCTACATTTAAAACCCCACACATACCAGCTAATTTTGGTGCATAAGAGGTATGGACAGGACCTAAAGCTCCATGATCATGGGTGCACGCTGGAACCTGGATCAACTGATAAATCAAAAGCTTTGCTTCACAACACAACAGCCCACGTCCAATAATACCAATAATACCAATAATACTCCTGACACAGCACCAATCCACCTGTCAATCTCACGCTCCATTTCACCCTCATATGTGAAGACGCTGAGGTACTTGTGAGGCCTATCAATGCTGTTTGGACTCACCTGCAAACCACCCAATATGATCAAGCTCAAAGAACTATGTTGTCTGTACGAAGATGTCTGTTGCACCCAAAACTGGACCCAACATTATGACCGATAAGGGACAGCGCTGATGGAGGCCACCATCTGGAAACACGTTTTACATCCTTCCAAGATCATGGACAAAACTCCCATTCCATTTATACAAGGACATTTCTATAGCAAGGACCCGCACTCCTGCCTCTGAAGACTCCATGGCCAACCAAAAGGCCATCCTCTTTACTGTGACAGCCACCTTTACTGCAGGTTTTGAGGTTGTTGCTGCATCCATAGATGGGACTTAAAGTCCCTTACCTAGACGTTGCCAGTTCACGCTCATTACTCTTTTGTGTTTACCAGGTATGTCCAGCAGCCTTCCCTGCCATCTGATCCAATTTACCACCAGATGGTGATCAGCTGACATCTCCCCTCCCAGGGGGTATTGCCCCTGACAACACGGGTGTCAGGATCACCAGGATGCATGAACCCCCCCCCCCGACACATTAAGGTAGCAATGCTCAGAGGGGATGTGCATCGAATCCAAAATAAAGCATGGCTTGCATTTGAACCCGTCTCCCAAACACTGTTACTGATCTGGATTAAAATGAATAATGCAGAACAGAAAATTATTTTTCAACAGATGGAAAGACAAAACTACATTGCTAGACCTGCAAGACATGCTGAATATATGCAGTAAATCCGACAAGCACTCCCAGGCATTTTGCATGCACTCTTGACCTTGACATCTGGAGCATAGAGACACCTCAGTTACACATGTGTGACGGGCATTGGCATGTGCTTTTACATCAAACTATATTAGACATCTACCACTCTATTTTAATTTTGACATTGGATAGCTCATTTCTATGTATTTCTCTAGACCTGTATCAGCATCTTAACACTAACTCACCTTCATACTGGGTGCAGTGATTGGGAGTGGCTTTGGTTTGTGTGTGTATGTGTGTGTGTGTGTGTGGGGACTTCTGCTGTGAGCCAATGGCTGTGCTTTAGGTGTTGAGTGATAGCAGGTGTGTCTGAGTGTGTCTCCACTCTGGTCTACTTGAGCCGCATGCAGCAAACACTGCTCTCTCTGTGCACTCTGAGGTCACCCCAGAAGCCGCTGTCTAAAGGCAAAGTTTAAAGGCTGAAGTGTGCTGCCAGCCAAGTCAGTGTCGACTGCTCAGTGATCACAGTGAAGAAACGTTAGAAAGAAGCTGTTAAGAAGAAGCAACTAGCTGTGGTAGAGCTGATCTCCGGCCTCAGACTGTTCTTCCCCTCACCTCCTCGGTGAGCAGGATATTGACCCTTACCCTTTTTAGAATTAGATTACCTCCAATATTAACAAGGCTGGATTTTGGATTTTAGTATAATTTTATATGAAATAATAAACTATGCTCTTAGACTTTTATTGAAACTGGTTGGTCCAGTCCATGTCCAACTGCAGTGGGTTTCTTTCTGTTTTTTACATGTTGCCCATTGGCTTACACATCAAGCCTTCAGAGTAGGCACAGAATTTGACATCGTCACTGCCTGGAATGTTTTGCAATGTATTTAAAAGCCATCACTAGGGATGTCGAGATGAACCGGTTTTACGATAACCGCAATTTGCGGTATCACAATTTCATATCCGTAACAATTGTAAAAGCCACTGAAACGTTAGTTGAGAAGAGGGAACTGACTTAATGGCCTTATTTCCACCAGTGCTGGAAAAAAAACTTCATCAGAGTAGTTCACAGCCAGAACAGAAATCCTTGTTTACTTTCTATATTATTGCTTGTCTGAGTATTGTTTCTTCTATAGTATCATAATATCATAATATAATCATGAAAACTGTGAAGCCGTGATTTGACAATCGTGGCACCAAAATTTAATATTGTGACATCCCTAGTTGTGTCTTTTTCTTCTATAGTATCAATAATATATCGTAGAGTATCATGAAACCGTGATATTTCCTCAGACAATAATCGTGGCACCAAAATGTCATATGGTGACATCCCTAGTCATTACGCTGACATCCCTTTTTAAGCCCCTGTGAACAAAACATTTCTTGTAACCACTTTTACTTTGCCTTGAATATTTCCTATTAACCAATTACTTCTGATTTGTGCTGTTGCATTTTGGATGGACTCAGTGACTAATCTTAGTGAGACAAACTGTATACTTTTACCCCAATCTATACCAAAAAACTAAATGTTATCACAGGGGTCTGTTTACGGTCCCACCAGTTTATCCACATAAAACACAGTGATAGTTGTTGAGGTGTTTTAGCTGAATATGAACACAGATAAATTAATAAGCTGTTAGCCATTGCAAAACACATGGACTGTTGACCTGCAGGAAACCAAAGCCTGGTTAAATGTGATTGGTCAAAGTAGAAATGAAAACCAGAAGCCTTCCAGCCTCGAAATCTTGTCCATTGCCTTAGTTTGGCTTTCTAAACTCTCAAATCATTTCAGTTCACCACAGGCGAGACTAGTCAAAGCAAAATTAAGTCACCAGACCACAGTTTGGAAGATTCAAGTAAAAGAGGTGTCTTAGTTTTTGATTGCTTTGTCATTGTGAGTTAATGAGGAAGAGATTTTAAGGTGTAAATGTGTGCAGATGTGTGAACGTAACAGCACAAGAGTCTGAATCCATTGTGTAGCCACTGTATCCACAGTGGTTTCTTTTCGTCACTTCAGTGGGGAGTTGTTTCATCACGGAGCGAGCAGAATCAAAGGCATCCATAAAAATAAGTCATTCATAATTGAGCAGAATGAAGATGAACTGTGTCAAACTGTTCATAGTTACCATTGCTGCCATTTTTTCACTTTTCTCTCATGTTTAGAGATGTACAGTAATTTGTCTCAACAAGTCAACACACAGGTGATTCAGATCTTCACCTTGAAACAGCTGCAGTCCCTTGAGCTGATATGACACTTATTCTTTTATTCACTGTAAGCAGCACACAGACACATGCACACAGACACATGCACACAGGCACTGGAGGCTCTGCACCATATGTCCTCTGTGCCCTTGTGTGACCGCGGCTGTACCCCACTGCTCTTTATGGGTGTAAAGTGGAAATAATTGTCTGGCTTGTCTGGGAGAGGTCAGCGAGATGGGGAATGAAAATGAGAGAGAGCTATCTGGGAAAGGTCAGAGAGAGGGGGAATAGAAATGAGAGAAAGTGGCATATTTAAGCCAATGGAGTGTGGCTTCCCCCAGGAGAGAGGAGGGAGCAATGGATGGATGGACACAGAGGTGAAAAGCAACCACTTTCACACCTCCACCCTCTCTCCCTGCTACAGTTCTGTCCCTCTATGTATTCATCAGGGTCACACTGTCACGTTGGGAAAAAACACATTGGGCAAAGATGCACACAAAGAGAGACACACACAAGCCCTGACACATTTCTACAGTGATGGACATTGGAGTATTTCCTTTTTATTTTTAATATATTTTTTCATTGTTGTTGTGTGTGAACTCAATGTGGTAGATCAAATGAAGAAGAAACTTAAAGGGTCACTCATCCACAATACAACAATCACTTCTTCTTTCTTCCCTCCAGGGGTATTGGTCCCTGCAGAAGTATTCCAGACAGGAAGTATTTGGCACATGCTCTGAGCAGATTCAGTCTCAGAGAAAATAATGGTGAATACATTAAAACACCATTTGTTTCATGAATCTTTTGTTTTATCAATACCCACCATTGACTCTTATTTTGTGAATGTTTTTAATCATTAGCGATCGTTTAATCGGTGTGTGTTGTGCAAGCATAAATATTAAAATAAGAGACAATACTATAAACACTAGAAAAATTATTGAATCCATTGATGATGACAAAAATAAGTCTGCTGGAGCTCTTTTCTGGTGAAAGAGCTCTGGGTATCACAGCAGAATACAGAATTAACAAACACAACGAGACAAAAAGTGTGCACCAACACAATGGCGCCATTCTGAAATCATAGAGTGAGGAAAAACTACAAAAAGAAACATTTAATTGGGTGCTGGGGGTAGTAGCAGTATTGCACGTGATAGAATGTGGCCGCGGTCGCGATCTGCAAGGACTGCAGAGAAGAGGTCAATCTCACCGGCAGCTGAGAGATTTGCCTTTCTTTGACCACTTGCAGCAAGTGACGAGAGCTTGAACAGTCCTCCATCACTACGTCGTAGTAGTAGCAACTTGAAATGCTCCGGGAAAGGGCAATATTGTCCAAACATGTATTAACTTGAGGTTTATGTCAGCTGTGAGCGTGTCTTCAGAGAATGGACATAAAAAAATCTCCTTACCAAATCAACTACTGGAGGCAGAGTGTGCTTTATGGGAGGTACTGAAAAACTCATGGTCCAGGAGAGATATAAACCTGACCTTGAGCTGGAATCCATCTCACTTCACCCATTCCACCTGCAGAGGGATTTTCTCCACCTCCTGACCAACCAACATTACCCATTCTGACACACTGTGATTCATTTCAGGAGATTTTAATCACTGCCAGGTACATAAGTCTTCGACAATATTTGAACAGTATCTTACCTGTGCAACAACTCTACTATTGACTTTTATGGCACTTTTATGTCTCTGCCTATTACTCTATTTGGAGCTTCCCACCCTCACAGTGCACTTTTACTGCCCATCTATTAGAGTTACCAAAGCCCAGTTAAACACTGGATGGAGGACAGCATTATCAACTTCTCTGTTTGCTCTGACTGTGTGGACTGGGATGTCTTTGACAAGTCACCTCCTGACTTAATAAACACAGTTTCTTCCTCCATAGCATCCTGAGACCAATTCTACTGTATGTAACTCAATGAATGTGCTTCTACATTACATTTTATTTGGCTGACGCTTTTATCCAAAGCTACTTACAATAAGTGCATCAACCATGAGGGTGTTAACCCAGAAAAACAAGAATCATGTGACTACATTAGCTTCAAAAAAGCCAAACCACAAGTGTTACATGTAAGTGCAGCATATAAGTGCAACTAACACCAGAGTTGAAGATGGTTATTAGACATCATCTTCTTCACCAAGGGGTAGTCAGAAGAGATGTGTGTTTAGTCTGCGGTAGAAGATGTGTAGACTTTCTGCTGTCCTGGTGTCAATGGGGAGCTCGTTCCACCATTTAGGAGCCAGGATAGCAAACAGTCTTGATTTTGTTGAGTGGTTCAACCATTTCCTGGATGTAGACTGGACCTGATCCATTTGCGGCATGGTACGCAAGTTCAAATGTCTTGATGCAAATGCGGGCATCCACTGGTAACCAGTGAAGAGAGCAGAGGAGTGTGAGTGAAGTTAGGTTGGTAGAAGACCAGTCGAGCTGTTGCATTCTGGATGAGCCGCAGAGGTCGGATAGCACTAGCAGGCAGACCAGTTAAGAGGGAGCTTCAGTAGTCTAGGTGTGAGATGACCAGAGCCTGGACCAGAACCTGTGCCACCCTCTGAGTGAGAAGGGGACGTATTCTCCTGATGTTGAGCAGCATGTAGCTACATGAGCAGGATGTTGCAGTAATGTTGGCAGTAAGGGAGAGTTGGCTGTCGAGTGTCACACCAAGGTTCCTTGTGGTCTGGGTGGGGGTCACCAATATTAACTAACCAATATTAGTCTGAATAAGACACCACCATGTTGACAGTTATTGATCACTTTAACTAGAATAAGCTATAATCAAATTACAACATGCAGTATTCCAAACAAGATGGGAAAAAATGAGATGATATACTGTGGCGTCATACATTAAAGTATGGCGTAGTGGAAGTAACAGCAAGAATCATAGTCAGACTGCTCTGTAAAAAGTAAACAGGATGATGAATGGAATATCAAATCAAAACCTTTTTTTTAAATTCTGAATAAAGTCAATAGTTGGGATATTGTGAGTGTCCCTGTAAACATAGTGACACACTGATTTAGGCCAGTCGCTCTGACATTATGATGAAAACCTTTATAATATTTTTAAAAACATTTTCTATAAAAAGAACATGTCCGTGCCAGATCTTTGAACACGATGCAGACAAATATTTGAACTGAAAGATTTCTATGTGATTTCACTCTGCCCTACCAGCTTCAACAGTGTAAGGATGAGAAAGCAAAGATACTTGAAATGCGAATATATATTTCACTACAGGAAGATGAAGACACCTTGTCAGCTGCCACAGACAGGCATTCTCAGGTTGATGATAGAGTTATACATATATTATAAAACATGCACATTCTTTTTTTCATCTAACAGAGCGATGCTGGAAATTACAATGAGGAAGAGGCTCCATCCACCTCCGCAGAATAACTTACCACAGGAAGATGATGTTCAGCACTGGGCCGTGACCTACGGTGAAACTAAGTAGACCTGGCACTGCAAAATTTGTTGTGTTCCTGTAGCACCTGAACAAGGTGTACTTAGAGAAAGAAATTGAAAAATGTAATTTAGAAATGGACCACAAAAATCTGCTGATAAAAAATAAATAAATACATAGAAATACAACTGCTGAAAAGGTCTCGACAGGTGGAGGAAATAAAAAAGACTTAATAAAAAGACATATTGTCGTTATTGTCACTGGGGGGTGATGGGTCAGTCAGGAATCATGGTAGCATATGGTCTCTGACTGCGGCCGGGCGGTCCTGATCATTATCAGGATCGCTCCCTGGTTGAGGAGGACATTGCTCTCCAACTGTGGAAATGTCACCATACTTGAGAATCCCAGTGGTCAACTCTTATTACAGTTTGGGGATGAATTAATATGCAACACACATTCTTGCATTGCCTGTTTTTTTTACATCCACACACAGACAGACAACCCTGGCTGCTGTTTTAATGCATATCCCAGTGAGAAGCAGTGATGATGCTACACAAGGTTATCACAAAGTTAGCTCCACAGGTGGAGAGACGTGACCCGTGTGTCCCGAAACAGCAAAGAGATAAAGATAAAAACCACAACCTGATCTTTGCTGCTTGCCTGCTGCAAATCTGCATCACTTTATGATTTGATCCTGATAATTGCTTAAAATCTATCAGATACTTTAAAAAACACGTGTTACTTTAAATGTAAAATATGCAACTTCGGCCGCTAGTGGTCTCTCAATCAAAGCAACGACAAAATACCTAGTTTGATGCTGTCGTGAGGCAGTGTGGGATCATGGGAGTTGTTGTCTTCACCAGGATAGTCAATGAAAATCTACCTAATGCTGCTCATGTTCCTGGATGTATTAAAGTGGTTCTTACGTTACGCAGCAAGCAGCAATGAAGACCTGTCATGTATTTAAAGCACAGACTCACATTAGAGATGATAACACAGTGTGAACATGCAGAGTGACACTAATGGATTTAATCTGTATCGTTGACCAATTCATCAACTCCGTTCGCCCGTGTTTATTTTTTTCCCCATGGAAAATCAGAAGCACTGCAACGTGACACATTTTCCATCCAAATACATCAGTGTGCTGCTCTCTCTCCTGTGAGCAAAACTCCGAACAACAGAGATTTGGCAATATTCATCCATCAGCCTTAAACACACAGCAACAGTGGGAGCTGTCTTACCTGAAAACTGATGTTTATTCAGTGTAAACCCATCCACAGACTTCATAAAGTCCAGAGCTGGGAACGGATCAGTGGAGCTAAAAGCTCATTTCTCACAATGAGCGAACAGGATGGTTTCCGTCTCGGGTCACTGAAGGTTCCACTCACTCGATTTTTTTAGTTTACAGGCACAAAAACGAAGTTTTACTCATTAGCGGTAAATTCTGTTAAATGCCTGAGCACATCTCTCTGATGATATCGCTGCAGGACCAGTTAATTAAAGCACCCCACTGCAGAAGGGCATGTACTGGTGAAAGTTCCATTACCATTACCCTTAAAACATTCAATTACTGTTGTGTAGTCAACGTGATGTGTTCACTGACAGAAACAGTATCCTGTGGGATACTCAAATTCCAAAGCTGGCTATTGTCTCAAAGCACACAAATCAAATGCCATCAATTTTCCCTCACCACTTAGTTTGAAATTTTCAACTCAAACTGATTCTGGATCAGAATCCATCGGACTTAGTTTCAAGTATCATTGTCAGGATTTGCTGCCATATATTGCTCCACTTTTAAAAAGCGGGTATTCAGCCGACGCTGAACTATTCCCACTCAGCTTCGTATTAGCATTAAAACAATTTGAATGGAAATTTCAGGTTTGCTCTGTTCTATATGAATGGGTTTAATCAAGCATGCCTATGAGGCATTCACACACACACACACACACACACACACACACACACACTCTGAGCTTCCACTGTCGATGGAGAGAAGGGAGTGAGGCACAATGAGTTTCATTTATCATGAGCCGCCATGTTGACCTTGGCCGTGTTGTAAAGCCATTTCTGGGAGTGAGAATGAGGAAATAAAAGCCATCAAGCAACAGTCATTAGGGAACCAAGCCAATAAGAAGCATGTTAATGGACGGACCTACTGGTTTCTAGCTGTAGCATGTGTGTAACGAGTCTCACACACACACACACACACACACACACAGGCCTGTGAAGAGCCTCTGAATGTTCATTGAGTCCGAATGTCACACAGAATATGCAGAATTCTAAAAACACGCAGACAATGTTTCATGTGGCTTTCAAAGGTGGAAGCTAATTGAAAAGTACACAATAGAGGAGACATGCAGAGGGGACAGATGGTTTTATGAGGGCTTTGTATGCAGTGACCCTGGACAGCTGCTTGTTGTAGCTACTGTAGCTTTTATGTTGCTACTGTATGTTATGTGCATCATAATTGTCAAAGTGAAGGACTTGAAGTTCTGCAGATGGATTAAAATGCAGGACAAGACACATCCGATCCCGACTTCTTTATGTGCTGATGAGTGCAGATGATAGGTAAAATGCTACAGTGGCTATTTGAGGAAGATATTTCTTTCAGTTAGTTCTAATATGTCTTACCTCTCCACTTCATTTTATTTGACATCATACACAGTGGGGTCCGAAAGTCTCAGACTTTTCATGCTGGTGTCAGTGCGACATCCACTGACATTCATGTCAAGCTGAAGTCCCATTGACTGGTCTTATTTAAGAACTCCTTCAGTGCAGGAAATTATGGAAGGTTGCTTTCACCTGAACGTTTCTTTTTGTGAAACGAACTGTTCACAGAACGGAACTCCTTTGTGGGGACAGGAACATGCGGTCGGACCAGCCACCTCAGATTAGAGCACATGTAAATGACACACCATTCTGCTATAACCACTGCATTGTGTGTTGTGTATAAAACGACAACACCAACCAAGGGGGTTATTTATTGTGGGAGAAACAATAATATCAGTTCAGCAACTTCACAAGGTTCGGCTTCTACATACGCACCTCTCCTCAGCGGGTCGTACCACAGTCTGAAGAGGATAATGCGTTTACACAGCAAGTGAGTCAAACAGAGGTCACACAACAAAATATTGAAGAAAATAAACCTCCCCGAAAAATATTTTCAAAAACTCTAGGAAGAGATTTACAAAATATAAACAGAAATGGATTTTGTGTGAATTGAATTAATACATTGGTCCACAACTTTGCCTGTTGTATAAAATGGTTCAAATCTTCTTCACAATCCATGTGGAAAAATATTCATACATACATTAATTCTGAACACCAGTGGTTATTTGCAGAATCACCTCGGTCGTAACTGTTGATTACGTAAGTTAATTTGGTGACACCCATGGTACCCGTGTGGTAACAAGTTCACTGCAGCAACTTCAGCGTCCTTCAGGAGCTACTAATGCAAAATTCAGCACAACAGCAAAAGGGAGTTTTATTGACAGCAGCTTAACAAAGTTGGACTCATGTCAAATATCACGTTTTTATGTATGGTGGGTGCATTGGACACATTTAATTGTAGGTGTGTATGAGAGTGTGAATGCTTGTTTGTCTCTGTAAGTTGGCCCTGTGCTGGACTGCTGATGTATCCTGACTCTAGAGTCAGCCGGGATTAGCTATAGCTCCCCTCATGACCCTCCAAGGATAAGCAGTATAGATAATGGATGGATGTATTGTTAAATTCCCCTTCTGATCTAACATTTTCATACATTTTCAAAGCATAGCCAAGGTAAAAATCCTTCAATCTGAATTATCTGTGGGCCCTATGGTTGCATCAATACGTTTTTGCTTTTTTTGTCATATTGGCAATTTCATCCACTCACTCACAGTTGTTAACTTACATTCGCTAAGATTGGCTGGTTAACAACCAACAAAGGAGTAGGTTAAAAACCCCTAAAAGCAAGGGTCTCTCTCTCTCTCTCTCTCTCTCTCTCTCTCTCTCTCTCTCTCTGTCTCTCTGTTTTTAGTCTTTTTAACGTAATTTTTACTGAGAAGGTTTTTATCATGGGAGCTGGCTACAACAAATTTAATAAAGAGAAGTGGCAGCCCCTAAACTACCTCTCAGGTGAAGCCAAACTTGCAATTTATATCAGCAGAAAAAACAGGGTGAAAAACAGGGAAGGGCAGGAAGCAAAGGCAGTGTGGGTGACAAACCTCAGAGCAAAACTCAAACTTGAGTTCAACTTTTATAAACATGTCTCTGAGTCTTTTAAAAAATGCTGGTGTTTTAAAAACATTGTCTGCACTGTAACTGATGATCAGCTGTCTTTTCCACACTTTTTAACTGCTTGATGTATTTTGAATTATTCTATTTGCATGAGCACTTCATTTTAAGAACTTGTAACAATGCAAATATGTTGATAAAGTGTTTTTGCAAAAATCAAATCTCTCTCTCTCTCTGTCGTTGACCCATCACTTCCCTCTTGTAGATTTATTGCACAGGACTCCGACTATCTGTTCAGTTTCTATCTTACTAAGTGTTGACATTGTATATATTGTGTATATATTATTTGACCTAATTCTATCTTATCTTATTTTATCTTATCTTATCCCTACTGTGGGAGAATCAGGGCCAAACGTTCTTAAAGGCAGAAAGACTGGTGACACAGTCCGTGTGTCTCAGCTCCATTAACCTACCACAGTGCAGCATAGCTCTCCATGGTCCTGAAACAACATCTGAGCGTCACGTGCATCTCAGCCAATACTCTTGATGTCTTTTCCATTTTTCTCCGTACAAACATTGAGCTGAAGATGACAGTTGACCCCAAAGTAGACTGTACACTGCATTTTCATTAGCTGTGCTCATTTCACATTTTCACTGCACAAACACCCACTTGCTTAACAGTGGGGCTTACAGTGATCTCATGCAAACATGTTTATATGTATATGTTTATATTAAGTATGAAATGCTAATTAATCAATTTCAATATTTATTAGTGAGCAGGCTGTTTAGCCCACATTTGACTTCACAACAGCATGATAATTGCATTGCTGTAGAGCAAACAATGGAACTTTTTTCCCTTGGACCAGTAGATTTGAGGGTATTTTCAAGCAACATTCTCAAAGGCACTTTCAAACTACTGTGGTAAAAATAGGAACAATATTATAGAGGACAAAAGGAAGAAAAAAGGAGATGGAGAGGATGAGAATGATGCACAAAAGAGGAGAGGATGAGAATGATGCACAAAAGAGAAAGACAGACTGAGAGGTGAAAATATGATTTTTGGTTGGAAAACAAAATTCAAACTAGAATCATTTCTCTTTGGTTGTTTGCCTCCACCAACTAGTACAGTTTCAGTTTACATATGTTTTTTACAGACTCATATGAGATCACACTGACCTTTGACCACCGTAATCTGTTCAGATCATCTGCAAGTCTAAGTGAGTATTTGAAAAGGTTCTCTAAAGGAGTTCTTAGGTTTTTCAGTGGTCACCCTGACTTTGACAAAACCCTTATAACTCCATCTGTCAGTCAAGAGAATGTTTCTGCCAAATTCTCACAAAGTGCTGCAGTCACAAAAATATGTTTTGTTTAGGTCACAGCGACATTTACCTTTTTTCACCAAATTCTAAGCACTGTGTTTTTGGACATTGGGTAGAATTGTGTTCTTATTACAGTCCTGACTTTTAGCTTGGCAACCTAATGACAGTCTCAATGAGTCTCCACTTCAGCATTGACTTGCCTGTGTGTGACTTAGTTAAGTGAGTTCCTTACCTTTTCTCAGTATTCGTCTTCCAAGATAAGAAAAAGAAAAGAGAGAAAGAGAGAAAAGAGAAAATTCCCTTGACAAGTCAACAATAAACTCTCTAAGCTCTGCTGGGTGTTGGGAGTATTGGGTGTTGCCTCCAGAGTGCAGAGTGTGTGCTGACATGATATGCCAGTATTGAGTGGAAGTCAATCAATATGCTAAAGCTAAAACATATAAAAGCCCAGTCGGCTGGAGAAGGCAAGAGCTTTTATCACATCACACTGTGCTGAGCAGCACTGTGTCCTGGAGGCAGTTGCGTGGACCAGTGTAAACTTCAATCATGTTGATACACAGCACAAAGGGTTGGTTTGTTTGTAGCACAGCGATCTGCTAAGCTTTTAGGTATGTAAGAACGTTATATTACCAATTAATTGTGATTTGCATCTGACAAACAAGTGTCACAATTATTGGAGTAAAGCTGCGAAATGACAGAAAATATTAAATATATCAAAGCTGAAATCTTTCTGTTGTTTTTTGGGTGTAGATTGAGTCATTTATTTAAGATTAAGTCAACAACCCAATGAAGTCTTCAGAAAGTGAAGGGCTGTGAATATTGTTTATATATATATTCTATATGAAAGGACATTTTAAAATATCATTATTGTGAATACAAGCATCATTAAAACTGGGTCACATTGTTTTTTGCTTTTACAAAGCAGATCATGTAAATAGAGAGAAGCAAATATGATATTTTGAGATGAATGTAATCCAGCAACCAGATCACGATGATATAAAGTTAAGTAAAGATAAAGACAAAGGGAGGATTTGACATGAAAAAGATTGGTTGTTTTGAAAATATGTATCACACTATTGTATCTTTCATAGTGACATTTAAAATGAATTTTAAGTGATTTTTTGGGACAAGGGTTGTTAATGGATACAGTGAATTTCAATCAGGTGGACTTATCTAGGATACTGGAATTAGGATATGACATTTACATACTTAAAGGTCCAGTGTAAGATTTAGGTGAAAGGGATCTAGTGGTAGAAATTAAATATAAAATAATCCTACTGATGTTTTTACAAGTGTGTTTCATATAAATTGTACAAATTGTTGTTTGCTTTATCCCAGAATGAACGTTTTATGTTTAAATACTTGTTTATATCGGGAGGGGGTCCTTTCCTAAAATATGTTTGGAACATTCTGTCCAGGTATGTCCTACTCAACTGAGTTTGTTGTTTCCTCGTCCGTCATGAATATGACTAATAATTCACATGCTAACTTAGTTTGCATCATTGTTGTGATTTACAACCCATTGTCTTTAGCCTCTCTGATTATGATCCAGTGGCTGGTGTAGATCTGTGAGTCCTATAGACATTCAGATGAAAGCACAACCAAAGTGCAGGTTTAATACACAAAATTATTTTTTTCAACCATTTTTTTTTTCATAATCCAACACTTTTATAACATGAAAATATTTAATATTGCTTCATTTTCATGGTCATTCCTCACATAATTGTACCTTTGTAAAGGAGCCATTGTTCTCTGTGTTAAGTGACTACTCCAACATGATTCAATTAAGGCAATGACAACCACTCAGTTAAGCTTACAGGTATAATGTGTTGTCATGGTAACTTTTAAATCTACTCCAACAGTCACTTTCCAGTGTGGAGAAGATAGTGCTGCAGGACATGAGGCTGCTGGTGCTGCACTGATGCTCTGCTGCTCTCTAGTGTCCCCCCCTCTTACACACACTGAGCGGGCGCTCATGTCATTAGTGGCTCATGGCGGTGGAGTGACATGAGAGATGAGTGTATAATGCAACAGGAACGACAGCCCCGTACAACACTGAAATAAAGAGAATCATCTGTTCGTGTCCAACAGTGTCAATGTTGGAATGAAATGTAGATTTAATGAACTGCTGCAGTGGCCATTCTCAACCTGCCTGGAATGGGCTGTTTACAAGGTCTGTGGAGAAGAATTATCAGAATGAGTCCTTTTCATTAGTGAGTCCTTTGTGAGTTATGTGCAGATATATATTTTTATACAGAGTGTGGTGCAGAATGAAGTCAGAAAATGTTGTGTTTATCCTACCTGGTTTTACTGGAATTAAGATTTTAAAAGTCAATGTTTTTCATAAAATGAAACTGAATTTGCTTTATTACTCTCATTGTGTGTGGAATATATATATAACTTTGAATTATTGACTTATTTAAATTGTTTCATTGCCTTACATTTCCATATCTTCAGAATCAAATTCACAACTTTTCAAAATAAAAGCTCTGTAATTCAGCTCAATATTAAGCATTGCAACCACAAAGCTGGTTTGTGTTTTTAATTTAAAGACAAATGGCAAAACAGGAAGTGATTCTATGAATGTTGCTGCCATGAGGGACATTGGCACCCATGAATGTCAGTGTGAATCCAATTTGGTGAAATAATAATAATAATCAAAGTATCCAAATGATCTTGAGGCAGTTTCTGCTGTAAAGAGAGTTTGTTGAACTGCATGTGTCGGTTAAGTAAATTGGACGTCTACGCGAGCTCCATCTTCTAAACTTTATCTCTGTGACAGAATCTATTCTCTCTGCATTTACAACAAGCCAGACATAATTACCATTTAGCCATTGACTTTCATGAGGTCTTAAAGTTACAAAGCCCGAGTGAGAGGCTGTTTAATTTGACTTTGTGGTGTAAACACCACAAAGTCAAATTCAGAACGGTGGCCCTGAAGGACAAATGAGGAATCACAACAGCAAATCACAAAACACAACAACAAAGAGCAAAACACAACGAGTTTAACTTCTACCGGAAGAGGAAGGTACCTTCTATGACAGGGATCACTGCTGATTGGACAGAAGCACTGTCCTTCTTTTAAACAGGTGGGGAAACCAGATGGGATTTGTTCCAACCGAGCGTTCTCTAACTGAGTGAAATTACCCAGAAGTATATCAGCAGCCACCAGGGCTGCTGCTCCCATCACACACTGTGCAAAGGGCACCAAGTGCTGGAGGCGGCACCACAGATATGATGATCATCGTAATCGTCGTAATCATTCATAATGACAAATTGTTAAGTGATTGAGAAGCCTCAGAGACACTGATATCACAAGAGCAGAGGATGCACAGCTTCATACCGAGTACTGGCATCAAGCTGAGTACATAACCTGACATTTATCTCAGGAAATACAGGAATTATACCAGAACATTCAGCAGCAGCAGCAGTCAGTGTGGCCCGAGCGTCACAATGTTGTTTGGATGTTGCTTGGCTACCGACACTGCCTGTGGCACTTGTGCGCTCTGTCTGAGCCTGGAGAGCTGTGCAGGCGGGCTGGATACTTTCCCCTGGGCTTGGTGGTGCTGTGGCTGGGCTGTGCGCACTCCCCCTGCTTTGGAATGAAATGTAGACGTGTGCGTCTCTAGAGCTTCCCACAACTGCTGAAAATGCTTTTTTCTGTTCAATACTGTCTTCAGCAGAGTTTGTTACAATTTGTAAATATTCTTCTGTTGTGTGTGCTTATTGTATTTATTTTATTGAAGAAGGCTGCACTTACAAATAATTCTGTGTATTTATTTATATGTATTTAAACTTAATTAGCAGCAGTGATCATTTCAAATACATGTGTGTGTTTGTTGCTATCTTGCATGTTCTATAGTGTAATATAAACTGTCTCTTCAGTTGTGTGTGACTAATTGAAGAATTCAGTTGTTCTTACTAATACAAATATTTATACAATTAAAAATAATACAAATATTTGAGGTTTTATTTAATTGTATTATTTTGTCTGGGGGGGTTTGGGGGGATACAGTATGTGGAATGGACACAATCTTATTTTTAATCAAATCGATTATGTTTAACTGATGGTTAAATGTTCCCTCTGTGCGAACTGAAAACATCTTTTCTCAGGACGTGTCATTCTATTTATCTATTATTATATCAGGAAACTGTATAACTGTCAGCACACAACACAGAGTATACATTTTGTTCAGATCTTTTATAAATAAAGTGTGAGTGGAGTCGGATCTTTCCTTGACCTTGTGACATATTCCATCGTGGTCAAGGAATAGCGTCAGGAAAGGAACTTCCAACAGCTCTTATTTTGGTGGTCACTGAAATACTTTCAGTTGAATGCACCCCATCTTGATTTCCCACCTGTTATAAAGACAGTAGAAGTTAATGTCATTGTATTTGCTTTGTGTTGTTGTGTTTTTCTTTTTGTTGTCTTGTTTTGTGATTGGCTGTTGTGATTCCCTATTCGTTGTTGTCATTTGCCCTTCAGGGCCGCCATAGCTGAGTGATTTTTCCCAAACACTCCAGGCTGCAGTCAGACTCGCTCCCCCAGAAAGCCACCTCACAGGAGCTTTCAAATGCACACATATCACTGAATTCTTATTAGAGGGATTGCTAAAAGTCTGTCTTTGTCATTCTTCCAGTCCTTCAGCTCTTTTCTCTCTCTCTCTCTTTCTCTCTCTCTCTCTCTCTCTCTCTCTCTCTATTCCGTCTCCACCTCCACCCTCAATCCCTCGCTCACTCCACCCCACTCCAAGCGCCAAGCTAAAACCCTTCATCCCTCTCTCTGTTGTTATTTTAGTTTCCACTGCACTCATGCCGGCCTAATGAAGTGTGGATGAGCGCTATGGTGACTGGATCCCATTTATCATTGACTTTGAGTTTAGTTTACAGAGCTCTGAATAATTCATTATGTATGAATAGGGGTTTAGAGTCTATCACAGTTTGATAATATATTCCTCCTTGAAGCCTTTCCTGAATCCTGATGAAGCAAGCGAGGCCTCTGCATACACACACACCCACACACACACATGCGCACACACACACACACCATGCATGTAATGTAGTTGCATACAGTCGGCCAGCGTGTGTTGGGAAAGAGATATGTCCTGATTCCTTCTCACTGCTTCAGGGCTGTTGTGTTTTAGTTTTTTTTCTCGGTTATTGTAAAGCATTGACATATGGAAAGATGAAGGAAGATTAACGTCTACCAAACCAAGTTCTCAGCTTATGATGCAGAATAATGTATTTTCATATAATAATTTAGCAAAAAATGTGTATCAAAGAAATATTCTTTTTTTTATCTTTTCACCCTTGTTGGGGACCAAGCAGACAAGGACAAAGGTGTACAAAATATTTTTTTCTTTTTTAATGAAATTGGAAAAAATATATTTTTTTCAAATGACAAATGACTAAATAACCATACAATTTACAAAAAAAAAAAATCAGGGCCCAAACTTAAATTGGTCAAGTAACCAATAAGGCAACTACAACTTCAACATAACAACAGACCTTTCTTTACAAATGACACACAGGGGGTATACATACACAGGTAGACTATGGGAAACATAATCAAACATACAACATTAACTACACAAATAAACTATGAACATACACATAAAAACAACCTGTCAAAATAAGTATATACACAAACAAATAGAATTAACTTCAAATAAATAATAACAAAGTCAAACATAGAAGTTTCAACCCATTCTAAATCTGATCCCCCCCTCTGGAATCATGCTTTGGCCTCCTCCACTTCCTGTGGGCTGGGCTTAAAAGACCACTTCCTGCAGGCTTCAGGCCTTTTGCCAGGGGAAGTCTGTGCAACATAGTTTAAGCATGTTTTGGAATGTGATGGAAATGTGTGAAAGCTGATGGCCAACACTTTGATGCTCTTGGTCTTGTTGAGGATTTGTATGTGCAGTATTTTATGTTTTACACATTTAAATTAAAATACATTTTAAACAAGAGGAGCAACCTGGATCTACCTGACCGTGCTGCTGTGTGAGCTCACTGTGGTTATCACAATCCAACCCTCATCAGCCAGCAGACAAAGAAATCCTACAAGTCTCACTTGTAAAATACTTTTTAATTAATTTTGTTCTATGCTGCAATCACATTCATAACCTGTATACAAAAATGGATGGGTTAGAAAGTGAAGCCAATGTGTAAGTGTCTTAAATGTACATGCTGTCGAATGACCAGCAGAGGACGACTCCAGTGATTGCAGGGCTTTTTTTAGAAGTCTAAGAGAAAATCACCCTGAATTAACAACGTCAGGAAAGTGTATGGTGTCATTCTCTAGTTTAGAGTCTTCTAAAAATACTGCATGATGTTCATTTTGTAAATGATGGCCCTCTATAGCATCAATAGACGATAAACCATGGTAATCATTCGGGTACTGTGGATACTATGTGACCCCCGCCCCCGCTCGTACAAATATGGTTAGCAATTATTTCAAGGAACCACAATTGCATTGGAAAAAATGTCAAACTCAAAGGCTTCAAGAGGCAGTCCACAAACTGATGGGTGATGTCACAGAAGCTCGGTCACATCATAGAGTAGTTGGGGGTGTTAACTCAAAATGCCAGGTGTTGCTTGTGTGAGTGTATCACCCAGTGGGGAAATATTCACACTGTGGTTTCCCTATGGGGGAGGTGAAGACTCCAAACTCCAGACTTTTGCTGTATTGATAGAAGAAAAATCTGATTTTGTTTTGGTACATTTTTTACTTTATAGTCTAAATATGTATATTGTCATCTAACAATATATCAGCTATATGTATTCAAATAGCTGAGGTTGTCAGATTCTTTTTGTAACTTACATTAATTAGCTCATACACTAAAGAGTAAAGCTGTTTTCAGACCTGCAGAGGAACTGGGTCTGGACTTTCTCCTCAGTTTGCATGCTAAGATGCATTCACCACAATACATCCTCCACAGGATTCAGGTGAGGGGTGGTGCAGCAGGCAGAGGTCGGACCTAATGAATTAATTTCGCTGCAGAGATCACATGTTTTTATTTAGAGTACACCTACACCAGTGTCTTCACATCAGCTCCTCCAGTGGACTTTATACTTGAGGACGAGACAGAGAAAGTCTGCAGAAACTCTGGACGCTCTGACTCAGACATTTGCTTTCACACCTCCTCCGGTGAAACTGCGGAGGATCTCTGGAGTCCAGCGCATGTCTGAAAGCAGCTTGAGAAAAAAAAAGCCAAGACCCACAAGGGCTGAACAGAATAATGTAACATAAATTGAAATGAGTAAGATCTATAATGAATGCCCTCGTGACCTTAGAAGGGCACCGTGCAAGCACATTATTATTCCCACAAATATGTCAGATGTTAAAATCCTGCTAAATTAAACTGCACCACATTAGGTGGTGGTTGGATTTTTCACCAAGCTGAAATAAACAAGCCTCTTGCGGTTTGTGTAAAGCACAGGGAGGGTGACTGGAGGATACATCAACAGGGAACGATGGAGTAACATCTCTGATCTCTGAAATCAATCTGTTCTAGAAAATAGCACATAGGAGGCCCAACCCCTGATGAGTCCTCTGGCAGGAGAACATCTTCAACACCAGCGTCACCAGCATCAATAGCCAGCATGAAATGTCTGGTAAAGTCAGAACGAAAGCTCGAACACCTAATGCTGCTATTTGCGGCGCATGAGTCGAATTGTCTAATGATGACTGACGCCCTCCTGTGATTAAAGCATGTTAACTTTCTTTTGTTTTGAGATGGAGACAGTTTCTTTGTAAGAATCAGCCCTGCAAGGTCCAACACTCTTTGAAAGTAACTGGTGTGATGAGCTATATTTGACAAGTAAATGTAGTTTTCATGATAAATTAATGTGATTTTAAAAGAACAGTCATATAATTTCATTTACAGCTCAAAATGCACATTCAAATGAGCAGTATCTCTATCGGTACCTGCATTAGGTGATTGTACATTGTTCACGGCCACTGCTGTCCTCCACTTGTCCTCTGGTCTGATCACCAACCTCCACACCCTCCCAGATGCAGCGAATTAGAGTTCATTATTAGCAGCATGTGCCTGAGCGAGTGTGTGACCAAGAGGGAGCGGCCACACCGACTGGGACTTTCCTCAATAACAGAGCCTGTCACGACACATTAACAACTGCAGCCATTGATCCTGTGAGACTCCTGAAGCAGTGTCAGCACTGAGACGCTGGGAGCTGACTGACTCTCACTCTCTACACTTATAAACCTTCCGGAAGTTGAACTCATTTCTGCTGATGTACAACAGGTGACGGCCTCTTGGCCTCTGACCCACTCTTTGTGTTGGTTTTTTGTTAGCTGGGAGTGACTGATAAGAGTTGGTATAGTTGCATGTCCACATAATACATCCTACACTACAAACATTAATGATTAACTGAAGTACCATAAATTAGCAAATAATAGCCCAGGTGTTTATTTGTTTCAATCACTTAACAGACCAGCCGTTTATTTGGGACAGGCGTTTAATTTCATCCTCACAAAATCCTTCTGGTTAATAGTTGTACGTCTTCTGCAAGTGAAGTGGTTGCGGCGGAGGAAACGGTTTAGCCAACCAGCACTCGTGGCAAACTCCTCATCTCTGCTGTCGCTCACGGTGGCGTACATTTGTTTTCGCCATCGCCCTGATCATTTTGCGGGACACTCTCTCGTGGCGTGCCCGTTTGCTGATAACTCATTCCTGCATGTTTATCTCAAGCTCCTCACTAGCCTTCTTCCTACCTCCACCAGGCAGCCTGACCATTTTGCTGTCCTCCTCGGACAGACGCTGAAGCACAGTTTTATTTTTTGGCCAATCTCTCACTCTCTTGGGGTCGACAGAGAAACGTCTCGCGGCTGCTTCTCCTGAGTTTACCTCTGCATATTTTACGATAGAAAGTTTGAATTTCAAATCCTACTTTTAATTTTTTTGCTGCAGCGGAGCCATGGTGATCATTAGTGGTCACGTCTTCTTTGATTTAAAAAAAAATTAATTAGACCTGGCATTTATTTGGAACCTGCGGTTATTTATCAAAATATACACCTGCACCCGGCGTTTAAAGGGGACCCTGCAGTTAATTGAAACCCGGCTATTATTTGGTAATTTACAGTATATATTTTTATATTTACTTGAATACATAAAACATTTTATTCGAGTATCATGTGTGTTCTTTCTTTGAGCCAGAGTATTGCAAACAACTATAGTGTTGAGTTAATTTGTGGAGCATTATTCGTATCTCATGTTTTTATTGGGAAAAGTGAAAAAGTGACAGAAAGTGTTTGTTTTGGCATCTTTTTGTCTGGTGTTCTTCTCTGGTAGGCTCAACAGCAGGGCTCTACTGAAGTCTGTTGCAGAGAAAGTGGTTAGAGCAACTTGCTTGGGATGCCACCCAGGGTTTTTTGAGGAGTGGCTATCCTTCAAACAAACTGCTGCCAAAGAAGTCGCAATCACCTAAAGACAAAAGTGCCACATGGTTCTGAATTCAGGAAGACTCGTGATGATGATGTCGTGAAACAAAAGCAGAAGTTGTTCAGACAATAAAAAGTTGCCCTTGCTATCAAAGAACATCTGAGCTTATGGAACAAAGTGCACATTTTTGAACCTAATATTAAGAACAATCTAAAACCAGTTCAAACCACAGAACCATTGTAATTATGGTGATTAAAAGGTTTCCTACTGTGGCAGAGACGTCTCTGACAAGCACATTAACAGAAAACACAACTGCAAAAGCCAAGATACAAATGGAAAAGCCTCACAATGGAAACACAACCATGACAAAAGAGTGCAACAATGACAGTGAAACAATTATAACACGGACAAGCATCCTTTGTCGCTCACCTTCCACTATAGTTGCTTCCATTGTGGATGTGTTTCCGTTGTGTGGCATTTGTAGTTCTAGTTGTGTCTTTATCATTCGTGTTGTCCATTAACGCTCAATGTGTGCGACGTTTAGCCAACATGGTTTCCAGTGGGTTTTTTTTAGTCATTTCAAAAATGTTATCTGCTATAGCACATATTATAAATGTGTTCCATTTTAAAAAGTTAAACTGTGAGGCTGCATTTGTCCACCGCTTTTGAAGGAGCCTTTGAAATTGGAGAGCCAGGTCAAGTTGCTGCAATGCAACAAGTCTTAAAATGCAGCCTACAAAAGGTGTGACCCCTGATTTTGTCCATTGGCTTTGTCATATGGATTTCTACCATAAGCAGTAATTAGTTAAGATAAGATAATGTATTCCTTGATTTCTCCCACAATAGCAAAATCTGTCCATTTATAACAAATACATAGTTATAACCATATCTACTTACACAGAATTACATTGTTAACTAAGACTTGTTTAGAAACTAATTTGAAAATGTGGTTTGTTCCAGGCCACTGAATCCAGATGAAGTCCGCTCAAACACAATAACACTAAATCACTTTTGTCAAAGTCTCTTCAAAAATGTAAATTCACAACATGAACAACACACATTTGCCAGTTTGACTCACGATATCCATGTCGTGACAAGTGGCCTGCTTTTGTTCCCAGCAGCACAATCCTCCGTTATAGAACTGTATGTCATAACCATACTATAAATAAAATAATAAAATAAATAATAAAATATGTGCGGAGTGATAATGTGCCACATTTCCCTACCTGGCAGCCACAACAACTACCTTTCGACCACTGTCGTTACCATGCATAACAATACTTATTCTACTGGGATGATTACAGATGATAGTAAATTATTCAGCCAATCTGCCAAAGGCACTTTAAATCATATTAAGTTGATTCAGACAGCAGTGAAAAGGATCCGGGGCTTTCTGCAATTATCCACATTATAGCCCAAGTGTTTCCATCATATTCAGTAAATGAAGGTAATGCCCACTCACAACAACTTACAGCTTACCAACAGAAGTGATAAAAACACTCCCCTAAATTGCCTCTGACAGAAGGGCTTTAAAATGCTGAATCCACTTTAAATCTGACGTGCTGATGTGGATTGAACAATAAATCAAAAAGCCAGTGAAGGACATGTTATAAGACTAGAGGTGGGTGGAGAGGCCAAGAACTGCACTCAAGTAAAAGTAGTTATTCAGCATAACAAGTACTCAATAGTAAAGGGAATCATATGAAAACTTGAATTAGTGCACTGCGGTTGTGTGCCTCCAGATTCCTCTCATGGTCACAGTAACCTTTACCTTTGACCACTGAAACACAATCACTTTATCTTTGAGTCTTAGTGAAAACTGATCAAAAATTGAGGAATTTCCCTCAAGCAGTCTTGGGATATTACATTCAACAAACCAAAAACAAGTTTTTTGAAGCCACTATGACCTTGACTCTTGACCACTGAAATCTAATACATTCACACAACCATAAGTTGCTACTCCAGTCTCAAAATACTCAATTAAATGATGGTCATTTAAACATTCCTGTTATTACATGCAGCATATCTCCTGTTCAATGTTTTTTGAGCAGTGAAATCCACTTTAAAACTGTGGCTACGTGATATTTGGATTGTTTTAATGCCAAGTGAAAATTTATGGCAGTGAAATTTAATGCTAAACTGGCAACGTCAATCTGAAATGATAATGTGTTTCCTGATCTGTAAACATGCCTGTTACCTGTTTAACTACTACTACTACTGCTACTACATTCAAATGTGATTCGGGTAATTCTGAGTAGCTGAAAGAGCATAATTACCAGAGATGTTTGGCAGCACATTGAGACTCTTTGGAGAACCCTGCATTCTGCTGCATTAATGTACTGTAACCACAGGAAACCCGACAAATATAAGTCCAAATGTATTCACAATATTCATCCAAAAATGAAGTACAATCATGAAACATGTGAATATATTAACTAACTAATATACGAACCAGGAAATTCCAATGTACATTTCTGATGTTTAACAAAGACACAATGGCCTTGTATATGTCACAGTGGATCTGTAACACATTACAAATATTATTAAAACAGTATTAAAATATTCAGACACGATATCAATATTTTGTCCAAACACTACAAATTGATAGATTACATAATGTTTGTGTATTCTTTGTATGCAGTCACACATTTCCTATCTTCTGACATGTAAACAGAGTGTTAAAAATGCAACAGACACTTACCTTGGACAAACTGTGCCTCCTGACCTCCTCTCTTTCCTCATTAAGCATCACACCAGCGGTGTAATGATTGAGGATGGAAATGGTATTTCCCAAATGACATTGAGTGGCCGATGAAGAGAGATGCTCACCCTATCATTCAATCATGAACTCATTACTGGCATCAGTGGCAATGCACTTCACACTGAAGTGACTGAAATAAAAGTGTCACAGTATTTTTCCATCATTTTGGATTGCACCACAGACATCAGCCTCCAAGAGCAAATGTCAGTTGTTGTCAGAATTGTCAGCCTAACAACACCTCCAGAGATTAAAGAACACTGTCTGGCTTTCCTAACTGCCCCAAAAAGCTATGCTACAACAATTCTATTACAGAGGGTAAAGAAATGTGGTGATGTGTAATGGTTAATTTTATTTTATTTTATTTTAGCCCTCAAACTTATCCTGCTTAGAGCCCCCTGATGTATGAGGTATTATGTGATATTTTCATAAATATATATTCATTTTCACGAATACATTCAGATATTTGTCATTATACTTAATCGTTGATATATTGTTTAAAAAATGTGTCTTACATCAAATAGTTGCAATACATTATAAGGTATAGTATAGAGAAACATTCATTGTGTGTTTATCTCTGAAAGGGAAATTCCAAATCACAAAAGTTTGATGAAAATAAAACAGTGTATGTGCTGAAAAGAATACAAATAGACATGTCTTTATAAAAACATTCAACCTAAAAGATAAAACATATATATACAAATCTAATTAAAATATGAGCCAGAACTGACCCTTATTTCTTTTTAAGGTTGTTCTCCCTCTGTGTCCCTAAGTGTACCCATACATGGCAGACTTTACCTGTACCCATTCACCAGTGCTGGGAGGGAAGTGAATCTTTTTGTACAGTAGCCATTAAATGGAATATATGAGAAATTTTTCATTGCTTTGCAATTAGTGGAATATATGACTTTATCACTGGATTGTTCAAGATTTCATTACTCAACATTAAAAAAGATGGCTAATGATTGGAAATAGAGTGGAACTAAATCCAAATCTTTATTATAGTTAAACTAACTATTATAAATTGTGTTTCTTTAAAGACACTGTGAGAAAAATCTAAGCCATTGTGTGTATATGGACATTTTATCAGTTGACTGCTGGGAAAAGAGTTATTCCAGCCCCTGAAATATCAGAGAAAGGGTCTGTTCATGTAAGTGGCAAATTTTACTTTTATTTACAGCCCTTCCAATATCAGAAAAAATACAATTTCAAGCAACAAAGTGGGGACTTTTACTTTGAAAACTTAGCTCGGCTGTGACTCTGGGTGCCGTTCTGTTGCACTTTCTCCAACTCAGCATGCAGTCATCTCCTTGTGTCTCGTCCTTGCGGTGTCTCTTCTCTATCCTGGTTGCTTGCTCCTATTATTTGTTCTCTCTAACCCTAACCCTGCACCTATGGTGGCTGCTCTATTAGCAGAAAGGTAAATGGCTTCATGTACAAATTATCACATCATCAGGGGGAATGCACCGGCAGGAAATATAACAATAAATGTTACAGATAATCAATTTCAACAAAAGCTACATAATCATAAAACGTACTATATGAAAGTATGCAGATAAAATATCAATATGAAAGTATGCAGAGCGGGGTGAAAAGACTGAAGGGGAGAAGAGGAAATGAAATGTGGGGAAAGTGCAAGGGACAAGTGATGAAAAGGAGAGTAGAGCAGAGGTGCCAGGAGCTGATGTAAGACAGTCGGTTAATCATTGAATCTTTTTTCCATCTTAAGGTTATGATAAATCTTCATAAAGGTTTTTTGAATAAGTGGAACAGAGAGAAGAGGAGAGGAGGATGAGAAATGAACAAAGTGAGTTGATCAAAAAAGTACTGAAACA
This sequence comes from Paralichthys olivaceus, assembly GCF_024713975.1. Lineage (NCBI taxonomy): Eukaryota > Metazoa > Chordata > Actinopteri > Pleuronectiformes > Paralichthyidae > Paralichthys > Paralichthys olivaceus. Next base: position 4,098,823 of record NC_091101.1, read on the forward strand.
TAAATATGCATATCCAGGATGTTAATGCTGTCCCCTAAAGAAATCTAAAATAACACTTTCTTCATTTGTGTTGAATTCATTATATTGAAGAACACATTTACTTGGTCTATTACAGTATACTTTGATTTACACTTACCAGTCATTTGAACTGAAGATGAGTCATCTGCATGGTTTGTTGTCATCAGTTTGCAGGATGATGAAGACAGTTGGTGAACAATCAGATGGAAAACAGGATGAGAGCTCTGGTTGACTGATGATCAAGGCAGCGATCATGTTTTCCCCAAATGTTCCACAGTCCTGGCTGAGGACCAAAGGTAAGCGTGCCTTTTCTCTCCAGGCTCTCACTCTCCCTGAGTAGATTCCTCTGGCAAACTCCTCACACTCATTAAATATCTCTTAAAAACACTTTTATAGATGAGCTTCCTCCTCTTCTGACCTTACTATTTTAATCATTCTATATTGTTTTAGTGTGTGTTAACAGTTTCCAGTTGTTTAGCCTTTTAATTTTTAACTTGTAAAGCACCTTGTAGTTGTGTTTTGAAAGGTGCTATATACATAGAGTTTATTGTTACTGCATTACCTTACATGGTTCCCTCCAGGGGAGCATGCCCCTGCTCACCTCCTTGGGTTAGGGCTATACCCCAAATGTTTACAACACCTGCCATTGCCCCTGGGAGAGGGGCTGTGGTAAGAGGGGCCGTGGTAAGAGGGGCTGTGGTAAGAGAGGTGAACCTGGTAAGAGTAAATCTGGTTAAGCTTTCTGGAGAACGACGATCGCAGCAGCACTCTAGTGATCGACGACAGAAACATCTTCTGAAGTCTAACATAAACCTACATTAAAGTGTTTGAACCAAATTCTAAGCATCTTGACACGTTTCATCAACTGCACAATACAGTCACAATAGTGAAACATGGTGCTGGCAGCCTCATGCTGTGGAGGGGGTTTTCCCGAACAATGGATCAAACAATGTGAAAGTGATCCTTTAATCATAAGAACACTGAGTTCTGAGTTTTGAGGCAGGTCTGAAATCAGTGAGCTGTGTATAGCTTTTTTTTTTTTGAAGCTGACCAGTTTCTCAGCAGCCCCTTGGTCAAAGACTGTATGTAAAGATGGACGACCACGTCTCCCTCTTTACATACTGCTGGAAGTCATGTGACCAATCTTGACTCAGTCTCAGAAGTTTATGTTTCACCTCATTTTATAGAATAAAATAACTCGGGTCAAAACCCACTCTTTCTGGAAAAATGGCCACTTGAACATTCATCAGTGTGATAAAAAACTACCTTAAATGACAGAAACCATTTTTGAGAAAAATGTATTTGACATTTTAGCTAGGCCCATGTCCCATCTGCTAACATGGAGGAGGCAGGGTTTATGACCTATCCTGACATCACCACATGTGTATGATGTAGTTGAAAGGGATCTATTTTAAGGAAATTGAATATAAAATAATCCTTGTGATGTTTTCACTAGTGTGTTTCAAAATTTTGTTTTCTTTACCCTGGAATGAGACCTTTACATTTAAATGCTTTATATTTACATCAGGAGCAGTCCTCTCTATGGAGGCTAATATGTTTTTCACAGTAGCCCAGACTAAACAAACTAAACACCTTTTGATTTTTTTACAACAACTGAAGGCTACCACAGGTTCTCTCTAAATATCACTAAATGAATAATTAAAATTAAATGAAGGGGAAACACTGTTGATTTTAACTTTAAACTAACAAACTGTAAACTAACTAACTATGAAAATATAACATAACAGATCTACCAGAAGTTATGTTATGTCTGGGTAGATGGCCTCGGCAGCATGTTGAGTCATTCTTGATCAGTGATCCATGACGGAGCTAATTACTTAGTTCAATAGTTATTATTAGCATTAACTAATTAAGCAGAGTGAAAAATAGTTATTCATTTGAATCAAGTCTGACATAAGAATATGTGCATAATGATCCAAAGAGGAAAAAACTAATGTAAATGTATAACAGAAATAAAATATTATGTTTATGTTCATTATACGTAATAAGTTTAAAACATAAAAGTACAATTCAGGCTTCAAACGTCTGTAAATGATCCTAATATAAGATGTTGTGGTTACTTTCAAATAACCTTTGCAAATATGGAAGTGACATTAAAAATGTTTCTTCAAAAAGCATATGGTCTCTTCTTTGCACCTTGTGCCCTGCACCCTCAAACCAACTAATAAATGACAAAGTGAGGAGAAAAAAACAAGGGTGAGAAGAATGAAAATTCCATCTGTCTGCATCCTAATGAGGCTGCGCAAGCTGCATGTGTGTCTTTCACAACTCCAGAGGTGAAACTGTGATATCCAAACCAAATGGCTGGGGAGACGTCAGAGGGAATTGTTTTTTGTTCCCACCATTGCCGCTTGAGGAGGGATGAAGGGGGAAAAAAAACAAGCAGCATGTCTGTGTGTCTGCGTCCACCTGTACACCAGGCTCGAGCTGGACTGTTGTTGGAATCCGACCAAGGGTAAAATATCTCAACAGATGCCTCACTCACACTGCCCGCCTGTCACATTCGCACAGGGCAAAGGTCAAGTGGACAGCAAGCATTCCAGTGCAGCTGCCTCCTGTCACAGGGAATTTAATTTTCATCATGTATTCTTCTGCTCAATTATAAGGGGCCATGCATGCTTGCACACCCAATCCCCGAATTCTATTTTTAATACCCAGGAGTCCTTGCAGTTTGCAGTCTGAAACCTTGTTGTTTGTGAGGGCTGTGTAATTGGTTCTGCCTCCACTGGCATGAAAATACCATCTTTCATCCAAAGCCTGTTATTTCTGACTTAAATTATTGGGATAAGTGCTGAGTTGTTATAAAAAGGTAAATGAATTCCTCACACCTGAGATATCATTCTTCACATTACAATTATTTACCATCTACCTTATTTTGTGCACACTCAAGCTTAGATTGTCAACAGCTCAGGAACATCTTTGTAGAAGTGCAACTCATCTGTGTAATAAGCAGCAGGCTCCAGAGGTGAGCCAGATGTTTCGCTTGATGTTTTCCGCCAGTTCCCTCTCCCTCATAAATGAAGCACTTTGAGAGTAAATGACCTCCATACGTCAAGCGTGCACACTGGTCCGTCCCCAGAAATCAATTAAGCCATTCATGAGGAAAGAGAATGGTCTGAGGCTTCCGTCCTGATCCACAACCTGAATATATCCATAATATAACCAAACAGAAAATAGGCTTCAAAGTTTTACTCTCTACAAAAAAATAAAACAAAAACTGCAGCACCCAGTTCATATTTAACAGATCTGAATTTCCCTGCGTATCAACAGACATACATAAATGGTTGACCATCAAAACAAAGGGTAGAAAAAGGATCAACAGCACCTCCTCCTCAAGGTTCACCTCACTAGCAGTATCCAGTTCCAAAAGTTGAATCTGATTGTCTCATCAAATTTGGTTAGAATGTTCACTACCGAAATTGTAAATATGTAAAAATATTTTATTTAGGGTTAGACCTAAATGTCATCTGATATTTTCCTGTGAGGTGCATTCACAGACTGCTTCCAATGGAGTTTAAGGCTTAAAACAGGGTGGAAATTACCTTGTTTCCAGTCAAATATTAATGTCACTTGGATGACACCACATGCTTTTGCTGTTGTTTTATTACGTTTTTAGCCTTGGTCACCAGTACCAGCTACAAATTTCACTCCTGAGACTCCAGAAGTGTTTGGTGGACTCAAACACTTCACCCCCCCCCCCCCCCCCCCCCCCCCCCCCCCCCCCCTCTATCGGCATAGTGGTGAGTGGATAATGAGTACATTTTCATTTTTGAGTGAACTATCCCTTAAAGGGCCCAACTATCAGCTATAACAGCTGGTTAAATCTGACTTTTGTTGTCACTTACTTAGGATGAACTGCAAGACTTCCTATAGACTACTTACCCTTTTCCTCATCCTAATGTCATTGCTTTTAATTTATTATTATGGGTGCTGCCAACTGGGGTCCCCAGTTGCCAATGCATTGCATGGGGCGGTTCAATTTGTTCTGTTTTAAAGCTTCTGTTTCTGTTTTATCTTAAAAACCTTGAGCTGCATTTCATGCTGTGAAAAGGACCATATGCATTAAATGTATTATTATTATTATTGTTGTTATTCACACCAGTTAGATTAACATCACTACTCTTCCTGGCCTGCTGTGATCACCAACTGGTTCCCTCTGCCTCCCTCTTCTCTCTGGCATACTGTATATGAGTCCATGTGCTGTGTTGCATTGCACCGTGCTGCACAAGAATCCTGTGTGACAGTCCTGACTCACTGCAGAAAAGCACAGGAGTCAATCAATTCAATGCATTTGTTTAGCACCATTATATACATACATTATGTCAAAGCACTTTGGGGGGAGGGGGGACATGACATCACCATGCCATTGATCCTCTAGTTATGTTTTATAATTCATATTTGTCATCGATTCCATTGTTTCTGTTTTGTGCTTGAGTCTGTTTGTTGTGTGTTAGTATGTTTTTTTTTGTGTTATCTGCCCCTTTATTTATTTATCTATGCAGCTTTTTCATTTCATTGCTACCAATCTTGACCAAGACTTCCTGGCAGATGAGAGACTACATGAACGGCATCTGTGTGAGCCACTGTCTTCCTATGACACTGAGCCTCCGAGCAGAGTTAAATCAGCAGCTCAGGTTTGTTATTCGACATTCAGAGCACATCCAAGAGATAACAGCTCCAAAAATGGACAAAAACATTCAAAAAGCTTCTGACTGTTGTAGCCCTGAGTTAATCCTAACTTTATTCAAGTGGTTCCACCCCAGCATCAATTTTTTTTAATGCCCATGTTCCCTTCACTTCAGTGGAAGCAGTTTGACAGCTGCACCCAGTTCTGTCCTCAGCTTCCAATTTGAGAAAATTGCTAGTTTCCGTTTCCGTCAGACTCAGTACAAGTGGAGCTTGATCGTGACAACATTTGTACATTTTGCAAAGCGTGGCGCAAACCCTGCTGTTACCTGTTCAGGGTTCAAAGAGGATATTAAAATGTTGTATTATTTGTACACATGGCTGAGACTATAGAGGAGTGCGTACTCCATATACTGTTGTCTCTGTTTAAACAGACACAGTTGAAACACTTTACTTTGCTCTGGGCAGGTAAGTTATCTCACACATTTGTGCAGACAGATTATTATGTATGACTAGTGCAGTGCCGGGCTGTTTGCTTGGTCTGCGTTAATGCTCTTGAGTGCTCTGAGTCCTCCTCAAACAGTTCTACAATATACTGTCCTTTTTATTGTTGTGCGTGGGAGACGTTGTGTGCAGAGCTTTTAATAAACAGCCTGTGGTGCAGAGTGAAGTTAATAATCTTTTGTTTTCATCCTACCTGGTTTATCTACAGTTTGTGTTTTGGCCTTGGTTCATCCTGGGTTTTATTGCTACAGGTTCTTGTAACTTGTTTTTGAGACTGTGGTTTTGTGAGCGGATAGAAAGGATAACACATGCATCCAAACAATATTTTGGGTTCTTACCTGCCTTTGTGTCCATAGTAGAATATTTACCAGTGATTGAATTTGTGTTGACTTTCTGCAAGGCACATTTACCCTATCACTGTGCTAAACAGGACTCATTCAGGCTGCACACTGCCAGCCAAATCAATCTCCTCCAGCTCCCCCTACATTGTCTAAGTTTACAAATTCTGTTGTTTTTACCTAGTCTGAGTTTACACATGTCTGATGACACTGTTTGTGTGTGTGTCAGTGTGAGAGAGAGGTGGAGGGTGAGGGTGATAGGCTGATGAATGCTTGTGCGCAGCGGTGAAGAAAGATTTTACTAATTTAAGAAAACAATCGATCATTATGTGATGATCACTAGTGATACTGTGGCGTCATTTAAAAAAACAAGTGACGACCACGAGAGAGAGAAAGGTGAGCAGCGGACTCAGTGTGTGGGCAATAGTGCAGTACAGAGTATATGCAGGTACATGGCATATACCCACTTATTTTTCAATCAGCATAGCATATACCCACTTATAAATCGTGTGTTGTGCACATCATTCATGTCCTGCAAGACAATTTTTTTCTAGGGCAGCAAAAGCATTACGCACCTTACTCAGACTTGTTGGTCAGTTACTAGTATCAGAATGTCACAGTAAGCCAACAGAGAATGAGTAGAGCGGGTCATATCTGTATTTGTCTTCCTGGTTAAAAATGATCACCGTCCCTTTACCTGACCTCCTGATTAATCAAACTTAACCTGGGACAAGCACAGTTTTCACTGTATTTATGATATGGGGAGTTTCCTTACCTCAGCAGCAGACAACTTTAAAACACGGTATAACTCCAGGAACTTGAGAACTCTGGGACTTACGTATGTGCAGACACATTGTAAAATGCAGGTTTCCTCGAGTGTGAAGGGCCCGGGGTTGCTTTCCAACCAGTCTGGGGCTCCAACTTTGTCTGTGTGCGCGTAGCTATTTACTCAGCTTTCAGTCAGCCATGACTGGCACACCTGCTCACAGTGCACAGTGCAGCCTCGTGCTCCGTCACCCTGTAATGACTGCTAATGTCTGATTATCCAGCAGCCAAACAACACCCGCAGCATCATGAGCTCTCCATCAGCCCTGCAACAAGCAGCTGTGCTGAAAGACGACTGCATGGTTACACTCACATCAACGTGGCGGGAGAGGAACGTTTTGCTGACCGAACGAATGCAGCAGCATTAATCACTGACCTATTTTTCATTCATTGCAAAGTATTTCAATATCATACATTAAAGTCATGTTCTCTCATCACAGGCATAATTTACAGTTTACAGAGGTCTAACCTATAAAAAAAAATACAACTCATTCAGACAGACACTATATTGATTTGTTAAAAATTCTGTAATAACCAGAAGACAGAATGCTGATTAAAGTCATCATCTGTAGAACGATGATTTAAGTCAGACACTGAAGTGTATGACCTCATTCTGCTCTGATTTAAAAAGAGCTACAATAACCACCCTGTGGTTGTTTGCCTCCGCCAGCTCTGGGTGAGTCTAAGAGAAACTTTGTGCCAAATTTGAAGAAATTCCCTCAGGGCAGAGATACTGTGTTCACAAGAATATGGTGGACTGAAAACCCAAAAACATAAGGCCTCCAGCCCCTGGCTCCACATTTAGTAACCATGAAAACCAATCCCAGTATTACATTTGGAGTTTGGCTGAAAAAATATTAGACTTCCAACTTGGTGCACTTGTAAGCTGCACCTGATTTTGACATTTGAATTTCACTTCACGTTTTAAGGTACCTTATGTTAGATCTGAACTCTGGAATCCTGTTGGCTTTTCGTCTGACAACAAAGGACGTCACTCAAACTCAAAATCAGGGTCCTTGAAAACTGACCAGTCGACCTTGTTAAATTGATGGAAGTGAAGGAGAAACCCAGTGACCAACAAGAACACGTGCTGTTTGGTTGAACCACCGACTTTTTGGTTAGTGGAGGACCTGTTCTAGTCCTGAGTGACAGCCGTCAATGACAACAAATGAACAAAAATGTTTAATGATTACACAAATGCATCAACCCAAAGCAATTTTTAAAACACTGTTATAAATGGTCTTAAAATGTTGTATTATTGTTGTATTTGCTGACAGTGGGAACTGTTTCTTTCTGCAACACTGTAGGATCTCAACATTACAGAGGTAATGAATACCTATTATTTGGTGCAATACACTGAAATTAAAAGAATAGCACATGAAATGCATAGGATTAATATCTTAAGATATAAATCAGCTGTCGGATGTGTGTAGAGGAGCGAAAGCCCAGAATGGTCGATGGAAACAGCAGAGGATTCCCCAGTGATCTGGCTACAGCTGACTACAGTGAGGTCAGTGTTAGAAATGCTGATGCTATCATTTCTGACATTTCTGCCATCCTGCATGATTGGCTGCACATGCATTTGCATCAGAATGTGCATACATCACAATGTTCAGTAACTGTGTGGAGTGCATGGGTCTGAGCTGTAGGGAGACATATGGACAGCACAATAGAAAGATTAAAAAAAAGGGTGAAGCAGGAAAGGAGAGAGGTCCTGGACGAAAGGGCAGCTAAATTCTGCAAATTTCAACTACAAAATGGTTGGAGCACTAATAGCACTGGTTGTGCCACCATAAAAATATGTCTTTTACAGCTTGACAGGAGTTTAGGGACAGCAGGACAGTGTAGGGAGTAGGTGATCAAAAGCTCAGCTGGGGAACTGGTTCTCTTAAAAAATACATGACAACAATGGCACCACGTTTGTTTCATGCTGTCTTTTTTCTAAATCAAACACATCAGTGGAGTAGTGGTGCCTGGAGAAGTGGGTATAGTCTTATTTTGGTTTTCAGCCTGTCCAGTTAAGGATGAATGTATGTTATAAACAGTGACATGTAAGATGACTCTCTATTTATTTCACCATGAGGGTGTGATGCAACTACATGATGATGCATTTTAAATCAACTCAGCCATCTATGGGCCAGTAGTTTCTTTGTAAACTCTCACATGGATCAGTTGATTTTTGACAGTTAAGGCCAGAGTTTCCCACTATTATAAGATTAACATTATTTTTCATGGGGCACTTTGGAAATATTATTGAATAAATATTACAGTTTGCAAATATTTTTAGAGATGGGGGCATTCAGAAGGGGTAAGTACCATATTCCCTCAGAAATGTAAGGGAGTGGGAGTTTACGGTAACAAACAATGGAAATACCTCAGAATTAGCTAAGAGTACACTATTAAAAAAAAAGGGACAACTTTCTCATCGTTTCCAACTGTAGCTCTGTTGCTAGGTGACAGCAGTAAATGCTGGTGATGGTGATCATGGAAATCCTCTGCAGACCAGACTGTCTCATTTTGGTTCAGCTTCATCATCTACATGGCTAACGAAGGAGGTGGCCCCTGAATTTGTGTTCTTGTTTGTGAGTGCGGCTGTCTGGGTGTGTGGCTTCTTGTTCTCTCACCTGTTCATCTGAGACAAATTCCCAAATCAACCAATTAAAGATGTCTGTTATTTGGCAATAGTCTAAGTTAAGGCCTTTACTGTAGACTTGGCTGGGATAGTTTCTGACCATATAAATTTGACTGGAATGCATGGAACTATCACAGCACAGAAACACTTCTACCCTATATTTAGGCAAAGCACACTGAACCTCAATGTGGACACCATCTGCAAGGCCCATTCTGTGAACCAGGCCACAACCACCAGTATCTGAGTCCTGAGAAAAGGGCAGCACAGCAAAGGGCCAAAAAAATGGTTTGCAGTTAAAGTTTTGGTTAGTTTGAAGAGATACTTGTCTCCAACCATCACCCTTAATCTTACCCAATTCTTTTCAAGCATGGGTGACCACTGGTAAGTTTAGTCCTCACAAGGGACCAAAAAGCAGAGGGATCCAACAATTGACAAAGACAAGCATATATTTGTGTGTGTGTGTGTCCAAACAGTAGATAGAAATAACCAGATTCTGCCCTGAAGGCCTTGGTGATCTCATTAGACACACTCTGTCACTGTGTATCTCTCCCATTACCTCAACGGTGGAATGGGAGTAATAAGTAGAAAATTGAGCATTTTCCTAGGCATTGGTTAAATCTGTTTCAGGCGTCTCTGCATGCTTGACCAGAAACAGAGACCCTGTTTTGCTTCTGTTTCCATGCTAAGTTCACCCATCAGATGCATTCACATCCCTGAGTGTTGGTTTAAAGTGCACGGCCCAGTAAAGCGAATGTGCTCCGACAGCATGAGGTCATCTGGGCCGATGTGTGAAATGGGGGCTTGTGCATTTCACAAGATTAAATGGCACGTTCCCATTCAGGCTGTCAGCCAGAGTACATGATCTCACAATAATAATAAACACACATATACAGGTGTCTGATCTAATAGAAAGTCATTCCACTCAAAAATTATCCATAAGCCAACAGAGACTAAGAATTGTTAACAGGGATGTGAAAAACACATTTCTGCTAACTTCAACACATGGTGATTTACTTTACGAACTGGAAATAGTATCATAATAAACACCATATAATCATGTTTTAGTAAACAAAGTCAACTGTAAGGCTCATACCTCTGACTTGAGAAACAATCAAACCTTATCACAGTTTCCATCAACTGATGGAGCAGGAATATGACACTGCTCAAAAAATGGTTGAGCAACTTTCACCTGCAGTTGAAACTGTAAAAAAAAAAATAATAATAATAATAATATGTATATATTATAATCATATTTTTTAAAATATACAATTTCCTGCTATTTTAATTTAAGAATAAAATGTTTTACATTTAATAATGCAATTTATCATGTTTTGATGGTACTCACACTTTGTTTTTTTTTTAAACAAATAAAGTACATTTCTGTAAAAATAACTTGACTTGTGCTGACATTGATTTTTTTTACAACATAATACCTGTTTTCTTGGTTTCTGTCAAGTGATTTTAGTGCATCATGTTAGTTTTCTCTGTGTTTCACAATGTCCTTGTGTGTGTTGTCTGTCCCTTTTTTCATTTCTGGTCCTGTCTCACTTCACCTGTACAGCTTTGATTCATTCATTCATAAATGCAACCACTCTCGAGCTCAAGCTGTCCCCAAGTCATTCAACCAGACTCTGCCACATTGTTCAGTCTCCTTGAGTAGTAGATACACAACAACCAGCTCTTGTCTGTTTGGTTTTCAGTATGTTTCGTTTGTTGCACATTTTTCTAATACTGGTGTGCTGCCTCAGGTCAACCATATCCAATCTTGTCAGATCCTTGCATGATTTGTCCACTAACAACCTGCTCTGTTACTGGAAATCTAAACTCTTACCTTAACCTAAGGTCAAGTTGTTTCTTGTAGTTTCATGTTTTCACTTTCTGTTTTATTTTGTACGAATACTGTTCTCTTATTTCAGATGACTGTCAAGATTTAGGGCAAGGGTCTATTGTGTGTGGGCCCCCTTATAGGAATGGAATCCACTGTCGCCGTAAAGGGAAACATATGGTCAGCAACAGCACTCAGACAGTGGCATTAAAAAGTGAGTGACTGGTATTAAAGGGATAGAAAATTGAGAATGCACTCATTACCTATACTCATCACTATATCGACGGAGGAGTGGGCGAAGTGTTTGAGTCTACAAAACACTTCAGGAGTTTCAGGGGTAAACAGTGTTTTAGCCCAGGCGAGTGTGGTGTCAAATGTCCATGAGCCTAAATATTCAAATTTAACAAGAAACGGCATCATTTACACAACAAGTTTTCAGCCTGAATGTCCTCTATACCGGAAGTGGCGATGCTAGCAGACGTAGCCACACAATGGTGTCCCCAAAGGGTCCCTGAAAATTACTGGGAGGAGGATATCAGAGGACATTAAGGCTATAAAGGCGTAAATGACGCCATTTCGAGTCGAATATGAATGTCAGGGCTTCCAGACACTTGGATCACACCACATGAGCAGTATGGAGACATGTTGTGTTTCTGTGTTTTATTACGTCTGAGGAAGGGACTTCAATTGTATTGGCAAAGTGGTGAATAGATACTGAGTGAATTTTCATTTTTCTGTGAACTATCCCTTTAAGGGGTCCAGAGTGTCTTCGTCATTACACCTCACTGCTGCCAAAATGCTAATAGCATTCATTCAATTTTTTGTAATTCCCATTGTAACTCTTAGTTGCATTTTTTGATGATAGTAATTTATGAGTCCACATGTCTTTGTTTTTTATTGAGGGTCCAACTTTAATCCCAAACTGTATTTTTCTTATCTTATCATCCTTCAACAGCGAATTGTTGTAACAGTGAAAACAAATTGCAACCAGTAATATTTCAGATGTTTTACAAGATTTCATTTTTCATGTCATGATAGTTTATGATTATTATTAATATTTTTCTTTTCTTTAAGCATCTTCTTTTCTCCTTATATCACAAACCTTTCTTGATATGTCACTGTATTTCATTAAACCAATGTATCTCATCACAACAAACATTTCTTGTGATATAATCATAGTTGGTTATTGTTATTGTTATAATATAACAAAGACTCAGATTGTCCACACCAAGTTCTTCTTGCTCCCAAATCACATCGCTCCAGTCTTTGTTCTGGATTGGTCGCCATCTCATTGTGATGTCGTCACAGTCAAAGTCTGAAAGCTACCACACAGTTATGAAGCATTTTGTCTTAATTCGGAAACAAACAAGTACAAAATAAAGCAGATGTGGTGTGAGACTGAGCCATGTCCACCATCATTTTATTTGTACAGTGCTTACACCAAGATACTGTAGTATGTAAGTATAAATAAATGCACTTAATCTGACATTGATATATCAATGTATGCAGCATCTATAATGAATAACCCTCTAACTTTCCACTGGCAGCATAAAATTATTCAGCATAAATTATACTAATCTGTACTCACACCGTCTCCCTGACTCCTCTTTTTTTCATACTCTAATTAATCTTTTTTTTTAAATAGATCACAGCCACCGAAGATAAGAGTGCAAATGTTATTCCGTGTAACAGCTAACTTATGACTTTCTCTGACATTTTTTAGAGAGAATTATTAAAAACCCTAGACAGATGGTCCCTTTCTTATGTAAAACTATGCAGATAAATGTATTTTCTTTTAGCATATATTAAAGTGTTGGAGACAGTGTCAGGGTGCCTCTCTCAGGCTCTGCACGCCTTTACTTTGCACCCAGAGACAGACTCCACTAATTAACTGCAACATTAGGCAGCACATTATGTGGTGACAACTTCTACTCTCAGAAAGTGAGGATGGGAGAGAGCAAGAATATATGAGAGAGTTGAAGGAAGGTGCAGAGACAGACAAATGGGGGTGATTTGACTAAGGAAATACCCCTGTCTCTCCTGAAGTCAGACCCCATCACTTTCTGCTCGCTTTACTGTGTAGCAGATTTAATTTTGAATTCATAAAAATGCCATTTTGCCCATGAATCTACTCCCAATAACCTATAATGAAAAAGTCAAAAGTTTGAAAACTGCTAATTTATTAAAATCTGTCATTCATTCAGTTAATCATGTGTTCAGGCCTCTAATTTAGAACATGTCAACAGTATAAAAAATTAAGCAGGGGTGCTGCATGTTGAGAAGGTAGTAGGTGAATAATTATTAACAAACTACAGAAAATACTGACCAGGGACTGTAGCCATGACAGATGACAAATGATTACTGTCTGATAGAACTTTTCTTGATTAAAAAATGTGTTAAAAAACTTATTATGGAATGAAACACTGAATCACACTGACCAGCAGGTCAGCGGTTCAATCCTTCGTGCTAAAGTGTCCTTCGGCAATATGTGACAGTTTGTGTGAGTGTTGTGAGATAAAGTGCTGCACATATATGCACTGTGTGAATTGGTGAATGGCAAAAACCACAGTTAAGAGCTTTGAGTGGTCATCATGAGTAGAAAAGTGTTCTATAAATACAGAGCATTTACTTTGCTCTGTGCAGATGGAATTTGCGACTGTTCCATTACGTGCCCATGTGGTGAATTTACAACCGTTAAAGACAGTTGATGATTTGGTTTCATGCTGGTGTTGTGATGTTTGCAGCTGCTGTGTTTTCCCAATGATGATCTCAAATAAAGCTGAGCGTGCCTCATGACTCAGTGAACGGGCTTGCACCCATGAATTAGTCCTTCTGTGCTGCTTGAATCATGATGTGTTCGTGACACAGTGGGCTGAGCAGTCCGGAATTAGACTCTTTAGGCAGCAAAGACGGTGGTGACAGAACGGAAAGGGGTGAGACATCAAGCTCTCCCAAAACATATTTATTAAGGATAAATATGCGAGTGAACTTTTGTGTCAGTGATAAAAAGATAAAACAGTAAAAGCTTGGTATGTTCGGGGGGAAAAGTGTTTTTTTACATATGAACAGCTCCATCTGGTGGTGTTTACAACCTCAGGAATTTCTGAATGCTCTGAGTTCACAAGGTGAAAGGTAAGTTGATATATTGTAATTTTTAGCTGTGAGGTTTTTCTTCTAGTAGGCCTAACTCAACTACTTGAACATCAAGCAAACCATGGACCAAGTGCACAACTTCCCATGTGGTAACCACAAGCTCATGAGTTCCATTTGAAGGAAGCATCATTCCTGCAAAAAAATAATCAAGCTAAACTGAGACGTCAGTCACTTCCTAGTATGATTTCTGATGGAAAGATGTGCGCTTTTATTGTCTTTTCCACTGGTCAAAAAACCTGGTAACACCTGCTAACATCTGGATTTTGTCTCAAAGTAGTCCACACCCAGACTTGGAAAAAGTAATTCATACACAAGTCTTCTCCAGACTGGACTACTGTAACTCCCTCCTCTCCGGCATCAGCCAAAAGTCACTCTCCCGCCTCCAACTAGTTCAGAACGCAGCAGCTCGGCTTCTCACTTGCTATCTCTCCATTGGCTCACTGTCTGTTTAAATCCCAGAATTGTTGACCCCTTCATGTTCCTGCACGCAGCCTTAGGTCCTCATGTGGAGTCCTGCTTGCTGTTCTAAAGTTGAGATTGAAAACTAAAGGTGACCGTGCTTTTGCCATCAAGGCCCCTCAGCTTTGGAATGATCTACCTGAGGAGATAAGGCTCGCAGATTCAATGACTTCTTTTGAATTACTTTTGAAAAACCTTTTGATAGACTTGTTTTTAATCATTTTCTTTTCACATTTTCTTTTACTTCATTCATTTATTTTTATTGTCATTGTACTGCTTTTATGTGTTCAACTTTTCATGTGACACAGCTCTATATTTATTCATTTAATTTGAACACTACCTTGTTTCCGACCATCTAAACCTGGTTATCTGGCCTCCTTGTCACATTCCATCCTGCTGATTGTTATTTCTCTTATATTTACTTTTCTCACTGTCGAAGCACTTTGTAAACTGTTTTTTTTTGGCTTGATACTGGAAGACATGTGCAAGCAATACACTAAGTCAAAATATAAAATTCAATACATATAAATACATACACCTGTATATATATTCTTGTTCACTACTTTCTGCTCTGATCGACTCAGGCCCTAATGAATGGTGCTACTGTTTTATCCAATTCTGTAGAGTTGTAGTTTTTAATTTTTTTTTAACAGGCTCAATGGCATCAGTGTGAACTAAATAATTATGAGAAAGGTTCTATTCACTCTCTAAATTTGAAAATAAACAATGACATTTCTTGCTGTAGTTTTTCAAATCTCAATCTGTCCTGATGACAGGGACAAGCAGATTGATTGTATTTCTCCCGTCCTCCTCATCCATACAGCTAAAGGTTGTTCATTTTGCTCTTACAGTCGCGGAGCTGTTACTGATTGAATTTGGGTGTGTGTTTTCAGGCATAAACTCTAAACAACAGCCCAGGGCTTTGGAGATTAAGGTTGTGGATCACGGACCGCAGAACGCAGTAAGGCTAAAGCCTGACTGAAACAATATATCTGTACAGGCCTACGTGTGCAAATTGCTGAGCAAGAATAATAAGCATATCACTGTATTTAAAATATGTACTCTATTCACACATAGCCATGGACAGTGGTGTATTTAAGCAGATTTAGTAGAGCATGAAGGTCCAGGTCAATCATTTCAACACACACAGTTTTGGTTATTGTTCCATATTAAACTGTCAAAATGATCTCCGTTGCAGATTGTAGCAGGGTCTCACACTTTGTCTTCAGTCATTACAGATGTTTCCAAGCTGCTTTGTGCAAAACATTGTTACACTGAAATTTTATGCAACTAGTTTGCATAGAAATGTCAGTTATATTCGTCATCACTTTTCTATAATCTACATGCAGATTACGCTTGTGTTGACAATTGTCATTAGTGATTATTATTAACAGTTCTACAGTGTACTGTCAATTTTTGATTCCTTTTATTAACAGTTGTGTTGCAGAGCGAATTGTATTCATCCTGACTGGTTTATATGCAATGCCACCGTTGTGCATGCATGATTAATCAGATTTTTTCAGAGGTCTGTAAAGCAACCCACACAATCTTCCGACAAGTTCCTAACTTAATAAAAGCTCAGCTCTATAAAGCATTGCAGAACTTTCCTGCTGTAGGTTATTCAAGAATGAAGAAGACGTGTTCAACCGACTGCCTGTTAACACACGCAGCCCACCCCCACTGACTCTAAGGTGCTGTTTGCTTGTTGTTCTCAAACACATGCCGAGTGTGAGAATGGTTCTTGAGATAAGTATCATAGGCAGAGATTTCTGGAATTAGTAGATCAATTGTTTTTACCCCCAGTAGAAGTTGAAACACCTGGCCTCACTCAGTTGCACTACCACTCCCTCTGGTTCTCCTCAAAGTCAAAGGAAGAGTCTCACTCCACACAAGACAAGTATTCACTGTATTTTCTGTGAATCTTTGAATTTTTTTACTAATTTCTTTTTCTACCATAGGAAACAAGAACATTCTACAGGCAGAAACTTTGAAACTCTTTACACATTCAGCACAGCAAATCTGTTAAACTCATTAACCAACATGACAGCATACATTTCTTGCTGGGAATTGTCTATTTTCAATCGTTGTTGACCTTCTGCCAGAAGAGGAATATAAAAGGTTTTTTCTAATTGCACAGGAAAATGTGGAAATTGAATGTGAAACACCATCTATCCTCGTCACATTCCAGCAGGTTGTCTCTTTTCTTTCTTCTTAATCTCTTCTTCTTTTACCACCAGCCACAGGATCAGATCTTTTTCCAAATAACTTAGATGTGTAGAGATTTTTTTTTTTTTTTAATTAAGTCACAAAGTGTAGAGAATTGTATGTTTAAGGTAAATATAAAAACATCTGCATGATTGGTAACACGTCATTGCAGTATTAGACTGGTATGATTCCAAGTTTGGATTTAACCAGTAAAGAATCATAAAACCGAGTCCCCTTCTCCTGGTTATGTGCCATCAAAGCAATCAAATCAAACAGTGCTTTGTGTGTTAAATGGGACGTATTGTGACGATTCTGTGTTGGTTTTTGTTTCTGTATTCTTTCTGTTCGGTTCTCCTCCAGGGCATGTGTGTGGCAGGGGGCGTGGCTGGCTCCTCCTGCAGCAGACACCTGCTTCCACTCAGCTCATCAACCTGTCCATAAAAGCCTGGTCTTCACTCCGCTGCTCTGCTAGAGAGTTCGGTCTTGTTCGGTAGTTGCTCTGTGTGTGTGTTCTTTGTGAATCTTTGGTGTTCTTGTTTGACTGTGTTTTGTTCAGGTTATTCTGTGTACTTTGCTGCTCGCTTACATTGTCTCTTCAGTGCAGAGATTTTCTCTTCCTTGTTCTCGGCACCCGTGCTGTCCCTGGGACTTTAGCAGCCAGCCTGCTCTCTGCCTCCACTGCCTGCTCCTCTTTGCTTTTGGTTGAGCGATAAACTCTTTATTTTTCTACTTATCTGTGTCAGGCTCTGCTTTGGGGTCCGAAAAAAAAACCTTGTTGTGCTATTTCTTATTTTCAGAGGTATATATATTGTTTCAATGCTGTATTAAAGAAATTCAAAAAATTGGCTAAAAGCATGTTAGAGAAAACAGATTACCTACAGCATGCATATATGAATATCTGGTCCAGGTACTTGGAAACACAACCCAGCCAGCAGAGGGACACACCTCTAACGGCTCAGTCTGCTTGGCTCTTTCAGTTCACTTGTTACAGCAGCAGATTTTCAGACAACCTGAAAAGAACCTGGTTAGGTTGAAAATAACCAGTGTTTTTGATACATTTGCCGAACTAAATAAAAGCTCTCAGTGTAACACATCTGTCCTCCAAACAGAGTTCACTGCGGTGAAACAGCAGGATGGCAGCTGGTGTTAGTGTAAAATGTATTCTCTTTTCCTTCACTTATAACTAAACAATTAAAGAGTTGGGTACTGTGTATGTAACCAGGGTGTTACCAAATACTTCCAACCCATCTACACACTGTGCTCATCAAGACAATCCCAAACACAGTCCTACTGAGAAAATGCAATCACAAAATCTGGTTAAATAAGATTATAAACTAGGACCCCGGTGTGCATGTGAGGAGTTTGTGACAAAAACAAATCAAATACACAGAAAGGTGTGACGAGCACACAGCACTGAGGAGAAATTGCTCTGACCACTGAATTATGACCAATGAATTGAACAGCCGCCCACTGAAGCCAAACATTCTGCAATTGGACATCTTCTGTTCACGACAGCAGCGACGGTGGTCAGGAGTTTTAATTGAACACTTGACAGAGGCACAGTTGCCCAGGAGACGCAAATATGAAAACAAGTTGGCCATTCTCGAGAGCAAACACTCAGACAGGACCGGCGTGGCAAAGAAAGAAGCATTTTAGCTGCAAGCATATTGAGTCCTGATAAGGCCTCATACAGAGAAGCAAACATTTCTGTTTCCCTGCCAAAATAAGAGAGAGAATAAGACAGAATAATAAGTTAGAATTAAGAACTGCACAGCCACCAGTGTATGCAGTTAAGAACACTCACACAGACACTGTTGTTTGTGTCTGTGTATCCACATGCACTAATATCTTTGTTAGGTCTGGAATTTTTGACCCCACTGAGTGAGAACATGTTGACCGCTCCTCACACTCCTCAAAAGTGTTGTTTCATGGTTAAGACTCGATATTAGGCTCACGTTAACCCTAACCCTAACTTAGACGTAGGTTAGGATTTGGGTCAGGTACTTTCCAACTGGACGGGGGGTCCAGGTGCGAGTTCACCAACTCATCATCACAAGCCACAAGCCCTCCATTCCTTTCAATGACATTTATTAGGCCATTGGTAAATTTGACATGACAGCTGTGTGACAACATAACAGTGTGTAAACGACAGAATTATCATTTTAAGACCGTTGTGTTGTCAAGTGTTTAATTATTTCAAATCACTATTTTAAAGGGAGTAGATGGGAGGCATGCTTTTAGATGAGAGACAAACAAGACATACAAGATAAGATAATTATACAATTCCTCTTTGGGATTCCATTATGGCACTCTATTACAATTCATAGCCAATTAATATCATACATTATTTTAATGATATCAGTGAAGCACTAAATATTTTTGCATTCCGAAGCTGTCAGAGTAATTTAGTATTTTTTTTTTTAAATCATAGACTTTCAATGAACTTTGCTGTGGAATCCAAATTACAAACATTGTCTGGCCTGAGGGTGGCAGTAGAGGTAAGGTCGGGAGGTCACCACAATTCGGAGAAAGTTTGGGGGGGAAACTTGAATTATGAATGTGCTCACCAAATACACCAATCAAGTACACTCAATCAAATGTCGTGTGCAAAGGAGGGACAGCAGATGTCATGAGGTCATCAGTATTAACAGGGTTCAGAATGAGAATGAATGTGCTCACCAAAATCCATGGCAATAGATTATATTTCCTATGAGATAAGTATTAGACCGAGACTGACCGACACGGTGATCCTTTGACCCAGTCTGTCCTGAGAATAAAAATAAATATGAGCGGCCATTTGCTCTATAGGTTAAGTCAGTTCACACTGAAGAATATAGACCTCGTTATTTTGTCTCAGCTTTTCTTGTTAAAAGGTCACGTGTTTAGCCCCAGTTGAGAATTCCTTCAGTGCAAGAAGATAAGTCTGATGTTACTGGCAACTGGAGGAAATTAAGAAGAAAAGTTCTTCCACAATAAATTAACATTTTAAATGGGTTATCAATATATATAAATGGCACATGTCTCTCTGCTGCACACCGACCTCCACTGGCTCCATCCATGGCTACCAGAATAAAATTCAAGTCACAAATGCTACATCCATACCACTGAGTTTTTGCTTGATAAGCAAACAATCTCTGTTCACATGAGCTTTTGGTTCCATATAAGTTTGATTCCCAATCCATAAAACACATGTAAAAGCATATCATGTGACCACTCATACATTGGGCTTGCACATGCCAGGAAGAAATGTGCGTCCCTCTGGCTGGGTAGTTCCGCGGATTGCTTGAACAGCAGCTCGTCTCCTGCAACTGTAAGCAGTTGTATCGTTGTAAAATGCAGAATTGAACTGCACAACAACTGTTAGCAAAGATCTATGTTCTACACTGGTAGCCAAAGCTAATGCTCATAGGCTTCTTCCGTCATCTGATAGAAGCTAGGCCACATTGAGACCAAAAAGACCCAATCAGCAAGTGATTGTGAGTGTCTGTCATTTTTCCTAATGTTTTCTGCCTGTCCAGACTGAAACGCTGCGCCGGAGTTTGCAAACTTACATGGGCCGAGCAGTGTTTCCAAACTTCTCAATTTTAGCACTCATAAACTCCAAGCTAAATGGTCTATATAAATGGTCTGTATCTGTATAATGATTTATTAGTTCATACTTTTTTGTAACTGTAATAACGTTGGTCAGTTGCTGCTGACGTAGCGAGTGGTGTCCCAATTCCAAGCGGATGTGTAAGGCTTACAGAAAATATTTCCTCAGTAACTCTGGAATAACATATAATCAAGAATCGAGCAGACAACATACTTTTATTATTCACAGTATGACTATCGCATGAGTGTGTATGCAGAATACAGCAACTTGAAAAAATGCAACTAAAATCAAAAATGCACCAGAACAGGTCACTGTCAAGGTCATTGGAAGAGGATTTTGGCAAGTTTCCCTTGCCATCTTTTCCCTCAAACAACTGAGTCTCTGCCAGGAATTATCTCTGGGGAATAAAAACATTTTTTTGCAACTTACGCTGTACCATCCTCAAAGACAAGAAACACTTCACCACTCAAAAGAGGAAGATGCTGAAAAAGCCTTATAAATTCTTTTCATGTTTATCTGTGAGTTATGAAAATGTATTGATCCTGACCTGTCAGAAATCTTCCTGCAGAGCACCAGTGTAAAACCCAGCTTCTCCCATGAATGTCACCTTCAACGGGTTGACTGTGGAGCTGCTCCTCTGGTGCTGCCATAGAATCAGTGTAGGCTACAGGATTCATTGGAGACAAGGAGATGCAGAACCCTGTGCTGTGTCTACCTAAGCCAGCAGCCATCATTCCTTTTAAATTATAATTCCCATTATTTGTGTTTTTGAGCTGTAAATTAAATGATGTTAAACACATGAATGGTGGTTTAAGATATTGCATTTATTACCAAAATTATAGAAAGTCTATCTATGAGATGAGTACCTCAAAGTACCATCTAGTCAATCGTGTGTGGGGTTAACGCCCTCTAATCAAAGGTGGGCCCCCTGCCCTCAGCAGGCTGTTTTTCAGTTTGACAATCTAGAAAGTTGTGTTTTCAAATCTATGCTGAAACTGCTAAACCCCAAACCACCATATTATCTACGATTCAGAGATGTTCCCATCCTGTCCTGCTCCTCCAGTTCATCAGACATGGTGGTTTCCCCCCTGGCTGTCTCTCACACACACTGTTTGAATTTTCGGTGGCTCAGGCCGCCACCTGTGCCGTGGTCTTGTCCACCGGTAAACTCCGGAAGCGAGAAGTCTCTACTTCATGTGACATTTCTGTTGAGATTCAGTGAAACTTACAGGCGTCAGTTTTCCACGGCAGTGATGTGCCAGTGACTTTACTTATTCCATTTTTCTTCTCCATGGGGAGGAATAAGGCTTTGGCTTCTTAAAATATACTTAACCCACTGAAACCATATTAAATCCTTATTTCCCCCAGCTCTTTTCTTGTCTAGAAAATAAATCTTCTTTTAGTGACCATATTTTCCTCTGCCTTAAGGCAAATTTCACAAAACTGCACTAAAAGCACACCCTGGTAATGTCAGATGAAATGTTTAATCTCTAGCAACGTCATCACTAACTTCATCTGTTTGAGAATGTGTTTGGCCAGAAAATACCAAGGATATTTTTTCTAAGGCAGTCATCTTTTTTTCTATCTTTCCAATCAAGTTGCTGGCATGAAGATCCCACACACATTTCTGATTTTCTCAACAAGGTTAAGGCAACCTTAAGACAAATAAAGGAGACAACAGCTAAAACCAGGTCATGGTGTTCGCAGTAATCCACCTTGACGTTGCCACCCACCAATAAATCGAACCGAGGCTGAAAAGAGGATCTGCAGCAAAGGACAGAATGACAAAAGTTATGGGTTTCTGAACACTGAGATTAACATGTAAACCTTTTCAAATAATAACCCAATCACAAATGTGAACCTGAAAAGGACCATGATAGTGTTTCCTTTAATATCTTTGTTTTCAAAGCTTTTCACAGGACATCAACACCACACATCATGCTCAGCTGTAGACATCCAAAAAACTCTACAGCTTCTACTGTGGCATTACAATAATAGTGTACTGAACAGCAACCACACTAAAGCTGTTGGACAATACAGCCTTGTAGTTAACTGAGACTCCTGAGCTTTTGGTCATAGCTTGTTTTGGCCTTTCTCTCCTTTATTGCGGTGGCCATGCCACTTACCACCACACAGCAAAGAGGACTGTGAAGCTTCGCTCCCTCCTATTAGCTCCAACTACTGCTGTATCCAATTTTACCTGCTCTGTTTCCTGTTGCCCCCATTCAGAAGAGAGATGTGTGCTGTAAACAGAGGGAGGATTGAGGCAAAGGAAACACAACATGAAAACCCATTTGCAGAGTGTTTTTTCCTGGAAAGTAAAAAAAAAAAAGAGGTGAAAACATCATCTCTCTTGTGTTTTCTAAATCTAGAATTGTGGAAGGAGAACAACAGCACGGTAACAAACTTGTAAAGAAGTTGTCTGTAGGAAGCTCTTTAGAAAGCCTGCTCTTTTTTGCTGTGTCTGCTTTCAGTGAACACGTTGTGAAAATGTCGCTCTCTCCTCCGCTCTCTCTCTGTAAGCCACCCTGAAACATTTGCAGGATCAGGATTATAGGATCCCTGTTGGCTTTACAGATCAACCAACTCTCACAAACAATATTGGACTGTGGGGAGAAAAGAAAAAAAAGCCACATGATGCTCACACAATAAGCTGCTGTGGAACACTATGGAGTATCATACTTTACTTCATATATAAATAATTTTATTATGGCTTTTTTCTTTCATTGAAACCATTAACATTCTATGAGATGACAACACAGTGAAAAGTAATGGTAAGGACTGTGGAGTGGACTTAAATGTGCTTGTGTTTGATAATAGATTTACATCCTGTATCATTGTGGTGATAATGTTGTGTGTCAGCCTTGTCCATAACCTAATCTCAACACAAAGGAAAGAAAAACCCTTTGTACACAAGCACAGAGAATAAAAGTGTTTGGGGTTGCACATCTGTTTTTAAAATGATCATCTCCAGTGGTGGACAATTTTGCTCTAATTATTTGGAGAGGCTTGTTATTCCAGATACTACATTGCAGTATGAGAAGGGCTGTATGTCTAAAGTATTAGTCACCATCAAAGCGAGCAACCGATACCTCCAACCCCCTCACATGAGCCCTCTCATTAAATCTCTCCTCTCATAACACATAAACATGCACTGACTGACAACTGCTAGCAGCAGACTTTTCCATGACTTGCTTGCTAACTTCTGACTTTTATCAGATTTTATTTATTTTTTATTTATTGATGGCTATCAAGACGTGATGGATTTTAACTAATATGATAAAACAGGTTTAAGAAACAACTTACCAACCTTAACTCTGCAGTGGGATCAGGAACTGCTAATTAGTTGCTCGAGTTAGTACCGTAAGTGAACACAAATGATCCGTTGCCATGAGACAGTAATTGGATTTTCTGGCAATCACCTTTTTGAAAAATCTGGATGACCCTTTTTTATTTTAAAAGAGAACTTTATACAAGCACTAATGTTAGAGTAAAATGGTAATAGTGAAGATGTGTTGACCCTGCCCTGCCTTACATATCTTCAGCTCTTTATAATCATGTTCATATCAGGCCTTCAAACAACCGCAGGAGCACAGCCAAGGCTTCAGACACTTAGTCTGGGCAGAAAGCAGAGATTAGCCTTCAGTGCGTCCGTCCCCCGGCTCAGGAGCCATCTCTCATTTGAGCCTGCCTCACGGAGCCAATGATCGGAGCGCTGAAGCATGCAAAGCGTGGACACTCTAAGACCTGTCAAGCATGAAACTGGATTATTAGCATGTTGGCACCATGTGTACACACTAGCTTTTTGGCCATATCAGCACTGGAGCAAAGAGGTTAACAAGTCAGCCAGGGAGACAGGGCGAGAGCCAATGAAGCATCAACATCTCCCCCATTCATGTCCACATATCAAACCATCTGTTTGCTCATCGCTCCATGACACTGCTGGACCTCTATCTGCTCATTGTCATCAGTATCTCTACATTCTTTCACTGGACTTGGTATTTAATCAAGGCTTCCACCCTTTTCTTTCATGTTGTGTCCAGACTGGAGAAAGTACAGAACAACAGAGCCTCAATTATTCCATTAAGATTTCTATATAGCTCATCAGGTATGTAGAGGGTATCACAGGGCCACAAACCTTCACTGTTTCCACAGAAAATCAAAATGCCGATCAGCCCATATACAGTCACCCAATCAGTCATTTAGGCTTTCAGGGCTGCAATGAACAATTACTTTCATCACAAATGTGTTATTTTAAATGAATTTTGTTCCCATGACAAGTTTCAGTCAGCCTTGTTTTGGCCAATGAGAATTCAATTCACACTGATATGAAACACATTCATCATCTCCAATTCACAGCGGTAGTGACCCATGAAAGAAACATGAACAAAAACCTTTAGGCTGCAAAAAAACTTTAGTTTTTTTAATAACACAAGCTGTATTTGAAAAAGGTTTGGTCAAAGTCAATAATTATATCTGTAATAATTAATTTATTCATATCCAAATACTTTTTGGACTCATTATTGACACTGACATACCCTTATTGTTTATCTATCCAATTGTAAAACTTGATACAGTTTGATATTCACTAAGACATTTTTACAAGTATCCAGTCCCCTTTACTTTTTGCTTTTGTTGTATATTTATTATAAAGTGATAAAATCACATTTTCTGCGCATAAATGCTGAATTCAAAAATGACACTGTGAATGAAAGGTATTTATATTTAAATAATAAATCTCTTATTTGCAAACTCAGATCCTTTGCTTTTGCAAATATCATGGTGAGATGTCACAGATTTTGGTAGGCATGGTCCCACAATTCACACACTCAGGACAAAAACCAAACTGTGAAGTCGAAAGACTCTCTGTGGACCTCGGGGATAAAGAATTATGGTGAGAAATAGATCAGGGCAACAGTATCAAACCATTTCGAAATCTCTTTATTGTTCACTTAGAGTAACCAGGCAAGACAACCCAATAGTCACTTCAACAGAGCTTCAGAATCCCCTGAGAAGAGGAGAACCTGTTGTAATGATCTGATCAACATTAGAAAACAGTGCTCACTAACACTCTTGTGTTAAAATACATGTTCTGATATAGTTTCATATGAAGACAATAACCAGTTGAAGCACAATCTCTGCAAAATTGAACTACATTAATCAATTTTGTTCTAATGGAATCTAGGTTTTATAAATATAAATGCAGTGAATAAATGAAAGATGCATAAAGATGATAGTGATCCATATTGAAATGTTTGTTGGTGTGGTTTGTTTAGTTTTTTTAGATCAGGGTGTAATGTGTATGAGTGACAAAGTTTTCTCGTTGGAAGACAAATGTTGTCAGTGTTCTGGTACCAGAGTTGATCCTGAAATATGGATGAAGTGTTTTGGTTCTATCCATCATGCATTATGGATGTGAGATGAACTGAGCTGCACGTCTGTAAAGACAGCTGTGTGAAGAGTGTGAAGAAAATATATGGGACCATGAATCTGTCTAGACAGTCAACAAGCAACTTGCAAATCCTTCAACTTCAGGGTGTAGACTCTAGTTTGGGTTAGAGTGAGGTCAGGTTTAGGTTAAAGTTCAGGTTAGGCAAGTAGTGGTCAGGGACAGGGTTGTGTCACACCATGCACACTGTGTCTAACACACATTTCATTTTACACTGAAGCCCCTTCATACAAAAAAAAATTACAAGGTCGATAAAAGTTGGCTAAACAGTCTAGATGTTGTTAGCTGGTATTTTTGGAGCTTTCACATTTTGCTCTGTCTCTTGCTCTATGTTCCATCTGCTAGAGGTTTGTAAGTTGTTCCTGATTTTATCAACGTGCAGCCTGCTCTTTCAGGATTACCAACCCTAGCTTTAAGTCTCTCTATTTTTTATAAACATTTTTATACTGATCTGGTTTCAATGATGTTCCAGAAAAGTAAAAGACCAGGAACATTAACCTGACAAATCATGTTCTGTAAAGTATTTAAGAAATAGACTATGGCTTAATTCAATTTAAAGTACCCCACCATCTCCATTATTCAGGAGAGAAACTTGCCCAAATTTTTCCCAACACGAACCCTGGCTGTCCAAGGTGCAATTATAGTCTGGCCTCACTAGGACACATGTTTTGATCATGCCACTTTTTAAATGGCTTGTGGGGACAGATATTTGACACATTCTTGTATATCTGCAAAAAGGCCACAACCCCTGACCTTCGTACAGCTATCTTTGGTACTTTACCCCCTAATTGCAAGATTACACCTCAGACTTATTCTTTTTAACCACAAATCACGGAATTCATAGCGACAGTGGTATACAATACAATAACCTGGAGCCCACTCACAGACTTTATAAACGAAACTCTGTAACCATTTCTGAAAAATACAGATGTCTGACATTATATCCTAAGTTTTCTTTTCTATTATTAAAGTAAAGTGAAAGACCTCCCTTTCCCTCTTTTTTCCCCATTTCTGAAAGCCTCGGAGGGCTCGGTGGGTGGTGGGGGCTGTATTGACAGATAATTTTCTCGATACTTGAACTTTTGATGCGTATTTGTATATTTTTTATGCTTATGTATTTCATGTGATTTAAAAGAACGAAGTCTTCTTTGCACCAATTTGAAAAGTTCAAGAATTTAATAACAACAATGTGTTTCCAATTCATCTCTTCTTCATTTGTGTCACTTCACGTTTTACCTCGTTATGGCAAGATTGAACTCACACTAATTCTCATTTCTTCTTCCTGTAATGTTTCACACTTCTCAAGGTTTTCTGTCTTAAATGGGGCAATTTCTTTTTTGTCTTCTCTCTGGGACCAGTGACAAAGCAGCTCATCTTATCGCTGCCAATGAAATTGCTACTTGGCTCCATAGGGCTCTACTGCCCCCTGCAGATAAATTATCAGACTGCACTGCACTGCTGGCACAGCTTTCTGCTTGACACAGGAGGGAAGGCAGTACGTCTCCCAGCATCCTCTTGTGCTCATGTTGCTTCTCTGCCTCCCACAGGCTTTAAAACTGTTTGCAGTTAAATAGTTTCAAACCTGAAATGCTTCACTGGATTTGAAAAGGGTATGTTTGAACAAAACGACAGACATTACCCTAAAATAAATCAAAATTGTTGTTCAGTAACGTGTTGAAAAGTCAACAATAGTAATACTGCATTGAGGTTTAATGAAAATTTAATTTGAATGGGATTTGATATCAGAGGAAAGTTGGGCATTCGTTACTACTGCATTAAGATGTCAACTCATCCCAAATAGTAGTTAATGAGTCTTTTCAACTCTTAATGTTTTTAAGAGAGGGAGAGAGAAAGAGAGGTAGAATATTTTAAAGAGAGGGAGAGAGAAAGAGAGGTAGAATATTTTAGAGTAAAATATCTGTAAAATATTTGAACCACTTAGTAATTAAATAGTATATTTTAGAAAATCAACATGTGTTATGTGTTAATATTGTAGCTGGCTGACCCAAATAAATCAATATGTGAAACACTATGGAATTAATTAATTAATCTACCAGATAAACACAAATGTCCAACTCTTGAGCTTAAGTTTCAGTGACATTCATATAGCAGAATGAAGTGTCCCAACAATACTATTCAGATGTTTCACATGCATACACAGCTTAGTGGAAAGAGAAATGCAAAACTTACAACAACAAAACGTCATCATGCAAGTGTATGGTGGTAACCATTATTCTATGTTATGTATGTATTGCATCTCAAGGACGCATTCATTTCTGATGTGCAAAAACAATGCAGCAGACTGACACAGGATACACAAGGGGGCCATGATGCATGTGCGTTGTTTATACTAAGTACAACTCCGGCCTTAAAGTTACACATGGCATCAATGCCTATGACCTGTCAACAACAGCACCCCCTGCTGCATATGTGCAGTAGCTGCATTGGCATTGCTGTATTACTACTGTCAACAGGATACTAGTACATATATTAAGAAGAAACATTCTTAATATATGTACAACATGTTTTCTGAATTTCATGTTGTTATTAAAAAGGGTTTACAAGTCACCAAAGTACAATTGCGCTCCTGCACTGCTCAGCCTTTATTAAAAAAATTATTTGTGCTGAATAAAACCAAGAGTTTCTAAAGTTACAATTGGAGGTCACTAATTTTTAATAATCTGCTGGGATATATTAAATTTGAGGGATTATTATTAAAAATTGCAATTATTATTGGATGTTGTCAGGAATCCAGAGAGGCAACATTAGTCAGGATTAAAGAGTTGAAGTTATGTCTGCAGGTTAATTACTGTGTCCTGCTGCTCTCATGTGGCTGCATGGATATAATGACTTGGAGGAGAAAATTGTCAAACAGAGAAAAGCAGCTGTTGACAACAGATAATGTCAGTAATCATAGAAACGTATTAACCTAGGCTACTTCCCAGCTTTACGCTGTAAATCATAAAGAACTTCAGAAAGCATTGTGATCACACCTCACCCTCTACCTTCTCTCCCCCTCTCTCTCTGTGTGTGTGTGTGTGTGTGTGAGAACTTACAGTGCTGTGTACCTACACAGTCAGACCATCAAACTAATTTTGATACTAGACAAAGATAAGGCACAAAATATAGTTTTTACATAATGATTTAATTTACTGAGGGAAAGGAAAGTTGAAACTATCTGGACCAATGTGAAAACACAAATGATTGTTAACCAACAATAATTACCTCTGCCAAAATGTCTTGTTTGTCTCTTTAGTATTTAGCAGAATTATGCAAAATACTACTGGACAGGCTACCACAACACCTGGTGGAAGGATGGATGGGTCAGGGAACATCACGTTAAATTTTGCGTGGATCTGCATCAGGGTGCAGTTGCAAACTGATCCATTCAGTTCACTGAAATTATGAGAGTGTGCAATGAACTGTGCTTTTTTAGTGCGTCCATGTTCAAAACTGCTGACCACTGTGATAGTTGCTGTGTAAATTGTTTCAATAACCATTTTCTCTGTTTTAAATTGCGATGCGCTCTGTTAAACTGCATGATGATACCACATGAGGTGGATAGCAGCAGCCTGTGATGTACAGACTGGCCGATTCACAATGCAGAACACCAATAGTTTCCAGCAACTTGCTGCAGTGGCAAACACCTTATGTGTTTTTTTTTTTTTATTTTAATCTCAATGTAAAACATTGTTACCTAGGTCCAGACATTTTAACGATTACACATGAGCCTCTTTGTGTAATATTAGACTGGGCTGAGATTACAGGAGTTTTTTTAATTGATTTGCATCATGAAATATTCACTGATAGGATGTATGGATTGATGTTTTTAGTATTAATCCATGCATTCATTAATTTTCTTTTACTGATTTAAAAAAAGGCATATTTAAGCGACTGGTATTTGATGTAGAACCAAATTTAAATCTGGATCTAGTGAATTTACATGTGGTTTCCTAAAGGGATTGTTGGGCCTTTGAGGGAGTATGCACTCTCTGAGTGGCATAGTAGTTTTGTGAACCTTCCAAGTGGCCACTCCACCAATAAGTTTGGTTTTCATTAGTGATTTAATGCTCTAAAAACAGGGTAAAAGATTATGATGTGTATATGTCACTTTTTAACACTAGCTGTATTTAACCAACCTTACTGGATCAGATAATAATTCTGTTCCATTCAGTGAGACACACATAATACATTTCATACAATATATGATCTTCACATAGAGAAGAAAACAAATATCTCACAAAGATGTCAAGAGGTTTTGGTGATGAATGTCGATTCGCTGCAGCAGAATGAATATGTTCCGTCCTGCCTCTGCCTGCTTCACCACCCCTCACCTGAACGCCCCACAGGTTTCTTTGCTGTTATCAAAGTGTCTGAGCAGAGAATCTCCTACATTGTTCATGTCTGAAAACCACTATACTGACTTCTGCTGCTCATCTCTGCTTCCCAGTGGTTAATATTAAACTCACTTCACTGGTTCTGGTTGGATTTCTTGTCAGTAAACTGTTTTTACTACGGGCTTCATAGTTGGAACTGCTGTACTGTCTCATAGTTTATTGTGTATAATATTTGTTCCCTGATGATAATTCTCATCGCCTCCAAGCAGCGATGTTGAAATCAACATTTACTTTCAGGCAAGGCTTTATCATCATTATCACCTCTGAGAATAATACAAAAACTTTCAATTAAATTAAAATGATTCAACCTTAACATAATCAGTGTGACCTCCAGACAACGAGCTGGGTTACACAAACAGAGTCCTCGCAAGTTTCATAAGAAACTCATCACAGTTTGAATTACAACACTGTTTGGTGAGAAGATCACAGACAGATCACAGACACACTGTGTGCATCATCTTTATATTTCACACAGCACAATGTGTGAGTACAGGTCCCTGCAGTAACAATAGGAGTAATGGTATCCACACAGTCTATGGATGGTACAGAAGAACATTGGTTCAACTTCCCTGATGTAACACACGTGAAAACCTCTGCGTACCCGTTGTTACATCATGACCTTCACATACCCACTATGTGTATCTGCCCTCTACTGTGCCTAATCGCAGCAAGGTTTAAAAAAAGACAATACAGGTCGCAAATACTAATAAAAACAATATAAATAATCTCAATGATATCACACTATAATCAAATCACGAATTATAAATTCGTAGTTATTGGATAGCATTTTTATAAACTGTTAAAACCATTCAGGCAGTAAATGGGCGTCCCGTTTTGGGGTCCTTCAGCGTTGCATGGTGCAACATGTGTTGGATGCTTCCAGAATAAGCTCCGCAGCTCTGTAGTTGGTTGAACCCAAAGACGAGCGGTGTGTCCCGGACCTGAGCTCCGTGTATCTGCCCCCTGGACGTCTGAAGACACCCGGACATTTTGACTTCTTCTCTCCGCTCTCCTCCTCCTCTCCTCGGCAGTTAGCGGACTCTGCTCTGACGTGAAAGGCTGCGGACATTTTTATCATAGAACACTGTTAGCCTGTTAGCCGAGTTGTCAACATGTTGAGTGTCGCCAAAAGCGTTTCAAGGACTCTCCCGTCAAGGAGCTGCACAAGAAACGTGTCGTCGTTGATCAAGAAGGTCAGTGTCACACACGCGCACGAGTGTGCGATTACGAATAGGAGTAATGGCGATCATTAATACAGGATGGGGAAAAGCCGGTCTCGTGACGAAGTCCAGTTAGCTTAGCATGCTAACAGCTAGCGTGAGGCCAGCTTACTCAATCGCGGCCACCTTCACAGCTGTCGTTGAATTGACTTGATGAACGCGCACATTAAACCGCGCTCACGCTGAAACAACGTCGCCAGTCCGTGTGGACGTCGTTGCTTTGCTCAGCCCGATTGACAGAATGTGGTTTGGTCCATGCTAACTTGTGCTAGCTCGCTTCTGACGTCTGACCTGTCACACGTCTGGCTCTAAGAACTATCCTGTGTCGTGCTTGAGGGTTAATGCTTCTATTGGCATTCTAATGTGTAGAGAAGCGTGTGTGATGTCCCTGTGGTTCACCTCCATGGTTGTAGCGGATGAGCCGATCAGTGACCTTCAGTGCGGTTCACCCACCCCCCCAACGTGCTGCAGCATTTCTCCACTGTTTAAGATGTTCATCACCTGTCGCTATAGCTTTTTAATGTCAATCGGTATTAAAAAACATGTTCACCACTTTCATTTTGTCTTTCTCCTATTTCCACACTTCACAATTTCACTCTAAATTCAAAGTTACAGTTAATTACAACGCTGTGATCCATTACAGGCATTAAATACATTATATTCTACATGGTACAACATCTGGTGACAGCTGTGTAACAGTCTTGTGATGTGCCCACAGGCCTGCTGGAGCGGCTTCCAACCAGACGCTCTCAGAGCCCTGTCCAGGAGAGACTATGCGTGAGTAGCAGCACTAAAATGAATCAAGTGTCTTGACAGTGATACAAATGCACTCTGGAAGTAGTTAATGGTAGAAGATTGAGGAATATTGCACATGCATCATGCACTGTATTCAATGTCAAAGTTACATTCCACCAAATGGTTTTAGTACAATTGTTTATATAAATGTAAAAACCATGATATGAAGCTAATACTGTCGATTGTGAGGTTTGTAGATTATACATTTATTTGTATGCAGTTATAGTAACTGTACTATTTGAATATGTGTTGCAGGTCAGAAGCCATCAAAGGTTCAGTCATCGGCATTGACCTGGGAACGACCAACTCCTGTGTTGCTGTCATGGACGGGAAACAGGCTAAGGTGAGGATGAACAGACACGGCCTGTCGTGTGGTCAGTTTCAGTTAATGTTGACCTTCAACCTCCAAGGCCCAAGAGCATCTTAGTTTAACCACATGTAAATTTAGAATTAAACTAATAAATTATAATCCTGCCAGTAATCCTGCCAACTAAGTGACAAACTAATGCAGATAAAAACATAACCCCCTTGGTGAAGGTAATATAACACACGCACATTGTTTGTTGTGTATATTGGTGTAAATACATATTTATTTCTAAACAACAGGACGTTTTGGTCACATATAGATTTTCCAGGAAGGAAAGGTTGGCAAATATGTTGAAAATAGTGTGTTCTGGAAGTAAAGGGAGGAAACACAAATGTTACATGTGAAACAGAATTTCAATAAATTCCAGTACTTGAGATTTGTCATTTGTGACTGATCAAAATAAAATTACTAATTTTGAAAGGGGTGTGATAGGTGCAACTAGAGTATCTTTACACCTGGGACTTGTGTGTGCTGATTGTATGTTTTCAGATTATGTTTTCTTTGCTCCAGGATTAATAGATAGTTCATCCCTTTTACTCTCTGATGCATTTCGATTTTCTTTGAGATTCTTGCCTACTTAGCAGTTCATGGTGGCGTTGTACTCAACTTCAGTACACTGAAATGTGTTGCCAACCAAATTCTGACATTATCTTCACAAATGGGTCTCAAGTAGATGTCAGTGTAGTTGAATAGAAATAAGGATGTTAATTAAAATAAGTTGTTTAGTCAGTCAAATAATGTACTGACATTTGCACATGTAGCAGATTGACAGATAACTGGAAGAAAACGAATTTAACTAAGATAATCCAAACCCCAAGGTGAACGGTGATGCTTGCTTGTCTGAAGTTAGATAAAGCAAACACTCTGAAGTTAGATAAAGCAAACACAGGATTTCTGTTTGTCTCTCAGGTGTTGGAGAACGCAGAGGGAGCCAGGACAACTCCATCAGTCGTCGCCTTCACTGCAGATGGGGAGCGTCTGGTGGGCATGCCTGCTAAACGGCAGGCTGTCACCAACCCTCAGAACACCCTGTACGCCACCAAGAGACTGATTGGCCGTCGCTTTGACGATGCAGAGGTCCAGAAAGATCTGTGAGTTTACACATGACCTCGGCTACCTCATTGCACACCTGTATGGGGATGACTAAAGTAGGTCTATCCATCTAAAAGTTGTGTTTGAGGTATATGTGTAACGCAGTTAACAAAGATGTGGGGTCAGTGGCTTTATTTTTTTTTGAAAATAGAAAATTGAGCAGTGTTTAAAGATCTGACCACCCTGTGTTTTCATTAACAGGAAGAACGTACCCTACAAGATAGTACGTGCATCTAATGGTGATGCTTGGGTCGAGGCTCATGGGAAAATGTACTCCCC
This sequence comes from Paralichthys olivaceus, assembly GCF_024713975.1. Classification (NCBI taxonomy): domain Eukaryota; kingdom Metazoa; phylum Chordata; class Actinopteri; order Pleuronectiformes; family Paralichthyidae; genus Paralichthys; species Paralichthys olivaceus. Next base: position 4,132,620 of record NC_091101.1, read on the forward strand.
CAGCCAGGCTGGAGCTTTTGTTCTCATGAAGATGAAGGAGACTGCAGGTATGACTGCAGCTGCCCTAAACAAGTATTGCCCTCCTCTGTCGTCCACATGCGAGTAACGGTTAAGGTTATAATTTGATTTTTGTGTTGCAGAGAACTACCTGGGAACCAAAGTTAAGAACGCTGTCGTCACTGTACCAGCATACTTCAATGATTCTCAGAGACAGGTACACAGGCACGCACACACACAGGCTGCACAATATTAGAAAAACATGCAATATGTGTTAAGTCATATTAGTAAAGTCCTTCTGCTTGGTTTCACTGCTAACATAGTAAGTGGTCTATGCAGGCAGATGGTTCCTACGTCTCCTTAAAACGTCTTTAATTAAATCAAGGAAATTAAGGTCTTAAATTGGCTCTAAAGTATTAAATTTGAAGGCGGTGCATTTAAGGCTGATGGGGAAAACTGTCACGCTGTCAATTGTGTCCTAACATAATAATGTCTTTCAAACTTTAATAGAGACACTACCAGTTTTTTTTCTCATCATCAAACGCTGATGAGTTGATATTCATGTGGGCAGATCACAACACAGTGCCTTCAACTGGCCCCCCCAGTGTTTCCACAACATGTACAATACAGCAACGATAGTCAGCCTCTTTTCTGGATTTGCACAAATTCACACAACAATGCAAACTGTGCAAGGTCAAATAACATGTAACTCTGTGAACCCTGACAGCCATATCTGATTTGTTTGGTAAAGCGAAGCTAATATTTTTTGTCAAATTTGAACTCCACAGAAGCAAATGTTTTACCCCCCACACTCTCTGATGCATTTATTTGATTTGCAGGCCACCAAAGATGCCGGTCAGATCTCAGGTCTGAACGTCCTGCGTGTCATCAACGAGCCAACAGCAGCTGCTCTGGCCTACGGACTGGAAAAAACCCAGGACAAGATGTGAGTAGAGCAAAGCCACCACTACAGTTTAGTCAGCAATAACAGTTCTTACTGAAACATTAAAACCAATGACTGGACAAGTTAATAAAGGATTTCTCCTGGTCTCTAAACCCACCCGTGTCTGTTTCCAGTATTGCAGTGTACGATCTTGGTGGAGGTACGTTTGATATTTCTGTCCTGGAGATCCAGAAGGGAGTATTTGAGGTGAAATCCACCAATGGTGACACTTTCCTGGGAGGAGAGGACTTTGACCAACACCTCCTCACACACATCGTCAAGGAGTTCAAGAGAGAGGTGCACAGTTAAATGCCCTTTAGATAAGCCTCTCATCTGTAGTTCACTCTGTGTGTGAGAGTTTCTCACATGTGCTGTCATGTCTCATCTTTCCAGTCTGGTGTGGATCTGATGAAAGACAACATGGCTCTTCAGAGAGTCAGAGAGGCAGCTGAGAAGGCCAAGTGTGAGCTGTCGTCTTCAGTGCAGGTAATGGACGATTGATGCTGGTTATAAGATCAGAGGGATTAAAATAAATTACACTCAAACTCTTTAGAACAGTCCCCGAGTCTGTGTATTCTGAGGTTATCATCAGCCTTAAATGGATAGTTCACCCAAAAACGATATGATGATAATTCACTCATTATCTGCTCACCACTATGCCAATGGAGGGGTGGGTGATCCATAGGGAATAGAAATGTGCTCTAAAATCTTAGCATTGCAAGACTACCTCCTAAAATATTGGGGTTTTCTGAAAGCTGCAGAGTTTCCCTAAACTGAAATTGCATGCGTCTCATCTGTGATTTCTGGCTCTAAAGGGAGAACCACACATCTGGTCTTATTGGGTTAAACTCTTTTGTGTGCAGTTTTTCACTGACTTGAGTGACTGAGGTCACATTTATAATCCCTCTATACAGTGAAAGTTTGATGAATCTGTAGGTTTGTTTATCGTGTGTAGTAATGTTGGAGTGAGACCCCTATAACACACACACACAAACACATACAGCCATGCTGACTAATCAAACAGAAAACGTATTGAACAATATCGTCATCAGAGACCGTCAAACGTTAAGTTGTAGGAGTCCTGTTCATCATGTTCATTTCGTCACAGACGGATATCAACCTTCCCTACCTGACCATGGATGCCTCTGGTCCCAAACATCTCAACATGAAGCTGACGCGTTCACAATTTGAGGGCATCGTGTCCGACCTGATCCGCCGCACCGTGGCTCCCTGTCAGAAGGCCATGCAGGATGCGGAGGTTTCCAAGGGGGACATTGGAGAGGTGCTGCTGGTCGGCGGCATGAGCCGCATGCCCAAGGTACACCACATACTGTACACGCTCACAAGGATTAAATGGCCGCAATACACGGTTAAACACACATTGTTTGACTTGTAGTAATGTTAATTTCTGTTGGTCAATCTGTGGCAGAGACGCTTTAACAAGCCAACACTTTGTTTGCCCATAGGTTCAGCAGACAGTTCAGGACCTGTTTGGCCGTGCTCCCAGCAAGTCTGTCAACCCAGATGAAGCTGTTGCCATAGGAGCAGCCATCCAGGGCGGCGTCTTGGCCGGTGATGTCACTGATGTGCTCCTGTTGGATGTGACACCCTTGTCACTGGGTATTGAGACTCTTGGCGGAGTCTTCACCAAACTTATCAACAGGAACACTACAATTCCCACCAAGAAGAGTCAGGTACTTAAACCAAGGCTGCACTCCTCCTCCAGGGCTATACTGAAAAAGTGCCTCTAGGGTTAAAATGTAAACAGTGTCACCATAAATTTCCTGACCCCTCTGCTTCCAGGTGTTCTCCACAGCAGCCGACGGACAGACACAGGTGGAGATCAAGGTGTGTCAGGGCGAGAGAGAGATGGCTGCAGACAACAAGGTGCTGGGTCAGTTCACTCTGGTGGGGATCCCCCCAGCCCCCCGCGGAGTTCCCCAGGTCGAGGTCACCTTCGACATCGACGCCAACGGTATCGTCCACGTGTCCGCCAAGGACAAGGGAACCGGCCGCGAGCAGCAGAGTGAGTTTCTGCAGTCAGTCTGAGGCTTAGATATTGTACAGTAAATTAAAATGTTCTGATTCTGAATACTTAAGAGATGCATGTCCTCCATGAGTAGCATTGTCATATTTGTAAACATCATCTAATCTCTTCCTCAGTTGTGATCCAGTCCTCAGGAGGTCTCAGTAAAGACGACATTGAGAACATGGTCAAGAACGCTGAGAAGTACGCAGAGGAGGACAGGAGGAGGAAGGTGAAGGGTTCAGAGCTTACAACTAAAATGTATTTATAAAGACACCATTCCATACTGTTACGGAATGTTAATTCAATTTCTCACTGTGTTATTGCATGTAGGACCGTGTGGAGGCCGTCAACATGGCCGAGGGAATTGTTCACGACACAGAATCCAAGATGGAGGAGTTCAAAGACCAGCTTCCTGCTGATGAGGTAAAACATGAGGGAATAAAGGAGTGTCCTCTGGCAACCCCGGCCATCACTGCGTGTCAGACCTGCAATTAACATAATCCTGAGTGACCTGATCACAAGTGGTCTGTTCTCTCCAGTGAACAGATCTCAGTTCCCTACCTTACACATGAAGTGCAGCTTAACAATGAGACACAATCTTACCCATCTTAAAAACAACACAATCAGTATGTGGTGGTCAGTGTTATTGCTGTGCGGGAGTGGCCACAGACACATTCTTCCTCAATGCTCTCATATTGGACGTAAGAGCTGTCAACTTGAGATCACATCACCTGAGACACATGTTAGTAGCAGGTCTGAACAGGGTCTAACTGTCTGAAGCATCATGTGTCTGAACTGCATAGATCATGTTTGCACTAGTGAATGTATTTATCTTATTCACGTGTGCTCTCCGATCATCGACTCACAGTGCACTAAGCTGAAGGAGGAGATCTCTAAAGTCAGGGATCTTCTGGCCAACAAGGACTCAGAAACAGGAGAAAACATCAAACAAGCAGCCACCACCCTGCAGCAGGCGTCGCTCAAACTCTTTGAAATGGCCTACAAGAAGGTAGGAAGCTTATTCACACTGATGCTGTCCATCAACCTGGTGAAGTTGCATGCTCCCACCAGACACTCAACTTCTGTGCTTCTCCCTCTCCGTTGTTACTCAATTTCAAATGAACTCTGGTGTTTTTCAATATACAAAAAAAGAACAGAACGTATCCACCCTTTTTTTTGTTTTTCTTTTAACACAGCCCAGAGTGAAATATCGTAGATTCAGAATAAAACACATGAACATTACATTACGTGCTATATAAACAATGAAAAGAATAAGTTGCAGCTTTTATTTTTCATATTCAACTTTTCAATCTATAGATTTTGTAGTGTATCATTTGGTTTATAAAACACAGTAATTCTCTGTCTTGCAGTTACACAAATCCTCATAATTCATTTATTAGTTATGTTATGTCTTTCACATGAAACATTTCTCATTTGATATATTGCAGGGTTTTTTTGCTTACTGAGCTATTAATCAAATGTAAAAGGATTAGATAACAACTGGAATACTCAAATTGAACACTGACTATAATATAACATCTATAGTTTATTGATATGATATTTGCAAATTACATATTTACTGACATAAGAAAAAGTGCATTTTTAAGACGAAGGCTGCTGTTCAAACATTTACCTGTAATCCTCCTTTCCACCTTCAGATGGCAGCAGAGCGGGATGGCAGCAGCAGCAGCGGCAGCTCAAGCTCGTCAGAGGGAGACAAGAAAGAAGGACAGCAGTAAAGCGTTGCGCTGGGTTGTCACATGGTTTCCATGACAACAAAGGACTGTTGGGTTAAGGGGTGGGGCTGGGGGGGGAGGCGGCAGTCTGGAGTGACAAACTGAATCTTCATTCTCACTGTAATATATTCTGCTGTGTTTCTGGCCGTAAAATACTCTATAGTCAGTGAACGCTCCTCCAAGGTCCTGTTATATTCTGTCTGTAATTTAATTGTTTCAAATGCGTCTTGTATGTTTCTTTGTTTTTTTTAAAAGCTGTTAATTTACATTGAGTTAGTAAAAGTAATCATTTTTGTCTACGATTTCATTTAGGTTTCATCTTTTGTGTTTTTGTTTGTTACGTTCAGTTAGATGAACGCTTGCTGCCGAGGACAACCCTGCTTCAAACTCCATCATAATCTTGTACAGTGCGCAACAACAGGCATCGCTCTCTTGTTTTAACAGTGCACTTATTACAACTCTGAGGTGGGAAGCTACGGCACTAAATTATTTAAATACATTAAACTATTTATGTCAGAAACTTCTCAAGAATCCTGAATGCACTCTAAACATGCAGAACTGTGGTCATGAGGTGGTTTTCATTTCATCACTTTTATTCTTGAAAATCGGAAAAACTGCATCAACACAACTCGGTGGAAACCTGGCCCTGTTTGATCCGTCTCCTCTGACAGTTAAAACATGCCTATTTGACCCTGTCTATAGTAAAGTCTCAGACTTAATAATGGGAGCAGAATATAAATATCTGTGTGAGGATAAGATCGAGTGTTAATTGTCTCATATTTCCTAGAAGGAAAAAAAAAACTGCTGAGACTTGATCTGTGAGAAATCCTACAATCCTTCAGCAGAGTTTATGCTTTGTATTTTGCGCCTGAAGGATTCACCGACCAACAGTTGAAGTATAAAAGAGTTTTATTGCACAGCAGAGGATGAGGCCTTAGTTTACCTCCCCGCCCAGACCCGCCAAGAAGCAGTGGAGGTGTTGAGAAATGAGCCCAGTTGAGTCAGTCCCCTCCAGAACGAAGTTATGTTGCTGCCATAAACTGCTCGGTCATGTGATTGTTACTGCATACCTGCCAGATAGAGATCGAAGGGGTGTCTACTTAGGAGGTAGGCAGGAGGCGGTATGTTGATTGACAGAGGGGATGGTTCTTTCTTTCTTTTTTTTTTGGATAATGTGATTATATTATTGGAGAGTAAAATTAAGTAATGTTTTTTTTTTCTAATAAAAAATCTGAAATATGACGTGTGACTGTCTTTTGGCACTCAGTGCATGTTACCACGGGATTGACATAAATTCTGATGGAAGTAAAATGACAGACAAACAAAAGGGTTTATCAACAAAGAGCATGCAGCAATTGCAGGCAACACTAAACCCCAACATTCATCCTCAACATTTATGAGAGTAATTTGTCAATTCAGTCAATTAAAAACAAGAAAACAACCTCAATGTGTTTTAATATTAACATGAATTTCTATCTGAATGAGACTAACTGTTTGGCTTGTGACTCCCAGAAATTCCCAGTAAAAGAATGAATGTCATGTTTATTCACAGCCCTCTGACGCACTGACAGAAACCACATATCAGCTGCAGCTTCACAAAGTTCCCCTAAAAATACTTTTTGTAATTCCCTGCAAACAATACTTGTGATTTACATGCTGAGTGACTTCATTCACCTTTGATTACTTGATTGATACATCTCATTTATGCAGTGGTGGAATAAGAGCACATAAATGGACAAAAATCAAGTGAAAGTACATTAACTTTCTACCAACTCTACCAAGTTAAAAGTTCTTGCCGAGCGTATCCTTTTCTCTAATTCAACGATCGACTACATCATAATGGCTGAGTGTCAATGGTGTGTGGATGGAGAAGGTTGGAGGACTTGTTAGAACCAAAGACTGATTATGAAATGTTAGAACAAGGATACAAGAAGCAGAGTTGGCTGAGGGGCTGTAGCACCCCCTACTGGCAAGGATTGTAACTGCAATCCTAAACACGAATGCTGCTGCTCTGCATTTAAGATTACGTCATTATATTGATTTTTGGACAGTCCTGAAAATATCAGCAAAGGTGACAACTTGTGAACTTTGAGTGTGCAATCCTTAGGTCGGGAAAACCACAAAAGTGGGGCATCCAGTCTACTTGTAAACACAGATGACACAAGCTCATCTGAAGTCACCATCAAACCATTGTTTGTTCCCCATCAGCTGATCTGACTCACATGCTTATCAAAAACTCCTTATACGACGTTCAGACTTCATCCATCCCTCTAATCTGGGTTTACTGCATAATCCATATCTTGTGTTATCACCACTGTGATCTAAATCCATCATAAAGCCTTGTGGCCTGTTTTGGGAAAGCTTCACAAGTGTGTCTGAAGTGTGGAAAGCAATTTAAAGTGTAAATTAACATGTATCTTTCTAACATCTCCATATAAATATTTTATTGATGTCAAGGTTTTTGTGCACAATTATAAACAGGAAAGTAATAACAGTGACAAGGAAATGATTTACAGTAAAAGATTCCCTGTAAAACCTGTGTGCAGGCTGATTTCAAAGCAAATCCAGATCTGCATTTTACTATTGCTTTACAGTTCATTTGTAAAAACATTATTCAAACCAATGCAGTGATGCAGAGCTGACTTAATACTTTTCATTTGAGCTCTTCCTCAACTTCAAACTGCATCAAAATGCTCTGCGTGTAAAAGCACTGAATCACTCATCGTTTTTCTTTTCCATGTATATGCATGTTGTGATCCAGCTCAAGGTTACTTTGACTTGTAATGCTTTGTCAGCTCGTCCATGAATGAAATGTAAAAGCAGCAGTGCTTTACTTTTTAGTGCTGAGTTTGAAAAACAGAAACAGAAATGGGGCCAGTTCATGGATATTTATTGAAATGTAAAAGGAAGCAGAGGGTTTACATAGAAAAGTTTTTACAGAAGCAAGAACAACGTTAAATATCAACAACTCCACATTCATCCTGTGAGGTTTGCTCTTTTTAGTACAAGAGGACTTGTAAGTGTGAATGCAGCAGAAGATAGAGAACAAGAGGAAGATGATTTAATCTTTTTAAGTGATAAATGTCTGATACACTAGAGCTTGTAATATTTATTAAGCTGAACACATACATGTCTCAATGAGTCCCTGACTCACATATTGAGCTTAGCGACAATACCCATGTTCAATATGGACTAATTTTACTGTACAGTATTTGAGAAAGTTAAAAATGTCGTGTTCAGGATGACCCTGACTATGCCCATGTTCAAAATGGACCCATTTTACTCTAATAGATAAAAGATGCAGAGATTTAATTAAATTGCAAAGAAACATATTTTCCTCTTTTGGATAAATGATTCACCATCAAATTTTGAGATGGTCTTAGATCAAATTGCAGAATTCTGCAGAAAGTATTGTCTGTTATGTGGTGATCAGTGTTGATATTGTGGTCACAAACAAAAATCCACGAGAAGAGAAAAATTACGTTTGTCTATACCTAGTGAAACTGCAGCGGGTCGGGGGACGTCAGATGAGGCGGAGGTCCTGGACAGTTTTGCGTTCACACTGCCTCCAAATGTGGTCTGACGTGATGGGATCTACAGTTTATCTGATCTGAGTGTATTCACACCTGTACCTAAAGTGTACCAGGTGTGAACGAGGCCTCCGTGTCACTTCGAAACCACCCCACGGTGCATACTGCCACCTACTGATCTCCCTCTCTGTTTTTCTGGCAAAGCATGTCGTCATCAGTTGCTGGTGACATTGGGTGACATCATTGGGTGCGCCTGCTGTATGACTTCACTCCCATGGAGGGATCATGATTACATGTCCATTTCACCTTTATCTATTATTATCTTTTATTTGCTTACTTATGAAAAATCTTGTGTAACCATTGGTCCTGAAATTGCCTGTTGCAGCTCTCAGCTAATAAGATTTCATCACATCATAACTTTTCTTAACAGAGCGAAGAAACGTTTGGAGGGCTGAGCACATATTAGGTGTTTTTCTGACCCCTCCAAGGTTCGATGAACAGTTGGAACATATAGAATCCAACAAATGAAGGTGAGAGCTCTGTTTCAATACACTTTCCTCATGGTTGTGTGAGCAATAGGAAAAGACATACATTTTATCATCATTGCCATTTGGTCTTAGGAAACACAGTAAAAATGTGTTATACTTTTTGTCAGAGGGAATTCTGAGTCTTGATCGACACAGCTCAGAGAAGGAGAATTTGTATTCAGGAGGCCGGAGGCACTCTGCTCCAATACCTTAAAACACTTTGAGTATTGCAGGAACCCGTCTTTTAATTTTCTGCACAGTCCACTGATGTCCAAACAGAGGCCCACATCCTCCTCTTAACAAACAGCAGTGTCAGACTCATTCTGTTGCTTCATCAGGTGATAGAGAGCAGTCACTGTCACTGCTCTGTCTACATTGAACTATTTAATTTCCTATCAGTACTGTGACTTTACTGCTGATACTGTGTGTGTATATATATATATACACACACACATGTCGATGGCTCAGTGATCTCATGTGGGACTAATGTATCTCCCCTCTGTCTTTCTGTCTGTATGTGGAATGCATATCTCATCAACATCTAATCAGCTTCACACTTGGCAATTCTATCGGTAATTCCCTGGAAGTGCAGTGCGTATTTTAGTGCAATTTGGACGTGAGATACTTTCAATTTTAATACAAATGGAATAAACAGATAACCAGTGCTCTGCAGCAGTCAGTGGGGGGCAGGGCATTTTGCCTTCAGTCTGTGGACAAAGTTGAATAATGTCTTCTACATCCTCGGATAGACTACAGCAGCCTGCAGCCAATAATCTGTCCTGCGGGATCATTGATTGATAATCTGATTATTGTCAATTCACCGTATCAGACTGAGACACAGGCTGACAAAAACAGTCACGGGTGTTGCAGGTGCTGATCTCCATCATGGCAGCAACATTCATAAAATAATTCCCTGTTTAATAATAGGTTTACAAAGTAAAAGCACAACATTTGTGTTGTTGTAATGCTTTCTATCGAGCTGAATTGCAGAGCTGTTATTTTGGGCCTGAAGATTGTGTTGATTGCTTTACAGACCTCTGAAAAAGTGACATGTAATGTATGAAAAAGAACAATATACCTAATAGTATATTACCAGTATAAACTTGTATATAAGCCATACATGTGAACAGTAATAAAGCGAGTTCTGTTTCATTTCATGAAAAATAGTGATAACAAAATCTTCATTGCAGATAAACCATGTAGGATGAACACACAGTTTTCTAACTTCGCTCTGCACCATAGAGTTTATAAAAAATCTCTACACAACGTCCAGCACACAAACAATAAGAGGTATTTACAGCACTGTACTAATCACTGCTGCAGTCTGGGAAAACATTATGTCGACTCTGTATTTGGACTCTTTTGACTGCACTGTGCAGAGGAATGAAAGAGCTAAACCTCTATGAGCTCCCTCACACGGGTCAAGGCCGAAGAAAGATCAGAGTCTTGAAACAACATCTGATGTGTCCTTCATGATGTAATTGCAAATTAGCTTTGCATATTTGTCACGCTGAATTTCCACTGCAGCATATTTGTCTCTCCTCTCACTCATGTTTGCAAAAGCTTGCATCAGTCCCTTTTCATGTCACCCTAGTTCAGCCCACTTATCCCCAGGAGACACAAAGAAGAACTGATCTTGTTTGTATCGTTGACACTCATCTTTGATCTGCTCCGTAGGAAACTTTTATCTTTCATCTGGCCATGCTCTTGCACTTGCCCAAACACGACAGGCAGCCGCTCTACATCTCAAGGAGAGGAGTCAGTGTCTCCGAAAACAATTGAGTCTTCAACCCATGCACATTACACACATAGAGGGTCACCAGCATGGAGGGGTTACTAAAACATACGCTGCATGGTGATATGAGTTCCATCCTCGCAGGTTTATCATTCCATCTTTCACTCATTATCAACCACCAACATTTTTTCTTCAATCATGATACAACATTTCTATGAAAATATGATCCTCATAGACCTTAAACAGTTTAATAAAATGTACTCACACTTGATCAATGTTCTTGCTTTTTTCTCTTTTTACACAATGAAAACCTGAAATGAAGCGAAAACAAACACAGAAGTATAAAATGATATGTTCTTACCAAAATAAGAATTGCAGGCCAGCTGAATTACACATTTGTACTTCAAGACAAATACCTAAGTTGGTGCCTCTCACTAGTCATTGTGTATTCCCCACAAATGTCCCAGCAAGGACCATCCCAGCATTAACCATATATATGTAACTGTATTTATATGACTGCATCAATCTGACACTATCTAAATCATGATTCTGTTGTTATAATCATAATTTAATATTAAACACGAACTGCTGAATGCAAAAACTTGAATAGAGTCTGTGAAACTAGGGGCAAAGAAACATGTCAGGTGTTTTTTATCAAGGCTGTGTTTCTCAGTAAATAACCCTGAAACAAAATCGACGAGTTGTTTGTGTAAATGGCAGCACCACATAGCACTGGGACGCTGGGAATTTGTGCCAGAAGAGCCTGTGATCACAGACTGTGAGGAAACACAAATAGGGAATGATGTTGTGCAAGCACCCGAGGACCAGCGCCTGACCCCAAAGGACATTCTCATCAAGCCAATCTCTGAGAGTCTCAACAGGACTGATTACTTTAAAATCTGAAATGAAAGATGTCCCATCACAGAGGCAGGACAACAGATCCAGTAAAAGGGCTGCCATCAAGAGCTGCAGTTCCCCACACAACACACACACACACACGCACACACACCTCCCCTTTCTTTCTATGGATTTTCCCTCTAACTTGAGTATGAATCTTTGGTATTATCCAGTAATCCCCATGTGTGTCACAAGTTGGTTTAACTAATTACCATGTCACATTTTATGAATATGAGACGGAATCATTGATCTTGGTCTGGAAGCTCAGTTCACCTCTGTAGTGAGCAGAATAGATTCTAATGTGTAGCTGATGTTTCCTCATAAATTAAAACGTAGCAGGAAAGAACGTGTGAGTCATTGATATGTGAAGCATTTCTGAGTCACAGACATCCCAGGGGAAAAGGCAAGAGGATGTTGTTTTTTGTCAGATGTCTCTCCATTGGCTAAAATGCACGGACAAAGAAAAGATGGAGCATGCAGATTGGAAAGATTGGGATTCGTTCTAGAGGACAACCGCTCTACCCCCTGAGGCACAGCCACCCCAGTTTTATGCTTAACCACTGAAGACATTAACAACAGCACATTAACACATTATAGACCTGTATGAAGCAAAAATAATTGTATTTCATAACTTGACTGTGAAATAAATAAATATCGTTAAATCCCTGACATTATGAGCACAACATGGCTTCACCCAGAACTCCCCTGTCAGTATCCTTCATGTATCTGCTGACTTTACATTCATCAGATCAGTCTCCTCTGTGCTACATGCCCTGCTGAGTTCATTCCAAGCAATAGTCAAGCTTAGTCAGAGCGTAGCCGTAAGGCACATCGCAGCTATTTAGGGGAGGAAAAGAGCAGCCAGTAACAGTTCTGTATCAATGTATCTGTTTAGGGGGGATTCACACCAACAACCCTTTAGTTTGCACTCTGACACTTTATATTTTGTGTCTGCGAATTAAGTGGCCAGCCGCCACACCTATCACAGACAAACATGCAGACTGCATGCATCTGAAGTACTTAAAGGTACAGTGTGTAGAATTTAGTGATATCTAGTGTTGAAGTTGCATTTTACAGCTGAACACCCCTCACCTCACCCTCTCCTTCCAAACATGAAAAAGAATCTGTGGTATCCAATGTAAATATAAAGTATTTCAATATAAAGGGCCTTTTCTGGGGTAAAGAAAACTACAATTCATACAATTTAGATGAAATGAACTAGTGAAAACATCATGAGGATTATTCTACATTCAATTTCTGCCAATAGTTTCACCTAAATCTTACGAACTGGACCTTTAAAGGAAACATACACAGTTTAACAAAATGTGTGGAGGGTCGCGATACACAGAGACACAAGTGTTTGTTTGAAAGATGCAGCAGGGAACATTTAAAGAATAACTTTTTGTGATATTTGCTGAAACTGTCACTATGATCTGCAAAGCAACTTATATCAGAGAAAATCTTGCTCCTCAAGCTCCACCCTCTGCTCAGAATGCTATAAAGCTCATCACTGAGTTTCTGGAGTTAAAATTCCCATTCATTTTCTGAATAGAGATTGTTATTAACCGCAAGCTACAAGATTGTGAAACAGTGTGATACACATGTCTGTACATCGCCTGTGATTTCAGACAAGTGTGTTTTATTAAAAATCTTAAGGAAAAGTACTACACTACTCACAATCCTCAGGTGTTATAACAACGTCTCTGATTGGTTGAGCTTGTTGTTGCCATGGGAATGTTCACCACAGCCACGAAAATCACGATTACTTCAATCAGATCATTTAGCATGCACGCCGGAGTGTTGATTGCAGTCAGGAACAAAGCACTGTACCATGTTGCTAAATGTTAACACTTGTTTTACACTACTACCTGTGGTTAATACTATACTCATATAAAACACTATATATATACATACAAGACACAAAGTACAATATATTGCACCCAAACTAAAAAACAAGGTTGAATTCAAGAAGAAGTTACTGGAAGTCATTGTAAAGGGATCATTTGCAATTGTCTGGCCCCTTAACTCTTTTGAATTATGAATGATGTAACAGTCTTGTTCCGTTAGTGAGTTGTGAAGTGGGCGGAGTCGCTGGTTCCATTCTTTATTCCATTTACATTTTTTGGGATAATGTAACAATGATTTAAAAGTTCACTCTGTTCAGGATGAATCATGTTTTATCTGTCAGGTTTATATACAGCAGTTGGATCTAAATGTTACATACCTTATGTGCCTCTGGCTCTTTTGCGATGACGACAGGCTGAGGAATAGTAGGGATTCAAAACACTTGTTAACAAATCATGGTGCCATAGCTGCTGAACACTTTCAAAACTGACACAGAACTTAAAAGTGAATCCATTTAAGCTGCAGATTGTGTTTTCAGTTCTCTCAGTGGTGTTGTCCCTCGTGCTTATATGCCGTGGCTCACAGCAGAGTTTGAAGCTTATCGATGGATGTTTCTTGCAAACATGTACCCTGGGAGTTGGCTTTTATACACACACAAGTGTGTGTACCCTCATCTGATTATCATGGAATCTGACATTTACTCACAAAGTTGTTTATCATTTGATGACAGAGTTCCCTGCTGATCCAAGCTGTAGAAGTGCTCCATTTTGAAGTAATATTATCAATGAAAAATTAATGGAACCATATTTCATGTGATAGCTCCTCCCATGTCACAACTGTTTATCAACAGAATTAGAACTGAAAACCTCACATTATTTCAAGCTGCTCAACAATAGTCATACCAAGGTTTATGTTGTTTACATTTGATCCGGTTAGTTTGATTTCACATTGCAATTTAGGGAGAGGACTAAAGACATTTGTGGAACATAGATACATCCTGTTGTCATCACCTGCTGCGTCTACTTAAACTTGACATTGATGTGTTAGTAGACAAGCGTCTTTCTGATGTCCGCGTGTTGTCAGTTTGGCAGGTCTTTCCATTTGAAAAGAGGAGATGGATGAACCAGTTCATATCATTATTTCTATAATTGCAGCATTCCAGCAATTCAAAAACATTAGGCGCAGTACTCACTAGTCTGAATGCACCAATTCAACATTATTCAAACATTCATTTGTCGCTGGTGAAGACTGCAAGCTCTTGTTTTTCTCCATCTATTGTTCAATGCTGTCTAAACTTCCCAGTAATTAAGCTGAACCATGGTTCCGTTTGATCCGGACCCAGGACACCTCTTTGATCCAGACCTAATTTGGTATTGGTTGGTGCGATGCACATTTCATCATGTTCACTTAACTGACTCATTAAAACATATCTAGAATGTGACCCTTTACATTGTACTTATGTATTAAAGTTACATGGAATATGAAACTGAAACACATTAAGTCAATAATTAATTGTTGAGACCTGAAGGTCCCAAGATCCAGACCAAACAAGGTAGATGTGAAAGTGTCCTTAGTATTTATGTACCACTGTTGTTTCAGCACGTTTGTATATGCATGTATGTCACATTATTCCAAGTGTAGTGTTAAATAAGAATACACTGCATAAATCATTACTAACTCAGACAGTGGAGAAAATAAATGGATCAAAACCCCATGAAAAACTGTTTGTGGGCAAAGCAGCATCTGTGACATCATCCACAAGGAGGCAGTGCTACATCAGATATCTTCCTTCAGTCTGTATTTGTGCTCATGCACCCCTGTGTGTGTGTGTGTGTGTGTGTGTGTGCAACTCGTTGAATCTCTGCTTCATTGTAAAAAAGAATCATTAAGTTATCCCCATACGTGGACTAAACTGCTGTTATATATAATCTGAAAAAATGAATATAAACTAATATAATACAGTATCATTCTGTACAATAATACACCTCTATATTGCCACCCAGCCTCAACCCATCTCCTCTTTCGGCCAGCTAACAGGCAGCCACCTCCAGTCCCAGCGGGGCAGCAGCCCCTGGAAGACGTCCCTCATGTTTCGGTGTCGGGGTTCCCAGCAGACGCCCCTCCTGTTTCAGCGTCAGACGCTCCTTCGCCACAGCAGTCTCCAGTGCCCCTGTGCTGCCACAGCAGTCTCCAGGGCCCCCTGCTCTGTCTCCCAGGGTCTGTGCCTGAGCCCTCTCCTCCCACCCAGCTCTGTGTTTCATTTTTGGGCCCTCTGGAATCCGGCCCATGAGGGGGGGCTTCTGTCATGACTCTAGACTCTGGAACTCTGAGATGAAGAGTATTTTGGTTCTGTCTATGGACACTTTGTCTTGTGGACATTTTGCCTTTGTTTGGTTTTTGATTATTGACTTTTTCCTGTGTTTTCCTTGTTTGGATTTGTGTTCAATCTGTTTTCCCTGTTTTATTTTGAAGTTTTACTCCTCGTCTGTCTCCAACTTAACTTCCTGTCTTTGTCCTGTGTCACGCCCCTGTTCCTCATGAGTTTCACCTGTGTTCAATTATCCCTGACTCCCCTTTGTATATAAGTCTCTGTGCTTCCCTTTGTCCTAGTGATGGCGAGATGAAGCTTCTTGAAGCCTTCCAGCCTGGAGTTTTTGATTCTTTGTTTTTGTGGACCTTCCTGTTTTGTACCCATTATGTTTGCTGTAATTAAAGTAAAGCTTTTGTTATTTAACATTAGTGATGGCAAGATGAAGCTTCTGGAAGCCCTGAAGCCTTCCAGCCAAACGGTTCACAAAAAGGTTCATTTCTCGAGGCTTCATGTGCACCCAATCCCCCCTGCTAGTCAAAGACTGTTAAACAGCCAGATATGTTTTAACAATGGAGCCATAGGAATGACTACCAAGTAAAATTAATCAATTGATCTTAATAAATGCATGTCATGTTTTGTTCATGTACTTACTCATATAAATACATTTCTATTCTGTTTGTTTCAGTGTTTTAAAAAGGTGAGGGGCAGTGAAAGTGCTTGTGAACATGAAGAGGGCAGGGAAGTGCTTGTGCAACTTAAGGGGTTTATTCATTTTTATTCAAAATCAAGATGTGTTCAACTGTGCTTGGTTTCAGACGATTCCTTGTTGAGATAAAATTCCTCCTGCTTTAGAGAACACCCTTTCACAGGGTACAGATGAGGCATGTACAGGTTTGGTGAATAATCTGTTGTCTCTCCCAATACTGAAGGGGGTCCTCCGTCCTTGGAATATTGGGTTCAGCCAAGTACCTTTGGACCTTAAACGTAGCATCTGCAACCACAGTGTGGTTGCTCTGCTTCTGCTGCACTCTGGCATCTAAGTAATGCCAAAGTCTGTTTCCTGAGAAGCATAAACAGATTGTGTAAGTGAGAGTCATAATTAATAAAGTTTAAGACTGACCTTAAACCAAAGGAAATACAATTACCAGGTCTTTCAGTCTTTCACTCATCATCCTGTGATGATGCTGCAGCTGGGGATGACTGGGACCTCATAACAGCAGTACATTCCACTGTCAGTCATTTCACAGCATCATTGGCCTTTGTTGGGCTGAATTAACTGAGTTGTTTAAATCGAGGATCCAGCAAGGTGGCCAGCGACACGATGCTCATGCTTTTTACATTTTGGAGTCTTTCCCTTAGGAGCCTGATGAGGTGTTGTCGTTGTACCCCAGTTCTTTTGCACACAACAAACACTTCACCTTGGATTATGAGAAAAGACAGTGAGAAAATGTAGTACATTGCATTAAAACATTTTTTAATAATGTTACAAAAAGTGTACTTTATACCTTATTGGGAGAGATCAAGCATCAGCACAGTACGACCCATCCCTACTTTATCCTGGTGTTAACACTAATCCAAGGGAAGATACAAAATATGCTGTGAGACTATTAAGACTTGTCCAACTATAGCTTTCCAGCTGGAGATGGGTTTAATGTCGCTGAATCTCTGGTACAAACAGCTTATGCTAAATTACTGGTCAAACCTACAAGAACACAATAAAGAAGATCAACCAACTGTGAGGGCCCTTAGACCATGCTGGAGTGTTATGTAACACTATAGAGACTACATCACACACAAACTGAATTCAGATTCATGCGGATCCCAGCTCACAGGGGAACGGGTGTAATGAAATGACAGATTCACTCACTAATCAATTAGTAAAACAGAAAAGAATTATGGAGGAAGCTTTCAGTAAGACCGAAGCCAAAACAGTATTCAGGAGCAACATCATGACTGACGGAAGATTAAGAATAGGACACACATGATTAAACAAAACAATGCACTTAATAGAGAAGCATCCATCAGGACAGAGTGAATGTGGTTGAGGGGAAGAAACTGTGGAGCATGTCTTCTGTCACTGCCAGAAATATAACATAGAAAGAGAGAAGCTACAGAAGGAGCTGAGGAAATGTGTGGGTGGAAGAGTTAAACCTGAAGAATTTCTGAAGTATTGGGGAAGGGAAATATAAAGTCTTGTTTGAGTTTTGAAAGGAAACTGGATTAATGAGGAGGATTTCATTTTCAGTTGTGTGGGGGTTGTTTGTTTTGTTTTTGTTTATTTGTATTACTCATGTATTTTCTGCAGACCAAACACTCCAGTATAGTATGTGGCGGACATGCGCTTTTAATGATAGGTGCCACCTGCCAATGAAACAAAAAGAAGAATTTTGTCCTGCAGTTATTCATTCACCTTCACACATCTTCGTGGTTCCTCTGTTTGTGTATCTTTTGGACTTTGTTTTGTAAGTACCCTCTGCCTTTAATGAAATTAAACACTTTTGTTTTGCTACTTACTTTGCTTCTGCATTTTTGGGTCCTCCTGCACAGCACAACTCCGACAAAAAGAGTGCAAGCAGGAACGTCACACACTCATGGCACTTTTCACAATTACATTTATCTGATTGTTAAGACATCTTTTTGTTTATGAAATTCATAACATTTTTAAATGTCTGTCTCATGTGCAACTTCTGGGATAACCAAAACCCAAAATCCTGAATAGCACATTCACAAGTATTTAAGGTACAGTGTGTAGAATTTAGTGATCTAGTGTTGAAGTGGCATGTTGTAGCTGAACACCCCTCACCTCACCCTCTCCTTGTGTTTAGTTTGTCCAGTCTGGACTAATGTAAAAAACATGGTGGCCACTGAAGAGAGGACCACCCCCTCCATGATAATATAAAGTATTTAAATATAAAGAGCCTTTTCTGAGGTAAAGAAAACTTCAATTAATACAATTTAGATGAAACAAACTAGTGAAAACATCATGAGGATTATTCTACATTAAATTTCTGCCAATAGTTCCCTTTCACCTAAATCTTACACATTGGATCTTGTGTGTCATTTGTTATGACACATGAAGTTTGACTAATTTTCCTGCTATTTCTAATTTAATTATCTTTGACATGAGTCAACACCTGGACTGAAGTCGTCCTGTGGTCACTTCAATAGATTCAACAGAAGGAACTGCCTGCAGAGCTCAGAGACAGGATTGTGTGAGGCACAGCTCTGGGTAAGGCAACAAAGACATTACTGCTGTGAAATGACCTTCCTCGTGTCTTTTGTTTGTTCTGCCCACTGTTACCTACTCATATCTTTACCTGCTTCACCTTAATGTGTTACCTAAGTCAAGCTCCCCTGTGTTACCTTGTGTTTCTGCTCAGATCCCTCATGATTAGCTGCTTCTGTGAGTTTGAATTACCTGATCCTGTTCTGCATCCTGCAATCCAATCTTTTGTAACCATTGTCCAGTTTAACTCAGCGTCAAACATGAAGCACTGGACCTGAAACCTAAAGGAGATATACAATTCATATGTTCAGTGCTTTTGAACGTGTATTTTAGTCTTCCGGGTCACTACCAATGCAGGGGCACCAAAATATCACAGCAGGTCAGTTTGTTTAGGAGTGAACTCATTCTGAGAACATTTGAATCAGTGAGCGGATTCTCTGCCCACAAATTTAAAATGTATTGCCCTGTTGCTTCTTGTTGAGTTGTGTGCAGTGTTTTCTACTGCTGTCACAGTGGTCAGTGATGTTTGCTGTGTTGGGAGAAATCCTTCCGGTTAAAGCATCCACTGTGCACATTTAGACATTGAAGCATACAGTGCTCTGCAGCAGGCAGACCTCAGATTAACACTGATCGTGCTCTGTGAGAGCATGTCGTCCTCCCAGGGGGTACTATTCTCACCAAGTTTGGTGGGAAAGTCTGGTTTGGTTTAAACATCATATTGTGGCTCATTAGCATTTAAAGAAGCCGAAACAAACAGGCCACTACTACCAGAAAGTGCTCGTCCTTATCCTGGAGAACAGGAGGAGGAGGGGCAGAAGAAGCAGCAGCAGCGGGAGTTTTCCATGGCCGGCTGATTTGATCAAGGGGACATCTCTAAGTAGAGAAGTGAATGACCCCAACATGCATTGAGGTCTGAAGCTAACATTCGTTTATACTCATGCACCAATGGCATCATATTCATGTGTAACAGGCCACAACAACACAGAAGAAGAGGGTCTAGAAGTAAAGTGTAAAATGGATTGTTATGGATGAAGTACAGAAGAATCACCTGATTTACATCTGAGCCAGAGAGTTGATACAATGGACAGGGGGGTGCTGTATCACAACTGTGTGAGTTTATGAGGATGTTTCAAAGAAGACGGACGTGGAACTTTACAGCTGCTCATAGCAGTTATGCCAATGTAAAAACACCTGAAAACACCTTGGAGGAGACCAATGGGGACAGGATAGCATTCCATTATGTGAGGAATTGGACTGAATGCTGGCAGAATGGCCATCATTCCATCCCACTGACACACTGGACTCTAGAGCTTGATTATAGACAATAAGTGGACATGTGCTTGTAAGCTGCAGCAGTTCAGCAAGGTGACTATGCAGTGCAGTCAGTGTGTCCCAGGTGTTACTAGAGGGAATAATAAGCTGGCTGCACAGTGTTGTGAAGAGACAGGTGAGAATGATCTTGGCAAATAAGGCCTCTGGAGATCATAATACATAATGCACACTGTGTTGCTCAGGGACTCAAAAATGAGTGCAGCTGTCAAAAGAATGGCACATCTATAAACACCACAAATGACATTGAAAGTGATTGGCATTAAAAATGGGCCTACAATGTTAGTGTCAGGAGTCTCACACATTGTTCACCCCTAGTGTGAACATCTTGACAGGCCTCTCACAACAATGCCTGAAAGGTTATATATAATGTCAGTAATAAGACATCTAGTCGCCTACATGGGGCAATAGTTTACTATATTTCCATCTTATGTTACTATGATGTATATGAAGTGTTTTCTTGCTTTGACTAGGACATTTGTAGGGAAAATGGGCATGCAGGGAAATGTACCTCCTGTGCAGGCCAAGAGAGTGGCATATATATGTATATATTTAAAATATGAAATGTCTTCAATAAAATGTAAGTTTAATACATGGTCAATTTATTATTTATCAAACTGTGAGAAGAGTTGAATTCTCAGGCTCAGACACCATGGTGTATCCTGGTCTTACTTTAGAAACTGATGATTCTCCATTTCATTTAGAACTTGTTTTGTGAGGATCAGTGATTATGTCTTCTTGTCTCTTGAATGTGGTGCATTTATTTGAAGATATTTTGTGCTGCATCATTCACTGTGTTATGTCTGTGGTGTACATGCTTATTTCTCTGTTATCTGTTGTGATAATGAGCACACAATAATACTAAGCTCATTGTGGGGTTATATATATATATGTGTATATATATATCCATTGCTGGGAGGGTACATTGTGTTAAAATGAATGTGCACTGTTTGTATCTTTTTCAATGTCTGCCAAATGATTTACCCGAATCCTTTTTGTCAAACAATCAACAAGCTTACTTCCTCTCTCCTATGGAAGGGCAAGCCCCCTAGGATAAAGACAGAGTTTTTACACAGGCATACATATGCAGGTTAATTAGCACTTCCTGACTTCAGAAATTATTACCAGGCAGCAAATGTACACAAAATGGTTCTTTGGATTCAGGAGCCAACACTGAATTATATCCTTCTATTTCACTTGTAGCCTTGCTCTCATCTAAACTGCCTATTCTCCCAACCTAATTTACATGCAACTCAGTTCTAGTATCCACTACAAATCTGGTCCTGATTCAGGCTTACTCTTGCACTGGATTGTGCAATCTCCATCTCATTTGCAACAACTATCCTTTTCCACCCCCCAGAAATGATATGGCCTTCTCTCTATAGCAGGGTCTGGGTGTTGTCAGGCCTTTATATCGACAATGTCTTTGGTAGTTTCAGTCAACTATGTGAACAATTCAATCTTCCTAAAAACAATCCATCTCATTTCATTTTCTCTTCACCAGTATTCCAAAACAAAAATCCTGTTCAGTGTTTACTTGCACGGGGTACAAAGGTGTGGTGCACCTCCAGGGCTTGAACAAAGATGGTCTGTCAACTGGTCTTCATCGTCCCAAAAGTACACACTTGAGTACAACAGTGTAAAGCTTAGTTCATATGCTTAAAATTATATATTCTTTGATTATGAGTGATTAAATCATCATATGTCTTTTAATGACAAAATGTTATACATAGTGGAATAGACAGCTGTTTGTGGCCATGTGTAAATCTTACATCAGTTGATAAGATGCTGATTACAATTTTTAAACTGAATCATATTCAATAAAAATAATAATTAATTATTTTGTATTGCTTTGAGTTCTTTTTTATCTGTCCACTTCTATGCACTGCTGCCAAATTGGTCTTTGCAAACATAAATAATTAACATGTTAATTTGCGTATAGAGTGGAGAAGTGTGATACAATCACAAGTGGTCATTGGAAACCCGTGGCGACACATTCTAGTGCCAGGTGTGAACTTATGATTTCAGAGCCCTCCACTCATGATCAGATCACTTGAGACTCGTGTTGATGACAGGTATGAACAGGGCCTCAGGCGCTGAGGACCTCTGGTCTCCTCACCAGCCTCTTCCTGCCCACCTCACCTGCTCTCTCACAACACCAATCCCTTATGCACGTTCTCTCCCACATCCATCTGTCTTCCATTCACACTCTGACCTCCGGCGTCACTCTCTCTGTCTCTTGCTGGGGCATATTGGCTGGCAGCGCTGCCACTGGCATCAGTTTCAACTGGCTCCCTTGTCTGCTCACACATCTATCACACAGGTCCATGGAGTTCATGCCAAAGTCTTTTTCTGAGAACACAAGGTAGTAGTAGTACAAGGTAGTAAACACAAGGTCGAAGAAAATTGACTTAATTTCAAAATACTCCACAATACAACTATTGCATGAATGAAAAACAAAATGAAAACAACAGTAATAATTGAACACACTTGAATGGAGATTTTCATTACTGCAATGCAATACAAGACTTGGGTCAAAAAATGGAATATTTAACTAACATTATTTGTATTCAAACATTAATAAGTATAATTTAATTCATTGCATTTTTCAAAAAAAAAAAGAACAGTGCTTCACAAATAAAGTCACACAAGTTCAATTAACTAACCTTCAAGCATGTTTCAAGGACATAAAATCTGGATGACCCGCAATTTTGTGTCCTCTGCTATTTAGTTATGTTTTTTTCTATTTTTCTATCATCGATCTTCATTCACATTTACTGAAAGAAAAAGCTGAATAGCACATTCACAAGTATCAAAGTTCAGTGTGTAGAATTTTGTGATCTCTCTAGTGTTGAAATTGCATGTTGCAGCTGAACACCCCTCACCTCACCCTCTCCTTCCAAACATGAAAAAGAACCTGTGGTAGCTTCAGTTTCATAAAAACTCAAAAGGTGTTTAGTTTGTTCAGTCTGGACTAATGTAAAAAACATGGCAGCCTCCGTAGAGAGGACCCCCTCGATGTAAATATAAAGTATTTAAATATAAAGTATTTCAATATAAAGGGCCTTTTCTGTGGTAAAGAAAACTACAATTCATACAATTTAGATGAAACAAACTAATGAAAACATCATGAGGAATATTCTACATTAAATTTCTGCAAATAGATCCCTGTCACCTAAATGTTACACACTGGACCTTTAAAACAGAGGTTCTAATACTCGGTCCTAAACACCTTAGAGACGCATTATCTAATGATATAGCTGCTCTAGATGACATTGCCCTTGCTTCCAGTTTAACAGTCAGGAATTTGGGAGTCATCGTTGATCCTGATTTGTCCTTTAATTCTCACTTAAAACAAACAAAAGATGCAGAAAATCTAGTCCACATATTTGTGACATTAAGACTTGAGTATTGTAATAACTTATTATCAGGCTCCAGCAGTAAGTTGTTAAAGACTCTGCAGCTTGTCCAAAACGCTGCAGCACGTGTCCTGACAAGAACCAGGAGAGGAGACCACATTTCTCCTGTATTAGCTTCACTACACTAATGGCTTCTGTTCAGTCGAGAATACAATTTAAAATGCTCCTCCTCACCTACAAGGCCTTTAATAATATGTTACCATCATACCATAAAGAGCTCATAGTACCACATCACCCCACTAGAGCACTGCGCTCCCAGAATTCAGGCTTACTTGTTGTCCCTAAACTCTAGAATAGGAGCCAGAGCTTTCAGCTATCAAGTTTCAGTTCAGGATTTTCGATTATGGGTTCTGGTAGTTGACTAATTTTGTGGGATCTCAGGAGAGGGGAAACACTAGCTGTCTTGAAATAGTCCTGAATGAAGCTAGGAGAGAGATTGGTTGGTGATAAAGAGAAGGCAGGGGGCAATAACACAGATGATTCCTTTAAGAAATAAGGGTGCATAGGATAAACTATGTCCAAAGATTATACTTGAAAATCAGATTTGATTGTGATAGCAAAGCAGGACAGATTTGTCAGCATTGCAAATATTAGGGTTGAGATTTGATCTGAGACCACTGAACCTGTCAACAAAGAAAGAGTCTGCATGGAAACACACGTGCAGGTCATGAGTTCAAGTACGTCAGGATGAAAGGAAGCTGTAAACAGGCAATGCTGCAATTAATCACAACTCTTATTGTTAATGTGTTATTATTTAAAATATGTCAAAAAACTGTTCAACAGCCGGCTTTGTTTTCCTTAAACGTGCAAACTGTATACTTCAGCTTGGTTGTACTCTGTAGTGTTTTGGCTTTTCGTCAGCACCAGAAGGCAGAACCTGACCCGGCAACTGCGGAAGCCACACCCAGTTAGGGAGATCTGTGTGAGAGTGTCTGTACTGTCTTCTATGGCACCGAATGGATCATCAAGCTGAGGGGATTGATTGACTTCTGGGCCTAGTGTTGTCATTTTTGGAGCAATATTATCGAGCATTAAGGTGCACACTTATTAAACCAGTTAACAGAGTCACTGATATTAGGGAATTCGTGAGTAGGCCCAGACAAATTGGAGAAGAAACCTGAAAACCTGGGTGCAGTGTGTTCATTAAATATGCAATATTTTTTTTTATTGTTATTATTATATTATGGACAAATTATAGAGAAATATGTACACGGAAACTGCACTAGTTGGCAAAGGCATTCAACCACAGTGCAGTTATTCTAGTTTTGCTAGCTACTGTGTAACTATTTATTTATTCATTTAATAAGCCATTATTTCTAAGCAAGAGGTTGACATACATCTTAGTAAAGCTGATGTTAGCAGCAGGATACATAACAATAGTTTAACTAACGTGAACTCTGACCCAGACAGTGAACTAAATTGTGTATCTAACACACAACTGGTGCTAATGTGCAAGATACAAAACTTTCATTTGAAGGTCTGCCACATTTCTCTATGTTGTTCATTGTATATTTTGAAATTGAAATATTTGTTGGCAATAAAGTTGCAATGGTTGTATTTCGTTTTGGGGACAATCCGTTCTCAAAATAAATCCCAGATGGAAATACCCCTTACAATCACTGGACACATTTCAAACTGAAATGTGTATGAATTTGTGAATTTGTCTTAGTGTGGGTAGTGGACGTACACCACTGTTAAATATCACATGAGGAGAATACATCATGCACTGTTTTTAAGAGGACTCCAATTTACATAGAGTAAATATGTCCACAATGATAAGCATTACTAAGCAGTACTTTTGAAAAAAACTACCAAATACTGCAGAGAAAATACAAAAGTATTTTTACTTGAAATTCCTAAGGTAGTAAGTACTTAATTAGCAGTTCTGTGGCACACACTGGTTTTCTAACTGGACTGAAGTGATGAAATTGAACAGCGGGTGGTACAGTAGCACTGCCCTTTTGAAGGAAGAAGGTCCTGGATTTGAACCCTCCCACTTTAGCTGTGTGTGTGTGTGTGTGTGTGTGTGTGTGTGTGTGTGTGTGTGTGTGTGTGTGTGTGTGTGTGTGTGTGTGTGTGTGTGTGTGTGTGTGTGTGTGTGTGTGTGTGTGTTCTCAGTCTCTCATGACCCTGAGCAGATATGTGACAGGACTGATGACAAACTGAAGCTTGTGGGGACTGAAAGGTTAAAACTGCATCAATCCTCTGGCACAGCGAGGTCTTTTTATTCCAAATTTCATGCCCGGAAATAGCGCTGAGCTTCTGGTGCCACATGATGGGGCTATTGACTTGGATAAGGGTTAAGACCAAAGGTTAGTTTTAGCTCAGGGTGTTTGGAAGTAGTACACAGAAAAATGTGTCTGTCAGGTAGAAACAGCAGAGAATTCCTGACAACTGTGTGTGTGTGTGTGTGTGTGTGTGTGTGTGTGTGTGTGTGTGTGTGTGTGTGTGCAGAGACGAGCAATAACCTTGCCAAGAGGCAGGGTAAAGATGGTATCTGATTAGATGTGACTCGACTGCCTCTCTGACCCTCAAACACTCTCCAGAGGACTTGCATCAATTTCCTGTAGACTTTCTCTAGCCTTAACTATTTTATTTTAAAATGGATTATGAACTCCAATATCAATATTTAAAGATGTCTCTGTGATTACAAAAACATTCCAGAATTTATCTGTTGAGAATTTGTAAATTGGAATTAACCTGGCTGCAAGCTCTAAACTCAAGGACTGGAGTTTTACATTGACTTTATTGAGACCTTGTTGTATAAAATAGTTCTTAAAGTAACATTGTATAGATTGATTGCATCAGTGCATTTATTGTATTATTAATTATTTCTTTTACGGGGATTCACATTCTTCTATATCGTCTTCAGTCAGCTTTGTCACACTATTGAACATAATATTAATTACACTTCTGATTGGGAAGTTGGAGTCGTATTCTATCAATCTGACTGTAACTCAGATGCAAAACCCTAACCTGTTTGACTGTTGCAATAAACATTTGAGCGTGAGTTGTCTGACTGAATTATCAATATTGTAATTATACTTTACAAACTGAGTGGCCCTGATGGTGCAGCATAATATTACAAACTTTCAATCTGTCAAAATACAAGGATTGGAAAAAAGTTCAATAAATATCACTGATAACAGGAACAAAGTACACAAAGTGCTCAGAGATCCTTGAAGTCTCAACTTTATGGTATCTCTTGACATATGGTGTGGATCTCACATCTGGGGTTGGCCACAGAAACATGAAGGCAGGATGTCTCCTCCGCTGCTTAAGATACCAGGAGGGTAATAAATAAGTTTACACACCCTATGGGAGGGGGGCTGTGAGTTATTAGTACAAAGATTCTCCTCTGTTCTTTGCTCATTTGTCATTCAGGTGATGTGTACTGTGAGTCCATCTGCAGATGCTGAATTAAACTTAATTAAACAGAAAGAAGTGTTTGACTTTGGGCTTGATTCACAGAAATTGCCACCACAGTACCTAATTGTTTTCAAGTAAAACAAAGATTATTTGCTGCATGGCAGAAAACATTTTTCCATAGTAGAGATTGTGTCATGTTGTTCAAACCAAGCTGTAAATCTCTTTAATGCCACTATTCTGGGAAATGCTGAGCCGTCCTGCCTTATTGCTGGGGGATTTCCAGGATTTGTGTACCTTCTTTTGTGATGTTAATAATTTTCTAAATTAGTTAGAAAAGGATAGTTTCATCTGGATGTGTTATCCCTGAACAGCTTTAATCGATTTTCCAGAAGCTCAGTGTTATATTACACTGACAAGATTATAATTATAATACCCAACCCTATTTTCAGGCATTAGCTGAAGATTCAAATGATTTAAAATGGTAAAAAACAGAATGAGGCATGACATGAACAGCAGTAAAAACAGGAATGAAGACCTGAGGGATTCATCTCGTCACTCTGAAAAGCAATCAGTGTGTGAACTGGTAAAAAGAGTTTAGTAACCGAACCAGCGGAGGCCAAACATGCACATGCTAACTTTGTATGAAAAACGTAGTATGGGTATGAATTTATCCTATCTTTATTAATATTATTATTATATAACAATATATATTTATTTTATGCCACTTAGCAACAGGTTTCCTGGAAATGTCAGACAGCATCAAGCAGCACTAGATAAAAAAAAGTCAAATAAAATCACCTAAAGGCAATCAATCAAAATGCATAGGAACAAAGTGTTTCCCTGGAAATGTCAGATAAACAATAAAAAGAACAATAAACTGGAGCTGAAGAAGAAACAGAAATTCAAGAAATCCAATCCTTCAAAACCCAAGGCAAAGGATCAAAATGCCAATGGCGGTAACTCTCAAAGATGTTATATCAAAGTGAAAATCTCCTCAGAAGCTGCGTGAGTCCATGATAAAAAAAAAAAGATTACATTTATTGTGATAAGCATTATGCAAATAGCACAAGACATCAGCCACGGAAAAGAGAAGCTCTTGCAAGCTCAGGAAAATAGTTGCATCTTCTGGCTTAAAAAGATCTCAAACAAAGAACTTTACAAGACCACAAGAGCCAGAGTGTGGTGCTAGAAATCTGATGTTAGTGGATACAACTGGTATATCCTAAAAATTGACCAGAACCTCAAAGCAAAGACCGTCCTAGATGGACACCACAAACAAGGTTGGCCGTAAACAACACAGGAACCGTGATGGCCAAGATGTAAGACATGGGTCTAACATAGAAGAGGGGCCAAACACGTAGCCCAGGACATTGTCGATGCCTTATGCCCCTCAAGGGATGAAGACAACTAACTGACTAAATAACTAACAAGTCAAAAGGTGACGTGTAGGGTTCCACTGTTCACAGATAAAGCATCAGTGTTGTTGACTGAACAAGCGAACACTAGAGCGGTGAACCGTGCATAAATACAGCAGCAGCTTGAGGAAGTGCTGAGAAGCGGGTGTGCAGGCTGAGTCGGCAGCAACAGCAAACCATGTCCAACAGAAGAAACACACACAAACAGACAGGGAGAGTTATGAGCTGGGGATAAACAAGGGGAATCAGGGGGGGGAACCAGCAAAGACACAGACGGGAAGTGGAAACTATGGAGACAAACCAAGGCCAGTACATATATGTAAAAATACAACAAAATAAATAAAAATAACAAAGTGTAGGGAGAGTTTTGTCATTTATTTTGACTCATTTCTGAAATTCCTAAATGTATTGATATTGGAGGACCTTTTCAGTTGCAGGTTTTATGTTTTTCACATTCAGATCTTTTTTTAACTAAGAAATATTTTAAAATGTTCACTTTTCAGATCAAAATTTAGTTACTTGATTTTAAATTTAAAGAAAAAATCGAATTAACAAAACCACTTGTCCTGATCGGGCTCCATAGAAACTGCCTACATTTTACTGGAGGTATTTTAATGCCAACCATGCGATTTAAATGAAAAACTCAGATTAAACCAAACTAAATGCAAAATGATATAGTCGACATCTAAACACCTTGACATTAAATGTAAGTTATTTTCATTCCTCCACTTATTCAATTCCTTTCCTCTTTATATGGAAATCTGGAAGGCCCTGGTCACAGAATGAGAGAGAACGCTAATTCAAGCATCTTTGGCAAAATGAAGATCCCTGGAAAAGCAAACTGACAAAGATGCTTGTATGAAAATCAGACTCTATGGGATACTTGTAGAGAGCTGGCAGCAGTAAGATGCTGCTAAATAATAGCTATTAAGAGAAATTTGTGCAAACAATGGGAGCCACTATACTGAGAGCTCACATGGAGCATCAGATATAAGTGATGCAGTTGTGTGCCTTCATGCAAACTCTGAGTTCCATCATTACAGTGCTGCACCATATGACAGTCCTCAAATATGCCTCTTCTCTATTCACCGGTAATTGTATAACCTCATGTGACACATATTATGATAAGTCCAAGTATTTTTCCATGTCAACAAAGCAGCCAATGAGCAGTACAACCAAAACCTCCCGGACTGTAGAGATTTGTGTTGCAGTATAGTTTAACAGAGGGATTTGAGAGATTCATCCTTCCTGCCTTACCCCTTCTATTTCAGACACATTGATGGCATGTAACCAGTAACGTCTACATTTGTTCAAATCATGCTTAATTGTTGTTCTCTAGTTGAGGGGTTGTCAAAAGTATTTTATACCACATGTTTATATTTAATGTGTAAGCGCCTAATAATTCACATTTTTATTGTTATACCGAATGCGTCCAAATGTCTGTTGAGACCACTGTACTGTATTCAAAAATGAAGCAACAACAAAAACAGTACTACAAGCAATAATGACTTTAAAAACATGTGAGCCTACAAAGTAAGGAAAACATTACAGAATAATATAATTAATGTTGGTATGTGTTGAGAGAGTTTTTCTGTACCAGTACTGTGTTATACCAGTTGTTAAAAAAGAAAAGAATAATGTTATTTGTTATTTGATTGTTGTATAGAAAGTGGTATCGAGTATAACCTTCTATACTAATATCATATCGTGATAACCCTACTCAAGCAATACTTTCATGCCTAGATTCTACAGTAGCATAGCTTAATGCTAATTAACATTCATCATGATGCAGAAAAACTGTCCATCCCTTCTTTACCTCCAGACTTTACAAGACTTTACTTTGCTTTTTGTCAAATTTAGAATGCAATTCAATGATCTCTCTCCCACAACTCTCCCTCTCCTCATCCTCCTCACTGTGCTCACCACCCTGATGAGCAGACACAGGTACTGAAGAAGGTCCAACAACCAACTTAACTGTAGCTACATTATTTGTCCCTGAAAGGTGATTGTAACAGATTCCTCTGTTGCCGTGGGTCTCTCGTCGGGAAAACATCTTGATAGCAGGTATGACTTTGAATGCTCCTTTTATTTTCCGTCTTACAATCAGATAAATACACATACACGCTGGCTCTCTCGCCAGTAGCTGTCTCCGTCTTCTCTCGGGGATCCGTGTCCCAGCACGCCACTGCTGATAAAGGGGAGAGAGTCAATGGTTGACCTGGAACATCTGTGCACAATCAGACGCCCTCCCTCTCCCTGTCTCCCTCCTGCGGCCGACGCTGATCCCACCCCACTACCACATGCCTCCACCACCCGATTTAGGCCAGGGAGTTGTCCCGTGTGAATTGTCTCAGCCTGGCTCGTCTGCTCCAAGCCCAGACACGTCACCAGCACCTGTACAACAAATCCTCACGTGATAACTGTGTGTTGGCGTTGATCACACCCCATTACCTCAGTGATGAAGTATAAATATGTACCATACATATAAATTGTATAGAGATTGATTGTTTTAATTTGACATCACATTCACATAACACAAAACTGAATGTGACTTTACTGTCACATTGTATGCAGCACATATTTAAAAGCAGATAATGCTATGTGGCTATTTGTATTGTTGAGTTTAGTATTTGGCACATCAAGTATGTGATGCACATATGAGTAGTAGCGACTGCGTGGTGCAGGAAGAGAATGCTGACCCTCTATGACCTTCCTCCCCACACTCCTCCATTTCTGACCCTTTCACCATCTTGTTATTGTGCGAATATGTGTGCATGTTAGAGAGTGAGTGTGCTCGTATATGTATCCTGCGATGCAGAGCACCGTTCTGTGAGCGTGTCTGTATGACCTCTGTCCAAAAAATGTTTCTGAGGATTTCAGAGATTACATAATTACATAAAGGGACTGAGAAAAATCAAAGTTGGGCACACATATACACACACACACATTCTTGTACTTCTATCACAGTGACGACACTACATGGCAAAATGTAAGGTCTCCTGCAAAATGGTTCTCACAAATATATTAAACAAATATAAGTACACAAACACACAGTTTTTGGCATTAACCAGCCTTAAAAAAACTCTGAAAACAATGTGAGCTGTGTTGTTACTTTTGCTGCATTAAGAACTTATCTTATCTGTGTGTGTGTGTGTGTGCGCGTGCTTACAAGTTCACAATGATATTAACAATCTTCAGCTTCTTGGTTTAGTGTGTGAGCATGCTTACTGCCAATGAGCACTGAACCCATGGACAACCAAGGGTGAGGCTACAGTCGTTTTAGGGGTATACCATAGCCCGGATCTGGACCCAGATGCTGTCCTACCCGGACCTATAGCCAATACATCCTTAAGAATTCATTTATTTTGACAGAGGGTTCTGATTTTAACTAGCACAGTGATTCAAGGCTTTACGGCACTGGTTGGGCTGCCCAGGAAACTCGATGACCAATTGCATGAGCTGTAAATCATATCACATGACACCACTCAGCATATCAAATCTGTGTATTCTAATGAGTGAGTTACACACAAGAGGGTCAGATAAAGGAGGAAGAATCAACAATTAAAAGCAAGTAAGCGAAGAGTACCTTCACATGCTCAGAGTCTGATCCCTTCAGATGAGCAGTTCAAAACCAGTATTTCTCAGATATATATATATATATACATTGCACTTAATCATAACGTTAGTTAAACATTGTGATGTTCTAGATTCTCCTCTCTGAATTTTAATTAGATTCCACTGTTCTAGATGAAAAGAGAGAAACAGAGATCGCTGATGTTATTAGTGTTTGCCTTGAGGGATGGTTTCAGTTTTGACTGATTTGATTTGGACTGACTGGCTAATGGTAAAATATGAAAACTGCTTTTGAAGTGAGAGTGCTCATGTTCCAGGGAAAGAAAAACAACCTACGTCTATTCTTCCACCTGTTTTGAACCCGCAGTGTAAAAGAAGTTGCAGGTGATGGTTTAGTGATTTAGTCGCCCAATCAGTAGCCAGACACAAGTGTGATGTGACTTGAACCTTTGTCATGTTACTAACTCTCACCTAAAGCCCAAATCTGTCCAAGAATGATTTTACTGTGTTGAATGAAATGTTAAAACAACTAAAACAAATGTACATGCATCATTATAAGTAATATTTCATTACAATAACACATTTTGTTTAACTATTAACTGCTCAACAGCACCTCCCCCAATCACAGTTGATATTTTGAAAGCTCAGTTCACAGTTGACTTTCAAAGTATGAAGTGTGTTGGACGGAAGGATGCTGGGATGCTGTTCAGATACTATGTGTGTGTGTGTGTGTGTGTGTGTGTGTGTGTGTGTCTGCTCCGGGCCTGCTTTATTCACATGTTCCAGTAAATTTTGGTTACATCAGCAGACATCAAAATGAAAGCGTCTGAGAGAGGGGAGAGAGACAGAGCAGAGGGAGAGTATACTTTTGATCAAGGATGGTTTCAGCTGTATGTCCCGGAGCTGAACTCTGTGAAGTTGCAGTCTGTGCGTTGGGAGGCCTGTCATACTCCACACAGACAAAAATCAAGACGTTGCTTCTTTGACTTATTTATTTATATTACATCTCATTGCTTTAACATTCTCTCTTGTAATTCCAGGGTTAGCTGTATCAATGTAAGGCACAAATTTAATCTATTTGGGTGCATTTCAATCTTCTATTGTATGGCTCCGTTAAATAGGGTTAGTGGGAAGCTTGAGTTAAATGTGAACTCCTGTCTTCTGCTCCAGGGTGATGAAAAGGACATTTTGATTCACACCAACATTTTTAATGACACAGATCACTCAGAATACTGCCTTGGAACACCACCTCACTCACAAACAGCAGCATTAAAGCTATTAAGATTAAGATATTCTGTGTAAGGGATATGGAAGAAATTAGGTTATGATGATGCTTGTACATTTTCACGAGTGTTCATATAAGATTTTGTACAAGTTGTGTCCCTCTCCAGTGGGGGCATCCTTTGGTGAATTCAGTCTACAAAGTCATATAGACAAACCTAAATGAGAGTCTGGTCCTCCCACTTTCCTTTGAGCCGCTGCTCTTAGTTGAATAATTAATGCTATAAACAATGAAGATGAAGTTGAAGGCTGATATTTACATTTAAAAATGTACACCACAGACTCTGTTTCTTGTTTGATGTTTGCTGCCATATTCTGTCTATGAAACTTGATAAGTTAAGTGCAATGAAACCTAGGATCGTTTGGGCCGAGAGGAATCTGCCAGTTGGATCCTTCTTTGCTTAGGAAAGGAAAGACACGATGCTCTGCTGTGTTTGAAGGAATGGGACAGACTGATTGAACCACTGTGACGCAATCTGTTTTCAAATACAGTCTCTGAATGAAACAGCCGCTGAATTGGGACACGGCTATAAAGAGATTGAAGAAAACATTGGTAACATTTTTAACCAAGAAGATAAAACATGTAAGAGAGATAGTAATTGGAGGCTGAACTTATTTAAATTCAGCGGAGCTAAGACTCTTCATCCCTTAAGTTAAGTTTAAAATGAAAAATGTTGTTGATTACAACAAATTGAGTAGTTTCTGTACGATAGTCCAAGAACTTGATGGAGTGCACACACACACACAAACACTGACTACCCTGCTCACATCTCACTCTCTCTCTCTCACACCGACACAGACTCAGCTGACATCTTGCTAGAGTTTAGACATTGATTTGTTTGCAATTGTGCCACAACGTCAACACTGATCACATCATGATCGATACTTGACTTCAATGAGTCAGCTCTCTCTTTCTGTGCGTGTGTTCATCAGCCTATCCCGCTGCATGGCTCTCTTCCTCTCTCTCTTTCTCTGTGTGTCTCGTGCTGGCGCAAACACAAACAGTGTCATCGGACACATGTATGAACTCAGACTGGGTTAAAACAACAGGATTTGTAAACTTAGACAATGTATGGAGAGCCCGAGGAGGTGGTGGGGCATGCTCATTCTTGACTTTAGAGTCCAAACATGTATGAAAAGACCCAAAATGAACATTGTAAGTGGACTGCTTGATCATATCAACCAAATTATTTAAACAGCATTTGTAAAGGGATGATTCTGTCCAAAGCCTTTTGATCCATATAAACAGTTGATCACTATATCCGTGATCACTACAAGCGGTTTCCACAGTATTTCAATATCTAAGTATGTCCAGCGAAGAGTGGTCCACACATTCTTTAGTCAAGAATCTATTCACTACTGTATGTGTGGGTGTGTGTACCTCAACACTTGTAGCTGCCTCTGTCTGATGTGAAACTCTTGATGAACTGAATACAGGTTATTTCCAACGCAGCGTTTGGCCCAATATCTGAAGAGAGGTATTCACTGATTTCCAAAGTGGGTTCAAAGTCTTGAACAGAAACAAATGTTCCGACTTGAGCTCTTTGTATGGATATTCGAGCTATGGAAGCCCAATCTCTTTCTCACCAAATCTTATTCTGCAGCTTTTCCAGCACTCATCTTTCATGACTGTTGTGTGGT
Source organism: Paralichthys olivaceus (assembly GCF_024713975.1). Lineage (NCBI taxonomy): Eukaryota > Metazoa > Chordata > Actinopteri > Pleuronectiformes > Paralichthyidae > Paralichthys > Paralichthys olivaceus. Next base: position 4,167,423 of record NC_091101.1, read on the forward strand.
CAGAGATATTGAAAAACCATGAGGCTACTCTTCCAACTGTTGATTGTATTTGTTTGTAATGTTGGCAATCTTGGAAGTGAGGCTCACACAACTGCAAGCCCCACTGCAAGTTGCCTCGGTTAAGGATAAAAAGGCAAGAGGCTCTCTAACAGTAATAACTATGGGCTTTGACTGATGTTGCCTCTGCACTGGAGTGGCAGCGATGCTGCAGGGCAGGAGTCTTGCAGAGTGTGGACAAATGTCAAGGTTCTTTGCTTCTGTTCTTCAGTCCAGAAATCCCTCTTATATCTTTGAAGCCTGATCAAAACTGTTTTTGTAGTCACAAATTAAACAGTGAGGAAACAGAAAGTAATGAATGTTGCATATTCACATATACCGTATGTAGACGTGCAGGGCTAACTACTGTTGTGCCCATTCTAAACATGCCTCTTTGGAATGGGCTGTTTGCATGGCATGTGGTAATGCTGGCTGCAGCTTCCTCTCTGAAACTGCAAAAGTGACATGATCAATAGGATGCAGTTATTTTGCACTGATGTTATAGTCAATGTTTTTCATGCCTAGTGTTAAAGGTCCAGTGTGTAAGATATAGATGAAAGGGATCTATTAAAAATTTAATATGAAATAATCCTCATGATGTTTTCGCTGGTGTGATTCATTAAAAATTGTACGAATTGTAGTTTTCTTTACCCAGAAAAGGCTCTTTATATTTAAATACTTTATATTTAAATACTTTATATTTACATCAAGGGGACCCTCTCTACGGAGGCTGCCATGTTTTTTTTACATTAGTCCAGACTGGACAAACTAAACACCTTTTGAGTTTTTATGACAACTGACGCTACCACAGGTTCTTTTACATGTTTGGAAGGAGAGGGTGAGGTGAGGGGTGTTCAGCTGCAACATGCAATTCCACCACTAGATGTCACTAAATTCTACACACTGTACCTTTAAGTCAAAAACCTAAATGATTCTTGAGACAATGCTTTCCACATACATAGAGACCAATGTTTGTGCAATTAGTAGTTAGATGATGTGCGTCAAAATCTGGAGGTATGCTAATACATGATGGGTGTTGTTTTTACAGAGGCAAACAGATTCTCACTATAGGATAGAGTAAATACAGCAACAATACTACAGCTAATACTGTTCCTGAGTGTCTTTGCCATTTATTGTCTCTGTAATAAACATTGTTTAATGTTGAATTAAGGTTCTGAAGCATTGAATTTGTAAAACTATTGTAAAAAGCAGTCGTGTCTCTGTTTCTCCCTGGAGAATGGGAAAATGTGATGCCACCATCTTCATTACATCACACTGTATTTTATTTGGACTCAATCTCACATATGACATTTTGCTGCCTCAAATAGTCCCTAGAACACCAACTGGTTTATTCACCCGTTTGAGTGACATATTCTAAAACGTTTAATTGGCTGAGATTACTGACTTTCTTAATGAAACTATATTTTTGAACTTCACTTTATGCAAATATCTGAATCCGGTTTCCTGTGGATAATCCAAAATAATTCTGTCATGCAGGATAATTTGGGGAAGCTCTCAGTTTATGTAAGAGGTCAGATTTACTTTTGTCAGTGTTTTCCAAACGGGCAGTGTTTGTGCTGGCCTGTTTTGCATGCTGTATTGTTGAAGGAAATTCCAAAGCAAACACACTTTGTGTTGCACTTTTTTTTTTCATTTATATTTAATAAAGTATATTTCCTTAACTTGCCTCTCTCTCCATCTTGCATCATTCTTTCATTATCCATCTATCTGTCCACCTCTTCACATGCTCTGCTTTGTTTTCCTCTGTGACTCCAGCATTCGCTTTGTGTCTTCCTCCACAGTTTGTATAGAGCATACTTCAGAAGCCCTTTGACCGTGGTAGTTTGCACTTGTATGTGTGTTTGTGTGTGTGTGTGTGTGTGTGTGTGGGGGGGGGGACTTTCATCTTTTAATAGGCAGGCCAATTTTTGGGTCCCTTTTGTCTCAGGGTCCCTACTGCATCTCCTTTGTCATTTTCTTTCCCTTTCTCTCAATCATTTCATTTATTTATTTATTTGACAAGGACGATGATCATTAATCAACAGCAAAATGACTGTGAATGACCCACAGTTAGCTCAACAGGTTAATTTGCATCGGTTGTTCCTGGCCACTTTTTAAAATGGGAACTTCATATAAAAAAGAAACTTGTTATAGTCAACACATACAAGCAATATACACATACACATTTTCAGACAGTTACATTGGACAACAGTACCAACACAACATATGAGACAAAGCACAGATGGAAAAACTAACAAAAACAAGCAGCAGAAGTCTGTAGACTAATGTGCACATTTCTGATTATCAAAAATTATAAGTATTTACTTCTTATCTGCACTGGCAACAGATTCCATTCCATTGTTTATAAATCTGTAATTTGTGTAGCAATCATATTCAGAGAGCACACACACTTGACTATGTGGCATTACATTTCAGTAGGGACTATATATGTGGTTTCTTATAGGTGAAACTGTAATAGCTTAAAAACTAGGACGTACTATGTATTATTTATCATTCAAAATGTTGTATTGTCATGTCAAAGAGCATACCATGCGTAATTCAGTAAACTGTACATGGGTCTGCAGAACAATAAATGTCTTCTTTAACTCAGATGGGGTTATGTTTACTCAAACAGTAAACCCCATGATGCTCAATGAAATGTTTAATTATTCTCAGTGTAACAGGTTGGGAGAAAACGTAATGGTCTTTCATACTTTCTCTTCTACGTTTTATGGTCTTTCATTCTTTCTCTTCTACGTTTTATGGTTTACTTTTAGATTTATTTAGCTTATTTGAGTCCACATGCTTTAGTTACAATCACTTTTCTTGAATGTCTTTTGGGGAAATTCCTTAGACCAATAATGTTTATGGTGGAGAAGAGTCTGTAGTTCTTTATACTTGTGTGTATTTTTGACTGTGACACTAACAGTTACTCAGCCAATAAAGTTAGTCTATCAGGTTAAAATTCGGTTATCGTGATTGTGATGAAAATGTGACCTGATGAGACTTCTAACATAAATAATAGTCTTTTAAGTATACTTTATTACTTGCAGGGAAGGTCAGACAATTATACAGCATAGGAAGAGCCTTCTGCAGAGGGAATGACAATTAAACATTTGCAGGTGTGTGATTTTATGCAGATTTAGTGAAGAGTAGTGTGTGTGAAGAGTTGAACTATGTGTGTGTGTGTGGGTGTGTGAACAGAGTGAACAGTGAAATCCCAGGAGATAAGACACAAACATGCTGAAGGCATCCTGGTCTCCTCGAGGTCTTGGTGGGGGAGACGAAATTGCAGATTTGTGATGTCCACACCTCTCTGGTGTAAGTCCCCGTTAACCTGGTCACCAAAGGTTAGCAGTTACACATAGTATGCATAAGCAGAGATGATATATAGTGTGTGTGTGGTTAATATATAGCATATGGTATAGTGGTATAATTTTAGATTGCATGATCAAATCAATGTTTTCATACATGTTTGGATGGTAAAAAAGTTATTTTTTACAGTTTTTCCCAGCTCTGTCAGTAATTTACTGTTCATTTCTGTGTCTTGAACATTCGTGTTGCACACTGCCGACTGAATCGTGCCAAACTGAATGCCCTGCCATCTCCTCCAGCTGTCCATATGTTGTCTAAGTTTACAAATTCTGTTGTTTTTACTTAGTTTAGTCTGAGTTTACACATGTGCATGTGTCCAATGACACTGTTTGTCTGTGTGAGTATGTACTGTATGTGTGTGTGTGTGTTTGTGTTGGCGCGAGACAGAAGAGGCTGATGAATGTGTGTGCAGCAGTAAAATAAGATTTTACTCACATGAGAAAAGTATAGACCACCATGTGGTGATTAATGTTGATATTGTGGCATCACTTCAAACAAATTGATATTTAAAATGAACACATGGTGGCTGGGGACTTTGTCACAAGTCAACTAAAAAAAATAAATTCCCAACAACTGAAACTTTGCGTTTACAACTGCTAACAGGAGCAGGAACTCACTACAACTTGGAAATGGCAACAACAAATATTAAAAAACAGCTTTTTAAAATTTTTTTTACATTTCCATAATTTCCAAAATTTCCAGGTTGGATTAGAAGAAACAAATGCAAAGTAATTAAACCCAACAACAAAAACAACCTACCTGAAATTAGCCCACTCCTTTTCAATAGAAGAAGAGAATAAAATAACTCAAGGATCACATACACTGAACCAGCCATATGCTCAATAACATTTTCAAATACTCAACATTCATCACAACAAAATCAAACTGAAACTTAATCTGCAGATCTTTAAAAAAAAATCCCACGTGATATGTACCCTGAGGAGGTAGAAGAAATATTGATATGTGCCTTGAGATACTGAGGATAGTTGAAACACTTCCTCAGAAGTTTTAAAACAAAGGGCAACTGTTTCTTCCCACCATGCTGGGGTACCACAGCCTGGAAGTCAACCCCTCGTTCAACAGGTCATCACGTGCACAGAGAGGTTCAACACACACGATGAATTTCAAGGGAGCAGGGCAGAATAGTGACAACCTTAAAAGCAGAGGTGGGAAGTAACGAAGTACAAATACTTTGTTGCTGTACTTAAATAGATTTTTCAGGTTCTTTACTTGAGTATTTACGACTTTTTACTTTTACTCGCTACATTTGAACAAAAATATCGGTACTTTCTACTCCTTACATTCTCAAAACTGGATCGTTACTTGTTTTTACGCTTTTATGCGCGGAGCACCTCTCACTCACTCGCTCACCTCCTGCCCGGGGAGACACGCAGGGGGCAGCGCGAGACCCTGAGCGTCCGGAGGTTGGTCGGGCTGTCGAGGTCGAGCTGGTGTACCGGTAATGATCCCTCTGCAGGTTCACCTACAGAAACCTTGTTACAACTTTTACTTCCTCTAGATAGTCAAGTTTGATTGTGTTCTCTGTGCTCCGCCAGGGCCATGACCGACTCTGGCGGGGCCGATCCGAGGACCTCACTAAACCATCCAATCAGTAGTAGCGACGGGCGGTGTGTACAAAGGGCAGGGACTAAATCAAGGTCAGCACATTCCCCATCCATTTATTCCCTGTAAAAAATGACCCAAGTGCTCATGCAGGACATCGGTTCAGTTCAGTCTTTATTATTCTGTCTGAAATTTGGCAGCAAAACTAGACTGTGTCCAGTGATTTTTTTTCTCTGTACCAGCTCTGTGAAGGTTGTTTTTCATTTTGCTGAGCTATCAAAAGAGGCATTGTGCATCATTGAAGTTAAAAATTTGTTTTTACTTTTGTACTTAAGTACATTTCAGAGCCTGTAACTTCTTACTTTTACTTGAGTAAAGAAGTTGAATGAGTACTTCTACTTTTACTAGAGTCTTTTCTTACACAAGTACCTGTACTTTTACTTAAGTAAAGGACGTGAGTACTTTTGCCACCTCTGGCACCTCTGCTTCAAAGGCTGTTCCGCTTACAAATAAACAAATCTCAGTTATTTCAGTGCACACAGCTTTTAATAAGGACTTCTTTGGTTCGCAGAGACTTTTATCTTCTTACCTTATGAATTTAATAAATACAGTTAAGCAGTCAGAAGTTTAAATGCCCTCAGATGTTGAGCTCTGTACATCAGTGAAACCAAAAACACAATCGTCGTCAGGTTTAAACATAACCTTGTCATGGGAAAAGAAAAGGTTTGTCCAATGTTTGGACACAGCTGTGGAGTGAGGTTTCTGTCTCTTCCATAACAAAGTATATAAATATTCTTATAGACAGAATAGTTTTTGCTCAGCCATATTTTCTAACTGTATGCTGCACAAAGCCTTTTAATTTGCTTGTAACACAGAAGGGAGAAGAACCCCGTCAGTCAGTGTTTACTGCAGCAGTGCCAGATGCACTGGCTGAGCCAGGCCTGTCACTACCAACACTCAGTTTGACAGACAAGCCCCCAAAGCAGCCCAGCAGAGAGAGACAGGGCAGCAGATGCAGACAGACAGGTGCTTGCTCACACACAGCGGGCAACTGTACGACAGGCGGGGCTCACGTAACAGTCCTTTCAGTGCAAGTCTCCTTTTACTAAAGGAGTATTTTACCAAGTCAGTGAAGATGAGGGCTCGTCATTCATCATAACCTCTTGTCTCGGCTTCAGAAGAGGGAGATGTCAGGATTAAGGAGGAGCAGGGAGATGTTGCTTCTGGCGTTCATTGTTCAGTGACAGAGCGCTCTCACACTCACAGGAGGGTGGGGGGGGAGAATGAAGGAGAAAGACACAGGGATATTCTGTCTGCCCCACTGAAAACAATTCAACAAGATGACCCCTATTTAAGACTTACATTAATAAAGCCATCAATTTTAAAGAAATATGTTGAAACCAGTGGAAGTGTGAAAGGATATCTTGAGTTCTAACCTGAACATATTTTAATATAAGTCTATTATGTTTTTGACAACAAGACAATATTTGTGATGATGATTATGCAGGTCTGCCCCTAATGGAAAATAAGAGTCTATTCCAGCCAGTTTATAACATACATGATGTGTAACATATTTTTGATATATATTAAGTAATGGAGCATGTGAATTTGACTACAGCACTCTTTACATTAGCGCTACATAAACGCAGTCCATTATCATTTTGAACTACAATCTTATAGCATTTGACTGTAGCTTCCTGGCTCTGTGCAGCATTTGTGCTTTACAGTATGGGTATTTATACCTGTACCACCCAGTTGATGCTGTGGGAAAACAGAGATGGTAAAAACTGCCTTTCTGATACTTTAAAAATGATCAAACTTTTAACCCCTAACCCTTACAAAATAAAATTAATAAAACTAATAATGTTATTTTGTAAGATTAGTATTTCATTAGTCATTTGAACTGATCTCTCTATGTTTTATAAGATTATTTTGTATATATTGTATATTTATATGTTGAGATTAGAAGTATGATTTGTACATCTGTTTTTAAGTGGATGTCCCCAAAAAGGTGAATTTATTTTTAAAGTGTTTGTTGGTGTTTTATTTTATTGTTACTATTTTTGTTTTGTTATATAAAAGAAGAAAACAATGAGGGTTAGAAATGTTTCTATGAAATACTGTGGAAGATAAATAGTCAAAGAAAGATGGGGCCTTCATCCGTTTGGTCACACTAACCAGCAGCTGTGTGAATGCCACATTCATTCTCAGGTTTACAGGTATAATGTCATAAGATTGGAACACATTATGATGTGCATCATGAAAAGTCAGGGGAATCACCAAATGTAAAACAAGTCATAGTGTGGGATAAATAATTCAACAGTTATTGGGAAATGGATAAACAAATGATGTCAAGCTTCTAAAAAATCACAAGGCAACATTGTCCATAAATATCTGTACTTCGTTTTATGTAGTATTTGTTGGGATTTAACTCTGGACCACCGGTGAACCGACTGGACAACATTGATATCCGCAGAGCCATGTTTGTTGCATGGCTACAAATACCAGCTTCATAACCAAATATAGGCTTGAAGATCCACACAGTACATTTTAGTGAGAGTCATTGAATGAATGAATCAATCAATCAATCAATCAATCAATCAATCAATCAAATGTATTTATATAGCATGGTATCACAACAAACAGTTGTCTCAGGGTGCTGCACAAAAGTCAGAGATCTTAAAAAGGACAAAATCCAACTTGTTCCACACCGAGCAAGCATGAGCAACAGGTGGAAGAAACCTCCGGCAGAACCGGGCTCAGTGTGGGCGGCCTCTGCCAGGACCGGTTGGGGTGAGTGGAGAAAAAAAATAGGGGAACAAAAGGAAAAAAAAAGGGGGGGTTTTGATGTAGACATGAATGAATACATTATAACTGTGTTCATTTAACAACTATGCTGCACACACACACCGTTTCCTTGTTTAAAGCTGCAATCACATGTGTTGCTGTAATGATTTGCAGAAGTTATAGATGTGTGCAAGAACGTTGCTCATCTGAAGAAAACAGGAATTGGCAAAACAATCTTGAGCCCTCTGAACATCTGTGAGATGTTCTTTGCATTTTATGTCAGATGTCAAGTGTGTGCATGTGCACAGCATAGTTGTTAAATGTTATGTGTTAGCAATAGAATCAGGCTAAAGAAAAAACTAATCAGGGACTTTTTATTCTGTATGTATGTAGATTTATGCTCACAGGCCAACCTCGCTGTGACTTTATCTTTCTGTTTGTATCTGGGATTTCTGAATCTAAAATTGGAATGTGTGAAATGTGTGAAGAATATTACTTTTAAGTCATTAAACACTGTGTTCACCATGTTCCATAACTATCTTTTGTCCACAGCTTTAGTTGCCATGGTTTCAGCATGACCATTGCTAGGAGCAATTCCACACGAACATGATTGCAATGTGCTTATAAGGAGTTTCAGACAACGCGCAGGAAAGTATCTGCCCCAGGTTCTGAAGGACAGAAGATAATGTAAGACCAGGCATAGTCTTGAATAGAAGCTGCACACGCTTACAGACAAACACATACACACACACACATGTTGCTGTCAAGGTCAGTAAGAGCTCTTCCCTCTCCCACATTGACCAAAACCACATAAGGAGTTGTTATTTTGTTAAAACTGCGGATGATACACTGTGCATGATGTGCAGGATAAGAACACAACTGGAGTCAGGTAGAGTTGGAGACACGAGGATCAAATTAAAGATTGTGCTACATCGCCAAAGGAACAAGGAGCGGCTAGTGCTCATTCGTTGTCTCAAGTGCCAAGAGGCCAGGACTGAGCCTGTGCACCAACAAGGGAGAGCTGAGTCTATACCATGGCTATTCCCCGCCCTTATTGACCAATCACATTCATTCACATGTTACCAAAACTGTGGGATGCCAACTGTACGGCACGACTCTGTATGGCCTATAGCCAGATCGTGTTTGGGTGCCCATAGCTATGAAGTGCCTTTTCATTGTCTGATAATAAATGCTCATTGATTGCACACGGATTGACTCTGCTCATATCTCGGGATAAACAACCTCCACAAATGACTGAACTGAATATGCGGTTTGATGTGTATGTTGTGTGTGACCTCTGACAGCTCAGCAGGGGAAAGACGTTTATATGGAAACAAATTCTACACAGTAATCAGCTTGGAATTTACACAACTGTGTCTTGGCTGGCGAAACATTTTTTATTTTCACTTGATGTCACGGGTATTCACACGTTCATTTTCCCACAACAATTTTGAGCCAATTTTGTATATAGCAAGGCTTATTTGTTTCGATTGAATTCCCTCATGTGAAAACCAACCGTAGAACCTGTGATTAAGCTGCTGTTGTTTCAGCTGTCTGTCTCTGCAAGACAACCCTTTTTAAGAGTGTGTCATTTCTCTACACACAGCCAAGATGACACTTGGCACCAGAAAACAGCAGAAATCTGTTTTGTCAATCACAGCTGCCACTGTGGCTCAGGATAACATAGTCATATTGAAAGACGTATATAAAAGAATTTTTTTTTTTGTATTTGCCTCAGTTGCCCTAATTTTTGCCCATTTATCCATATTGATTTCCATCATGGCAGCAACATTCATTTGATCGCTTCCTTTGTCTACAAAGGGAAAGCACAACGTCTGTTTGTTGCTGCAATGCTTTAAACAGAGCTGAATTGTGGTTTGTAATCTGAAGATGGTGTTGATTGCTTACCAGACAAAAAAAAAAAAACATGAGGTAAATTCTGCAAAGATTACTTAGTTGATAAAAATAAAGTTTAGTGACATGCAGCTCATAACTTAAAGGTTCAGTGAGTAGCATTTAGTGACATCTAGAGGTGAATTTGCATGTGCTAGTTTTAGGCTAGCATCATTCATTCCACTCTAGAGTTATAGATTTTGGTTATGCTGAAATAAAATCTTTAATTTATGCTGTGCTCCATTAACTCTGATCCAGCATATATCTGCATTATCTCAAAAGTGTTATCTTTAATTTGACAGATTATTCAAACAGACCTTGTGGTTCCAGAGATTAAGGCAGAATTTAGTCAATTCATTTTGGAAATATCATTTTTCGAGCATGTTGTTTGCCTTTGTTTTTCTTGGTTCATCTCTTCATTTCTGCTTCTGCATTTTACCCTCGTGTATCATGTTTGCTGTTTCCTAAATTTTGCTTGTTGCCGCCTGATTTGAGGACTGAATTTCTTTTCCTCCCCTGATTCAAAGCATGACACATACATGTAATTTTAGTTCAGAGACTCAACATTTCAGATATATGGTGCTGCTTTACTGTGTTTACCTGCTATGTTGGACTCATGAACTGAAAGAATATGGCAGGATAATAAATTAACAACAGCATCAGTGATTTTAAATGTGCAAACACCCAGGGTCATCACAGCCTTTTCAGTGACGCAGAACTCAGCTGTTTGTGCAGACATGGTTGTTTTGGACAGACCACACTAAGTGGGCCTGTTGAAAGCCAGTGGTATGTCACTCTGTATAGTTCACACATGACTACATACGTGAGGCGCCGCTACTACTCTGACAGTAAACACAACTTGTCACAAATCCGAGGGCTTTATCGTAGAAATCACAACAAAGCAAACTGTGCTGCTTTATTTCAGGCCTGCTCTCATCTACAGTGACAGAGTGGTGAGGATAAAATACACACTGTGAGGAATCATGGCATAGCTATGGAACAATGTGTGGCAACCCTTGGCTGGGATGTGCCCGCTCCATCCCCTCCTTGTAAATGGCCCCATATCCATCTGTAACCTGTAACCCAAACAAAATTACAAGAATTCTGAGCCAATATCTACATATTTACGTCATCAATGAATCCACCCCTGAGACCAATAATATCCAATATCCAAATAAGACCAATTATCTTCGAAGCATAAGTAAAAGTCCCTGAGCTGGAGAAAATCTGTCTAAATCTCTTTGTAAAGCCCTCATTCACAAATAACAATTTGACTCATTGGGCTAAACAACCTGCACACTAGAGGATAATCGGGCCATTTATTTAGACCCGATATGCCCCTTCAGACAATCGTGGGGGCGTCCCCGACTGGAGGTCACTCTGTTTATTTGTCCATATGATCCTGAAGTGGGAGGGGTTTACAAACCAATCTTAAAGCTACTGATTGAGTCGGAGCCTCTCTGATCTCAAATGGTAAATATCAAATATGTTTGATATTCACGATAATCTGCTCCAACAGACACCTGCAATAGCAAGAGCGAGCTGACCAGAAGGCTTCATTAAACTGAATTTGCGTTCTTGTACAGCTGTGATGATAAACAACAGATTTCCAGCTCGCGCTGTAAAGTGTATTTGCCTTGTCAGCCATGACTACATCCATAATTATTGTTTTTTCTGCTGCAAAACAGAACACACAACGTCGGTCGTGCTTCACGTTTGTTTTGCTTCTGAAGGGGGGAGGTAACACAATGTCGCCACTGTGAAATTATTTTTGACAAACTGAAAGTGTGTGGTCTTATGTTCTGGTCAAATCGTCCAGCCCATTCTGAAGATTATGATATTAAAGTTAGCATTATGTCTGTGGTTTCTGGCATTTTTAAAATGAGTTGAAAATCCTTCAGTCTGCCGCAGCCATTAATGCTCAACAAGAATTAAGACAACTAACTTTTAAGTGGGAAAATAGCCCACAGACATTTCAGAGTTGCAAGTGAGGAATACCTCTCCCAAGCTGACACAGTTTTTTTTAGGTGTTGCAACAAAGTAAAATTATTCGTAACATTCATGAAATGTAACAACATTTTATACAGTATAATCCAATCGTTTGTGATTTAGCACATTACATTGGATGATGAAATCCTACTTTATGCAACAACTTTAAAATTATATTTATTCATCTGTGACAAATACAGATGAATGGCAGCAGAATATGAAAAGAAACCAGCGAGACATACGTTTATTTGAATGAATGTAACAAGTAGACTGACCCAGTAATTGTCATGCCCTGCCCCTCTTTATGAGCCTTTTTGACTTTGTGGACTTTTATTAAAATGTCTTGTTTTATTTTATTTATTTATTTTGTGTGTCTGCTGGTTGTGTTACCTTTTTTTCCTACTTTTATTTGTTACAATTATTGTTAGTATCATTATCTCTTCATGTCGATCACTTGCTTTGAATTTTGTTTTTTCACTTTCAATTAATTTCTTCATACTTTGTCTCTGTGATTTTTTTATGTCCCTGTACGAAATGTGCTTTATAAATAACACTGCCTTGCCCTCTGTGAGTGTCTGCCCCTTCCAAATGTGTTTCACCTGTGTCCAGTTTTCCCTCCCTCCCTTGTGTGTTTGTGTCATTAAATGTGACTTGTGCGCTTGTTGATTGTCCTGTATAACGAGGTAAGGAGTCTCTGAAGTGTAGTTCTAGAAAGATGGCACACAGGGGCTCTGGAAACAAGAAGGTTAGACTGATGGTCAAGCAGGTGTGCAAAGCGGGTAACGAAATCCAACCAAAGTCGGCTGGATGAATTTCATCTGGATTCTGAGGCACAGGCAAACAGACAAAGCATCAGAAGTGCACTAAAGTGGCTGTGACGTTAGCACACTGTGACTGAACAATCTGGGGGAGTCTGGGTAAATGAGCTGAACTACTGCAGCAGGTAGAGGAGTTGTTGAGGAGCTGATGAACCTCAGGTGAGTTGACTGACAGGAAAGAAAGGAGAACTGGGAAAACGCAGGAGTGTATGACCTTATACCGACGGCCTGACTGCCAACCATAGCTCCTGTAAACCTGTTCATTCACATTAATCATGTTCACTGCACCTTCCAGCCTTCATTAGTGTGTCTGCATGTTGGGAAATCCTTAAAAAACATTTACCCAATGATTTAGGTTATTTACAGTTTTAAAAATAATAAAAACTTATTGTTATTTTTTAGACATCAACTTTAAATTTTCATGTATTTAATGACTGTATTTAAAAATGGAATGTAAAAATAGCGACGTTTAGCTCACCCATCAATAGTTCTATAAACTCGATTATGACTATGATTACTATTATATTAATGTTCCACAAGCAATCACAACAAGAGAAATAAGTTAAACTAGGCCTCGGGCAACAAACCTAATGTCTAACCAGGATTTAGCTCTTCCTCTCTCGACGGAAGCCTCTGCAAATTGATGTGCTCTGATATGAACTTTGATGCCAGCTGTATTAAAGAGGAAATGAAAAGATGTGTCAGACAGCTCCTACAGGCTCAGGTAGATTTGCAGACGCAGAGAAACTCAGACTTTGTAGAAAAAAACCTGCCGCTGAGCAGGTTACCACAGTAATTGAGTTACGGTGATCTGCCTCTTGAACTGAGTTTCCCTCGACTCAGGGTTAATCTACTCAGTTTTCACAAAACATGTCAAATAAACTCCAGTTGTTTCTGATAGTTTTGTTAATCATGCAGTTATTATCTTCACAATTAAATGATGGTGAGATCACACAAGCAAACAGTGGCCAAGGGCTGAGTCATTGGGCCATCAAAATAAAAACAGGTTTAACCTATATTCAGGCCTTGAATAATTGATTTTTTTCTCTCAGAAACTGTGCATTGAAGAAAGTGAAAGCACACTTTTGAAACATGACACACTTGTAATAGCTCTCCATCTCATCTCCCTTTGGGAACTCTCCCTTCCATTTCCCCCCTCTTATTAAGAAGAATGTGTCAAAACTCATTTGGCTACTTCCTGCCAGGATCCAGTTCCCTCCGAGCTGTTTTAAGACATCTCACCCATCATGCCTGCGATCACACTCATGATAAATGCTCTTCGGGTGCATAACTCTTCAGTGTTCAAGCCTAACTTTACCCTGTTGTTGAAAAACCCATCAGTTTTCACTCAACCCTCAGTTTTCCTTTCTCAAAATAATGAACTTGATTCAAAAGTGGTACATTAAGCCCGACCTCACAGGATGATGGTTCAAAGTGGTATTGCACATTAAAGAGTAAGGATCTGTACTTGTTCTTCTTCTCTTCACAATGTGCACCAGCCTCCTTTTGTCACATTATCCCCTTGTGTGTTGTTTCTTGCCACTGCTCTGCTGATAATATATCAATCTGCCCTACTTTTTTGACACATCAATCAACTCTCAGTGCAAATCTCAAAAAGATTGATGGAGCGCCACCTTCAACTCAGTTTCTCTAAGACTGGTGATACCACCCACACCTTCAGTTCAACACAACATAAGCATCCAGCTCAAGACCAAATATTCTGACTAGTCACCTTGACTAGTGTGATGCCCCTCTGGCTAGGTTGTCGACATGAAGAATAAAACCTCTTTAATGGTCCAAAATGTTGCAGCATAACTGTTTTCAGTCCAATAATGTCACTCCATTGTTCATTATTCTCCACTGGTCCCTTACTGCTGTTCATATCAAGTTGAGTTCCCTACGTTTGCATGTACAAAGTGGTCACAAGGATGGCAACCCTAACTGGACTCCCTCCTTCAGGTTTGAGCCCTCTTGTTTACCTCACCTTACACACACAACCCAGGCAGTCTATGGTTGTGCCTGGAGAAATCTCTGTTCCTTACATATTAGAGGAATCCAGCGTCTCAGCAGAAATAAGGTGATGCCCCAGACATGTTCAGCTTTTAAACAATTAACTCCTGCCTCGACCTCAGCAACAAGGGAAGCTTGAGGTCACTGTGGCCCAATAACAGCGGTTAAAAGGAACATGTGGTTATGTGTTTGTATGTTTAGAAGAAGAAGATTTACTTTTATTGTCATGTTTTTACACTTTTTATCTGCATACACGAAATTGTTCTCCGCATTTAACCCATCCAGTTGGCACCTGTCGAAAAAACGCACATGCATAGAAACACACATAGACAGATGCCATGTACACACATATACTGGAGCGGTGGGCTGCTGTTGTCAGCGCCCGGGGAGCAGATGTTGGGGGGAGGGGGGCGGTGCCTTGCTCAAGGGCACCTCGGTCGTGGTGAGGAGATGAGCTGCCACCCCACTGGCTGTCAGTTCATCAATTTTTCTTAAAAGTTTAAGAGAGAGAGGCATGAAGAAAGCGAGCGAGAGCACTGTATTTAGGTGTTTGAAGACAGCGTTCGAGTTAGTCAGAGTAACAACACGTTCTGTGTTTGTTATTTTACTTTACAATCAACATCGACTGACACCCTCGGAGTAATGCTGAGTGACCCGATGGCAAAGGCATCTGTGATGTTCGTTCAGCCTGAATGTGAATGAATGATGGTGGACCGTGACTCCTGGTCTTAGTGTATCGTGGTCATGGATGAGATCGTGGTGGCAGCTGATCATAGATTATGAATGCAACTACAATGCTCCCTTCATCTCTGTCGGACATTTTTTTATGTACAAATACAAAACATTGACCTCTCCATTGTTTTTTTTAATATACAGTAAGTGCCAAGAGAAGGTGTGATTCATGTTTTCTCAGCAATGTTGTTGCTGCTCGCTGCATGTTTTCCACTTCTATCCATCCTGGGAGAGGGATCCCTCTCTGTAGTTTCTATGTTGTGGTTTTTTACCCTGTTCCATGAGTTTTTGGGTGTTTCTTCCTTCCTCTTAATGTGGGTTAAGGGCAGATGATGTCACACCTGTGATGATTCTGTTGTATGTTTTGCTCTCTTCCTCCCCCCCTCCTTTCTGTTTCTCTGTCTCCTGCAGGGGTGTGGCTTTCTCCTGCAGCAGCAGACGAGGCATACCTGCTTCCACTCAGCTCATCAAGCCTGACAATAAAAGCCTGGTTCTCACACCACTTCTCTGCCAGATAATTCTCATTAGGTTGTGCTCTGTGTGATCTCTTAGTGTTGCTTTCATTGTTGCTTTCATTGTCTCTTTCTTCAAGTGTCTTCTGCCAGTGTTTTCCAGCTGCCAGGTTTTGCAGCATTTTTTTGTTGTGCTTTTTTTTTTGCATTTAGCTGTGCTTTTCCTGTATGCTCAGATTTTTCCCCACATGACTCACCTTTGTTTCTTGAGTGTCTGAGTTTTCCATGTGGTCAGCTCTCAAGTCATCTCTAGGAGCCCATTCTCTCCTCACTGTTAATCATTCTACAAGCCTACCTGCCTTCACTGCCTGCTCTTTTGGTCTTAGTTTGTGTTCACCATGTTTGGTTCTAAATATTGTTGTGAGTCTGCATTATATGCAGAAATGTGGTCAAAAGCTCATACCAAGTTATAGCAGCTTCACCAATGAACATTTAGATCAGTGTTGCCATCTAGCACTCAAGCCTCATACAAATATTCCAGCAAATAATGTTATTTCTCAGACTAGACTTTTGTATTTTAGCCCCTTGACTGTCCTGAACTTGAATGTATGTTCATCGTTCCAGACCCTGAATAAAAATCAGATGAGAACATTTGAGTCATAACTCTGCAACATATCCCCCCACCCTTGGGCCAAATCTGGTACAGCTGTTGCATAGTTTACCCTTTCATTGGTTCATGTGATTCCATCCAATACAACAAACAAAAGAGCTCGTCATTATGCTATTAGAGGATCATATTTTTATGTCTGGAGTGGGGAACATGGTTGTGCAACATGGCTGTGCAAGCAGGAAAGGTTTTATTTTTTATATTTTATTAACAAAGGTAGATTAAAGGTTCTGTACAGGGACATTTAAAAAAAAATTAAGCTAAAACCAGAAAGCACAAATTTAAGTATGTATTTCTTTTGCTAAAATTATATGTTGGTGTGGTCACTGGTGGGAAATCATGTCCATGTTTATTATATGGGTCAGTCAAATCCACAAAGAGTGGATATTGTTAAAATAGTTTTTATCTGGACAAACTGGGGGGTTAAACTCTTTTTCATAGCGGCAAGGTCTTTGGATAAGCTGTTTTTGATGCAGTGTACATTTTACAGCACTTTTTCATTAACTCTGACCTTATGATGTAGTCCCAAGCAGGACATCACAGTATATTCATTGCTTCTGAACTTGATTGTAGAAACACAACAGCAGAGAGGCAAATTAGAGTTCACTCCATTTCAAAAAGGGATTTGAGTTGTATTTGTGCATCCTGATAAGCAAATGATTTACATGACTCATCCTAACAAAGCTGTCTGTCACCAGCTCAATCCAAACCAAGGACAATCGTTGCCACCTTCCTCTCCAGACACATTGGCCAGAGGCCCAACTTTCAGTATTTTACTTTTTAATAGGTCATTCATATTAAAATTATTAATATCCACACTGTGCTGCTATATGTTGCAGACATCCTTTAAATAATCTTGGTGGTTCAAGTGACTTTGCCAGTATCAATATTTGTTTAAAGGGGAAATAAAAGTTCCTCCCATTAAGTTGGTATTCATCATTTAGTTTCCCTGCAAAGTGAGAGACGCTATCATCTTTATTGTTGATAAGCCTTCATTGTTCCTTCAAACATTTAAGGTTAATGACAACAATCATATTTAATTTGATGGATTCAAATACTTATCTATAGCCTACTCACTGGCAGCAAAGTCAAAAGACATTAGATATAGACTTCATCTAGAAAAGTGAAGGAAACCATTGTCATTAAAGCATCCATCATGCCCCTCAGTTAAGGACATTAGTTACATTTGATTTTAAATTGCATCTGAGGACAGAGGACCTTTGATTTCCCGGAGGTTGAAAGAGGAATTAAGATAAGTAGCACATTCAAATTTGATTGAAGATCTGTATTTGTCACAAGGAGAGTCCTGTCCTACAGCGGCTCACATACTATAGTGCAAGGACCTCCAAGAGGTCCTGGCTGCAGACCTCCACTGTGAGGTCGCTACCGCCGCAGGCTCCATTCTCAGGCCACCTCCACTGTCAGGATGTAGACCTAGACTTTAAAGAGGACTCAGATGCAGAGTAATAACCATTAAAGCAGACTTTATTGGGGATACTCTCCAACCTCCCAGACAGAGTGACAAAATAACAGGCTATGATAATATCTATCGTGGCTATGAAAAATAAACAGGAAGAAAACCTTTAAATAAACAAAACCCACTCCGAGGAGGAAAAAAACCCACAAAACAAAGATAAATTCATCAAAAGGAAATCACTCCACTTGGAGGAAAACAAAAGACTAAGAACTAAAAACTCAAAACACTCCCAAAGCAAGAAAAAACAAATTTCAAAATATAAACGCACTCCTAGAAATCGGAGGCTCTACTACTCTCTATGAAACTTTTATCTAGAACAAAAATTCACTCCAAAGGAGGCTATCAAAATGGCTAATAAACTTAACTGATGAAAATATATATATATACTTAACTATGAAATATACAAACAAAAAATCACTTGCAAGGAGGCAAAGAATTCAGGCTTACGTGACGTGATAGCTGAGAATGAATTGTATGTTACAAATATCCTCCAGAGGCGACTGTAATAATGTAAAGGTGGCTCATGGACTGAAAAACAAAAATGACACCTCAACACAGAGAGGGACATGTGCTGCCTGTGCATATTTTTGCCTTTTAATACAGGTTGACTTTTTTGAATCACCAAAAAGCTTTAAGTGCAGCATTTCTGTTAACACTTCTTCTCTGAGGCATTCTTCTGTGGCTATGTCTGTACAGTATTGCAAAGAGCGGATGTGTTCACAGTGTGTAAAAGTTAATCCACTTCGTGAGAAAGTGGAAATCCCATTATTGCCATCCACACTGACACTCTTTAAATGATCAGTTTCTGTTACGTCCTTTGATTTCTTGGGGTGCTTCCTCTGGATGTGTTTGTTCGGTTACTTGTTTGAAGAGAAACTTGGCCAGAGGGGACATTTGACCTTTTTCAGTTTGGATTTTGGACCTCGAGTCTCTTGAGCAATATGGAGAAGACGATGTCATGTGTGTCTGCTGAGGAGTGGATGGTAGATGTGATAGAAATCTGTGTGTGTGCACGTGTATATCCTTAATGTAAAATGCAATGGCATTACCTTCAAATGGAATGGCATTTTTCATGTGGACCTCCAAATGCAGCTGAAGTCTGGCTGGTTGGCTCAGTTTAAACATGTCTTTGGGACAAATGGGGCAGTGGAACTGACTGCAGCATGTTGTGCAGCGTTCCACTGCAGGTATTCCACCCGATGGAATAAAAGAATGATGCATCTAAAAAGCATCTAAACTGTATCATGTGTTTGAATTATAATGCATGAACTAAAATACAAATGAATGTATACAGCCTGCAAACTTAGATTGTCTTTGCTTACAGGTAAAAAGGCCACTTGCACCAGGAAGTGTAAATGAGGCCTTACTTATGTAGAAGAAGTAATAATGACTACGAAAGTACTTACTTAAGTGAAAGTGGATAAAACAAGACACTTAAGTAATTTAGTACGTTATGTTCGAAGCAAAATATACTCAAGTATCAAAAATAAAAGTACTGATGGTGCAGAAGCATTTCAGTTACTATTTGTTTTGTTTAAATACTGTAGTATACAACAGGTGGAAAAATAAAAAAGTAAAAATGTGCCATGTAGTTCTGCCACATTTTGATTCCACTTGTGCACTTAAACAGGTGATATCAGTAGCTAGTCGACCTCTGGCAAAACATCATAGTGTGTTGCATCGTGTTGGTAGCTTGGCTGTCACATATCATGTTTGTGAGTTCAGAAAGACACGTTTTCAACTTTGTGACTATGCCCACCTAATGCAAGGAGAGTTTACAAAAATGTTTTATAACGTTACATACAAACAAATGCCAGTTAAAACTTACCCGGGGTCTGTCATGGTATGGAGGTTGTGTCAGTGCCCCTGGCAAAGGTAACTTACTCTTCTATGATGGCACCATTAATGCAGAAAAGTACATAGAGATTTTGGAGCGGTATATGCTGCCTTCAAGACAACATCTTTTGCAGAGACAACCATGGATAATTCAACAAGACAGTGCAAAACCACATTACAAAGGCATGGCTGTGGAAGATGAGGGTGAGGGTGCTGGACTGGCCTGCATGCAGTTCCAACTTGGCCACAATAGAGAATGTGTGGCGCATTTTGAAACGCAAAATGTGACAACAGAGGCCCGGTACTGTTGCTCACCTTAAGACTCGTTTACAGGAGGAATGGGGAAAAAAATGACAGCTGAAACACTTCATCACTTTGTGTTTTGAGTCTCTGAAGATCTTTTAAGTGTTGTGAAAAGGAATTGCAACATTACAAAGTGGTAAATGCTTTGCTGTCCATACTTTTTTTGAAATAAAGTTGGGACAGCAAATTGAAAGAAACAAACAATTATCACTCGCAGTTCTGCCACATTTTGATTCCACTTGTTTTTCCACACATTTAAACAGGTGATATCATTAGCTAGTCGACCTCTGGCAAAACATCATGGTGTGTTGCATCGTGTTGGTAGCTTGGCTGTCTCACACAGAGGAAACTTAATTTAAGTCATTATTCCTGCACAACCTCCATGAGAATGTGCGGTATGAGGTCACCATGCACTGCAGGGCAGGGGACATAGCCATGCAGGAGATAAGGAAGTATACGCAGCTAGCCTGGGAGACACAGACACACCCAAATAGAGGGCCTGAACATGAGACAAGGGTCTTGGGAATCCAAGCCCAATCGAATGCAGACCATGCGCTGGAAGGTAATGAGATGCCTCGTGCCAAGATGAATCCCAGAGTCGGGAACCAGGGACGAAACAAATATAGCCGGGCAATGCCAAGATTGTGTTGTGTGAACCTTTTTTAGGCTCTGTGTAGGGGAAGAGCCCAGTGTGTGGCTGGCCTATCAAGGAATGATGTAGACACAGCTATCCAATGAGGATTTTCATTCATCATTCACAAGATTTTACTCGGATGGTACTCATGCTTGTAAAAAGTATGTTATCCGTACCGGATCCTCGTTTCATCCGAGTATTCAGCTCAACACAACTGCAAAGTTTCCTGCAGTGGAGACAAATGACAACATCACTTTTGTGTGTTACGTGTCCTCTTTCCTCCCCCTTTGCTGCTCTGCTCTCCTCACAGGTGTTATGGATCTGATCATTGTGGTCCTGCCCTGTCATTAAGGGATGGTGCAGGGGAGGCTCACTGTCTCAGCAGCAGCATCATGATTAATAACAGGCACATGCACAGATAGACCCCTAGTGGTGCTCAAGCGCCTGCCCTTTTGCCCTGGATGAGAAAAGTGCTCTTTCTGCTGGAGCCCAACTTTTTTCTTCGTTGATCAATATTTAAAAGAAATAAAAATTACCCTCTCTCTCATCAGTTCCCCCCAAAAGTGTTTTGATAAGACGTGACGATCCCTGAGGCTCCTCATACCCCAGAAGCGGATCCTACACCACCAGTGGATCCTAACACATCTAGATAAGTGGATCGAGCTACATCCACCGTGGGGAGAAAGCTGCCTTTGGTTGCTTTGGCTATAACTTTGGATTCAATGCTAAAGTGGAGTGGTTTGGCAAAGGAGGCCTGCAGTGAAGTGGTGTTCTTCCTCGCTTTTACAGCGAACTGTCCACGCAGAGTGCCTCAGACATTTTGGTCGTTCACTCTGGTGGGAACGATCTGGGACTCATGCCAGCTAAGAACCTTGCAGTTGAAATGACAAGGGGCTTGATGCAGCTCCACAAAGAATTCTCCTCCATGAGGATTCTATTCTCCTGCATCAATGAGTGGTGCTGCTACGGTGAACCAAGGCTCATCAACGGTGACAGGAGGACAGTCAACAAACTCATGCTGAAGGCTGTTCACCAGTTTGGAGGTGAAGTGGTTGAACATCCACTCCTGAGGTTTTTCAAGAAAAACCTCTATCTACCTGACAGAGTGCACTTCAGCCAGGAGGGAAACAACATCTTACTCTCAGCGATCCACGGAGTCCTGAAGAAGACGCTCCTCTAAAGAGAACATCTCTTGACTCCTCCCTGTGAGAAAGTTGATGTAAATAAACTTAAATAAAACAAACTTCCTGATCAGTCAGGAAGCAGTGGACTGAAAAGACTTTGTCTGAGTGTTAATGTTCATATTACTCGTCACCTGGATCACTGGATGTTGTTGACTGCACATGTGCTTTGTAATGTCTTCAGCACTTTTCCAGTCTTACCGACAACTCAGACATTTACAGTACAAGTCACATTCACATTGTTATATTAGTTTGGTTTTGTTTCATTTTCATAAATTGTAGGGTTTATTCTGGTCTGTGTTTTTCTTGTAGTTAATTTGTTGATTACTTTTTCTTTCTCAGAAAAAAAGGAAAAGCTGTTGTGCTCCTGTGCATGATGCACCACAACAAAGTAGTGGATGAAAATAGCAGAAAGAAAAAAAAACAGAAGTGATCACATGTTACAACAAGACGAAAGGAGGTGTAAACACCACTGACCAGATGGTTGGCACCTACACCTGCAAGCGCCAAACACAGAGGTGGCCCATGGTGGCCCCCTCACAGACTCCGCTCGTGCTCGGTGACGGGGATTAGCCTGTTAGCTCAGGTGAAGCCGAGCAGACCACAGACCACAGGCTAACAGCCAGAGTGACGAGCTAACGGTGACGTCACGTGTCAATCAAGTGATAATTATTCATAATTTCAAACCTCTATATTATCTAAACGAGCGAGTTAAAAAAAAATTCACCCCCCCCAGAGTTGTCATGGAGGAAGAACTTACTGATTGAGACTAAACTCGTTTTTTGAACCAGGCTGTAAACACGTTTAATTCTGCTCTAAAGTCGGGCTTTTTAACATGGGAGTCAATGGGAATTGACTCCCTCTTGGAGCCAGCCTCAAGTGGCCACCCAGTGAACTGCAGTTATTTGCACTTCCGTATTGGCCTCAGCGCTCAGCCCGGGATGTTGCTGCTTGCTCAGCACCCAGAATTCAAGAGCGGGATCACCAATGCACGACGGCTCTTCTCACAGAGATGTCAAAGGAGCTTGTCACACCACACATGAGGAGTTGACTGGAAGGCTGCCCCCAACTGCAAACCCCGATTATTGAAGCAATGGAAAGGTGTGGGGTGACAAAAGCCACAACCCAGCCACAGGAAAGAAGCAGACAGGGCCAACCAAAGAGAAAGAGGTGTCAGATCTGCCCAAGTAACAAAGATCGCAAAGTCAACAATAGGAGTGGGAAATGCAATGTACCTGTGTGCAATGATCACAGCCAGAAACAGTTAGTTTGTCTGTACTGCATACAGTGATGAGACAAGAAGGCAAAACAGGGAAAAGAGAGAGGAACTGTCAATGACTGTACAATTACACACATACATATACACAAACACACACACACACACAATGGATGTTCACATTTTTCTATTTATTTTTGACCCACTTATGGAAGAGTGTAGGATCCAGTCACTCGTGCATCTAAGGGTTAAGGACCACTAAGTGGCTAAAGAGCAGCATAGTCATTCCCAAATTTGTCACAGTGCATTGAGAGGTTGGCAGGTGCTCACACACACCATATATAAAATGTGAGTTTTAATCGTGAACACAAACTGAGTTTAAATACAACTTAGGGAGACAGGGTCCTACTTTGTAAATTCAAGTTTCAGTTTTCCAGTACTACATAGTACAACAGAATTCATAAATCAGACAAATGTTTACTAGAGATACAAAGATATGTTCTTTCTCAGGACATTACTTACTTACTATTTGTACTTGTAAAAGGTATACGCTGCACTTAAGTCTGGCTTTGGAATCTGTGGGGTATTCTGCTCCCATGTGGGCTGGGCATACTTATTGGAAGTTTTTATGTTTGTGTCATGCAGTAAGAATAAAATCTGCAGCTTGGATCAATTCTTTTTTCAAGTTTTGTTTTTTTTGTTTGTTTATAAAAAGGACTGCTATTGATTGCAATGATGCATTTAAAATCTATCAATCTTAGTTTCCATAGTCAGTGCTAAGGCTCTGGGACTCCTGCAGTAAACCTTACCAGGAGAGGCCGCGTAAAACCCGTCTACGTAATAACAACCCACAAACGTAATAAACCACAAACATAATACAAATCTGCAGCTTTTAATGTACGAATCCCACAAATGTAATGTTGGCCTCTGTATTGCACTCAACGTTTCTGTAAATTAATTATTACGTTTTGACAAGTTCTGCCCAAACCTGTGATATTTTCTAATGAGCTGACTTAAACCCATTGGCAGGTGGATAAGTAAAGAAACAAACAACAATGACCACAAAGATCTTTTATCATTTTAGTTATTACAAATTTGACAGCTGAAGATTGTCACCTTCCCACAAATGTAATACATAATTTCCTGCAGATGCAAAAACTATACACGTAATACCTATTACATTTGCAGGAAATTACATATGATGTTTGTAGTTTGTTTACATTAAAAGCTGCAGATTTGTATAATATTTGTTGTTATGCAGCTACAGACTGAGTTTTAAATATCAAACAGAGGAGAGTGAGATGAGCCACAACATAAAATAAGGATGCCAACCAAGCACTGAGTTAAAAAAAATAGAAGTTGAATTATATTTACAAAACGACAAAAAATAAACTAGCTGTCATACTTTATTAAAATATTATGTCTGGAGGTCTGGCCCAAAATAACAAAAGCTGAGTCTGGGTCCAATGGTCCCTGTGGGGCAAAGCTTCATCCCCTGAACAAATAAACCCAAAGGTAAACTGAAACTAGAAATAAAGCCCAGAAACGACTAGCAGACCTCCAGGCTCAAACAAAGCACATTGTTAAGCAGACACATTTTTGGGGGCAGGTGCTCAAGCCCAAAAAAGAAAAAAGGGCACCCATCACCAAAATGATTCATGAAATGAAGAAATAGCACAGAAGGATATATTTAACTTATATAGTTATTTTTGTTAACATAATCAACACAGTCTAATAATATCTAAATGAATAACAGGCAAATAATAATCATAAAAATATTCTAACTTAAACATTTTCAACTTCTTAATGCTTGCATGAAAATATCTCCTTGACTTTTCCTACACAGTATGATAGGATAAATATATAGATATGGTCGATCAAACGTAGTAGTCTTTGTATGTACAAACTGATGTCAACACAAATGAGTTGACTTAATTTGTGAAAGTAAGTTAAGTTGACTTCACTTGCAAAAGTTAGTTGCCTTAACTTGTGAATGTACGTGGACTTAAATCTACAGGATAAATTGATGCAAAAAGTTGCCTTACTTTTTCTAAGTAGATTAAACATGATATATTTTTGTCATGGTGAAGAGGGAGCTCACTCAAAACCTCTACCTTCAGCAATGACTCTATGACTTTTAGGCACGTAAACTGACCTTGAGATCATGGACCTTGGAGGATACCTTTTGGTTGACATCCTCCAGCTCCAGAAAGATCTTCTGAAAAACCTAGAAGACGATTTTAGTTTCTTAGGGTACTTTAGTTCCAATGCATAGATGAGGCCCATCAGGTAGGCACAAGCATGTGCCACATCAGGGATACTGAAAAGGACCTCTGCTCCCTCGATGGCTATTCCAGCTTGTTTGAGGATGTCTTTATCTCTGGCTCTGACCACAAAGATGTTCAGGACATGGGGTGTGGTAAGCGCCTTTTGGACAGTTACAGCATCTTCATTACACACGCACAGAGAACGCAGAAACCTTACGTCCAGTTCCGGAACTGTTAAGAAGATGTTTGAATTTCCATTCTAGTTTCACTTGTTTGTTTTTGGGGTTTGTTCTGCCTGGCGTGCTGCCGTGCTCTGTTTCTTTTCGGGGGTTTGTATTACTCTGCTCGGTGTGCTCCGCTAAACATCACTTGTCTGAACATGGACCGCAAACGCCGCTCGAAAGTCTGGCCTCATTTTAATTAAAAAAAGGATGGAATTGCACAGTGCAACACCTGTGATAAACTTATTACTGCCAAAGGAGGATGCACAACAAACAGAACACCTTCGCCTGCGGCATGGTATAGAAATTAAAAATTAAATTAAATTAAAATTAGTGTACTGTGTTTGACGCGTTGTGTCGCTCTCCTGCTCCTGTCGCTTCCTCCGCTTCGGACAGTCAACCATCAGCCAGCAACTCCTCGTTGGAAACGGAACCAGGTACATGAAAATTATGATTGTCTTATTCTTAACAGACTAGCTTAAGTTATAGACCACCAGTTTCTAAAACTGTGTCAAATTTGTTCATAGTTGTTGAACGCAGTGATGCTAACATTAGCCCGTCTGAACCTGCTGCTGCTGCTACATTAACTGGCCAGTGACCCCAACCAGCAAAGAAACAAAAAACCCCATTCACCATGGCAGCAAGGGGAAAGCTGTCAGGGGAGCAAATTGCTGAGTGCCACAGAAAAGTAACGGCGTATGTGGTAAAAAGGCTGCATCCCCCTTAGCGATGTCAAGTTGCCCACATTTAGGTAAATAAATAAGAATAACGTTAAGCTAACTAACTTACCTGGTAGCTACTTTATCTACCCCTGACCTAAGTTACAGTAACAGTTCAGGTTTAGCTTTATTGACAGATTTGTCTTTGGCACAGTGCTCGTTTCATTTAAAAATATCACAACATATGTTGAAGTGTCTGTGTGTATTTATTGCACATTGCTTTTACGCTCTGTTTAAAAGTTAAATGTTTTTTTACTAAAGATATCTTATGTTTGTTTTTATGTTTGCAGGGATATGATCCATTCAATAAACCCAAAGTACAACCACCCTGCAAGGGAGTGTTTAACTAATAGATTGATCCCGGCATGGTAACAGGTGGAAAAGTCTAACGTGATCTCAGAGCTGAGTGAGGTCATTCACACAGCTCTCACTTGTGACGGCTGCCCAGGGTTTGATTTTGTTTTATTTTGTTTTATATACATCCACCTGGGCTCTTTGCTTTTTAGGCTGCTGCCAACTTGTGGTGTTATTTCAGCAGAATTCAGATTACAGTTAGGGACCCTCCCTTATAATAGAATACCGTAGTTACAGTACAGCAACCAAATTAAACTGTGTCAAGTTAACTGGCAATGTGAATAAATAAAAATGCCCTGTGTAAAGGCTTTTTCAAATGAAAAAATTCTCTTGTTTTTTTTTTTTCTCCCCTGCACCTCAAATCAGAATCAGAATAAGATTATAAAACTTTATTCATCCCCGTAGGTGGGTAAGGACCTGAGCCGTCTCAGAAAATAGAGACCTCTTTTGTAGATCGTGTCCACGTGTTTTGACCAGTCCAGTTTATTGTCTAAGTACACCCCCAAGTACTTGTAGTTCTCCACCATGTCCAAACTGGCCCCATGGATGGTGACAGGGGTCACCGGCCCCTTTGACCTCCTGAAGTCCACCACCAGTTCTTTTGTCTTTGACACCTACAGCTCAAAGTTGTCCACCACAGTCCGGTACTCACTCTCATTCCCATTTGTGATACATCCTACTACTGCAGAGTCATCAGAAAACTTCTGAAGGTGGCAGGTCTCTGTGCAGTAGCTGAAGTCCGTGGTGTAGAGAGTGAATAGAAAGGGAGAGAGGACAGTCCCCTGAGGAGTCCCTATGTTGCTGATCACTCTCTCTGACATGCAGCACTGTAAACGTACATACTGCGGTCTGCCAGTCAGGTAATCCACAATCCAGGACACCAGTGGGGCATCCACCTGCATCGATGTCAGCTTTTCACCCAGTAGCGTCGGCCTGATGGTGTTGAACGCAAAGAAATGGAATCGATATTGAGAATCGGAATCGTTAAAATCCAAACGATGCCCAACCCTAATCATCATCATCTAAAACCTGTAAAACACACCAGAAAGAATAAAACCCTCTTGTATACCAATGTGAAGGATGCATGCAGTATATCTCTTTGTGCTCTTTCCATCTATTTCTACATAGGTACTCTACTTTAATTAAAATATCACTAAGCCATCAGCTATCCTGGATTGCACAACCTCATCTCAAACAGGCAGGGCTTTGATACAGTTTCCTTGA
Source organism: Paralichthys olivaceus (assembly GCF_024713975.1). Classification (NCBI taxonomy): domain Eukaryota; kingdom Metazoa; phylum Chordata; class Actinopteri; order Pleuronectiformes; family Paralichthyidae; genus Paralichthys; species Paralichthys olivaceus. The sequence continues at coordinate 4,195,177 of NC_091101.1, forward strand.
CCTTGTTGTCCAAGGTAGATAATGAGGCCTCTGGTCACAGCTTCTCTTCTGGATCCAATGCTGTTGTCCCATGAAAAAAAAGAAATGAGACAACAGCATTGGCTTCAGTGTGATCCTTCGGAATTCCTCCTCCATCTGCAAAAGAGGTCAGGAGAGAGAAGATCATCATCATGAGATACAGAGACACCGGGCAACAGAAACAGAACACAGTTAGAAAATTTACCCTAAGGCTACACTGAAAGCAAAATTTAAGTGGTCATATGTTTTGTAAGTAATGGTACACCAGAAGCGTCAGTTCAGTCAAGCATATGGTGTGTGCTTAGTTGAGTAAGTTGCTTATTTTTATTTACAGAACATTAGCAAAGGCCACTACAATTGACCAAGTGTTTTTATATACTGTAAGCACCATGTCTGTCCAGTGAGAATCATGTATGGCCAAAAAGTCAACTGGCAGTTTTCAGCACATGCTTTAAATTTATTTAACCCAGGGAGTAGGAGAATTTTCTCAACCCATAAATAAACACTTGACCTTTGGAGATACATGGTTTTCACAGGACAGGAAGGCTATTAAAAAATGTAATTCAAATACCATATAAATGAAAATTTTGACTCCAACTGCAGCAGATATTTTAGTAATAAAAAATATGCATAGAAATTTGAAAAATAAATACACTATATGAACAAAGTGAATAACCAAGCATAACATAAACCCAAATGTGCAATAACTAAGAGCATATGCGTGTGTGGTGTCAAACTGAGTTAAACAAACAGACTTCCTGGGCGTGATTCATGGTGTTCGTCTGGCTGCATGTAAACAGAATCCAACAATGGTGATTCTTGCTGGGTTGTCATATTTTACATATTTACTGATGCGGCAAACTGGGTTTAGCTTCGTTGCAACAACGCCACCAGGGGGAGTTTCACCCCTAGAAAATGAAAGAGGAAAAAGTTTTAAATAGACAAGATCACACAAGTTCAATTATCCACGGGGGCAGAGAGCATTCCATAAATAATACATTTTATTGACAACAAATGAAATTAACGCTTAACAAAACAAAAACGAGCAATACACTGGCTCTCAGGATACCAGGCGAGATACGATAAAATGTCACTCAGGCATAGGGATCAGAAGGGAGAAAGGACAGGGCTGGGGCTTACCAAAGTGGCAGGGGAGCAAAAAGGAGAGGGGACCACAAACAAACCACCTGTGACACTGCACACCAACTCAAAAAGGAAATTGTGAAGAACGCCACCACCAGGGAGTTGGGCTGCCGCCTGGGGCCCACATCAGCTGTCCAACCCAGAAAGAAAAGTTAAAACCATGCATGAGTGCATAAAATTTAAACTGATAGCCAAAAGAAACAACAATGGTCACTTATTAAAACACTCACATTCATCCACACACATGCATACACTCAGGACCAATGATAGAAAATAGCCACATTTAGAAAATATTTATCCACATTTGTACATACCTTATTCTATGCGCAGCCCTACGGCCAGCAGAAGGGCAAGAGTGCTGCGCCAAATGGCACGAATACGCTACAGACACGAACCCAACCCCAGCAGAGCTCCCAGCGGGATGACCCATCCCTCAGTATAACCAGCCACTTGCCGTGCAATGAGAGTTGGAAATCGGTGTCACCAATGTGCACATTGCGCTCACAATGGATGGAAGAGAAAGTGCGCTGTGTTACCTGTATGTATGGGAATGCGCCCAGAGGTATAACACGCCACGCCACCACCCGAGGGATCAGAGAGTGGAAGAAGAAGGCAAGGTGTGGCCGCTCACCTAGTTATAAGCAGCGGACCGGCGACGTAATCAGCTATCAGGGTGCCACAACCCTGGCATAGTGCCCTACAGTGGCAGGGAGGAAAACAACCTCCAGCTACATCACAGCCTCCAGTTACACTGAGAATAGGCATCACTCCTCAATTTCCATTTTTCCTTTCCCCATCTTTAAAATCAAATTATTATCGACTGCCAGGCAAGGTTCTGCCCATTGGTTCTTCTTCACCCTCTTCTTCCAATGCACGTCAGTGGATCTATGGTGGCCTCCAGGTAGTGTAAAGGCCCTCTGTAGAGGCAGTTTTTTGGGTTTGTTGGTGCAACACAAAACCCAGTGGTAGACGCCCCACTCGTGATGCAGATATATAGGGCTCATTCTGAGGTGACAAAAACACAGCCATTCTTTGATTCAGGTGATCATACATCAATGAAGACATCATTATTATTATTACATTTGATTTCTCCTGATAGATACCTCTGAGTCAACTCATAACCTTTAGTGCATGAGGCCTTCAGAGAAAAAAACTGATTGGACAAGGGATGGAGAAAGGAAGCTAACCTATGATTGCACAGTGAAGTGTACCGTACTTGAATCCCTTTGAGGAGTGAAGACTGAAAAATGTCACATGACTAGTATGATTTATTTGAAAGCAAGACCGCTAACAAAAGTTACTGAAAACAACATTGGCCCTGGGGGCTCTTTTGAGGTCAAATCCTTCTTGAAGATGATATCACATATCTTGTTGGAGTTCATTACCTACCTGTGTGGAGGCGGGGTGTGGTTAAGGCGCCAACTGCTGGACAACAGGGAGGAGTGGCTCAGCCGGTGATCGGACAGCTGTGCTTGTTCTGGTCTCTTTTGCAGTAGGCTGAGTTCTGGAAGACAAGCCGAACAGTACGTGTGGACGTGTGTGGGTGCAGAGACTCAAGTATATGTGCGCCTGTTAAAGGCTTATAAGCCAAATAAAGGATTAATAAAACGCCATTCTCTCCTCCCGTATTTTCCCGGAGTGGGCCGAGTACTCCCACAACCTGCAATTGCATGTAGCTTGTGCAGTAAGTAGGTTATTGAAATGTAGGAAAACAAGTTTCCAACCTGGAGTTGTTTTCTCTGAGTAAAATTGTGTACACAGTGTCAGAGTGAGGCAGAGGCTGGTCTGGCTTAGAGAAAATAAGAAGAAGAAAGTAGCACAGAATAACGGAAATTGGATAGAAGAGGATAGAACAGTTCTCTTTAAAGTAAAAAATTTTGAAATGCATTGAGTCGTGACTGTTTTCTGTTTATTCCCTGTGCTTGCAAAGCCCTTTGATGTCTACCTCGTATCTCTGTGCATTTATGTACTTCATTTGTGTGTGTGTGTGTGTGTGCAGGTGAGTGGGTCTTAAAATGTGTGTGTTGCTGTTTAGAGTGCAGGAAAATTGGCTTGTAGCTCATGTTCACAGATGGCACCTGTCACTGTGAAGCCTGTTTGTTAACAAGTGAGCATGGCACACACCGAAAATGAACCATAATTAACATTAGTTCTCTCATCAAACTTGTTTTTTTTGTATGTACTTGTATTTATTCTCTTTTCTTTCTCTTGTCTCACACCTTACTTGCTTTCCACACACAGTTTATCTTATGTTCCTCCATTCCTTTTCTGGTCTTCACCTGAAACAGGTATTTATAGTTAGATGAATGCAGAGTTCAAAAGTTCAGCATGTCTAATACATTGATAGGTTTTCCTGGGTTTTTCTGCCTGGGTATTACGCTGTTGTGTTTCGGCATCGTGCAGAGTGAGAAGTCAACGGTGTTCTTTTTCCTGCCTTTATAATGGTGCATCCCACTGTGAACTGAGACAGTTCTTACTGCGCTCCTTGGTGGCCAATTGTGCTCGGTTACACTGGATGGCATGTTTTGAATATGAAAAGATGCTCCTCGGTTTTTCTGTAGTAAGAAAACTGACTTTCCCGGTGAAAGTTGTGTATATCAGAATCACAAATCTTAACTTTTTCTGTGCATGCATGCGTGCGTGCAGCAATTTTTAAGTACCAGACCTTTTTGCTGATGAGTGGACCTGAGATGACCATCTACAAGTAAGGATCCCAGTTATGTACATGAACAACTACTTAGTCATATGTTAGACCTTACACACAAGCTGTGTGGGCTAAGCATTACCAGCCAACGATGGCATTGAAAGATCAGACACACTGTCATGTTAATAGCAAAACAGAACATATGAGATCATCTGACGGATGTGATTTGGATTGATTTATGAACCTTTTACTCTGGATGAACTAAATTGACCTTTCTGAATGCCCCCTGTTTGGGGGTTCGTGTGCTGTCTTTTGTGTGTTGTAACTGATATATGACATTTCATCCCATGCATAAAAGATGCTCCTGGTCCCAAGCTGAACACTGTTATGCATAATAAAAGGTCACGAATGTTCATCTTACAAAAGTCATATTTGATAAGGTTTATATTGTATACTGACAGTGCGTCCAGACACACTGTACAGAATATTGTCTCTGAAACATGTATTCTTTTGAAGATGGCTGTTAGTATCTACACATTGAAATCTATAGTTTTTACAGTAGTCATCAAAATTCACCAAATAGAAAGTCCCACAATTACCGAACAGACTCAAAAATTGCAAAGTTCTATTTGTGGTACTTCGTTGCAGGAAATAACATGTTACAGTTGCTGTGTGGCTGAATTTTGTTTTTGTGCGTCAGTGGGATTAATGCTGTTGTGCTTTAGAGACCATGCAGAGGAAAGATCCCCGTTGTGTTGCTATATGGCCATGGTAATGACACATCATGCTGAGGAGGGAGGATTACATTACTGCCTACCAGAATGCAAAGTTTGCAGTACAGACGGCGAAAGCTAATGATGGGTGCATTCTGTTATTCATAATCAGATAAGCAGTATGAAATAGTGAGTATTGCAGGGCCAACATTTTGATTTATGCTTCAGTATTTAAAGAACAAAATGAGGTAGCGAGAAAGAAGAGGCTGCAGTCAATAATAATGACATTTCTAGGTTTATAGAATAATAGGTCAAAGATTTATTGAATGTATGTAATGTTAAAGGTTAATTTCAAGTGCAAAGACATTTGATAAAACTGCTACTGTCTGATGACATAGTTAAAATGATAGATGATAACTCAACACTAAACAGTTGGGGTGATGGACAACACCATTGTCACCTTGATTGACATCTGCAGCTGAATGTTTTCTGCACACATTGCTAATGCAAATTATTGTTTTATTAAAAGGAGACATATTATGCTTTTTCGGTTTCTTGCATTTCATCTAGTGTTAAAAATAGTTTTCTCTGTCTGTAAAGTATCTGCAAAGTTAAAAGTAAGATGCTTTACTACCACAGAAAAAAAAAAAACTCCTGAATTCCTGAGATACCTCGTCCCTCGTCCGTCATCTCGATGCCCACATTGGCCGAGTCCCTACTCACGCATATTTGCATTGCTTACATGTGCTGGAAGTGGAAGACCAATCACAACAGAGTGGGACAACTGGCCAATCAGAAAAGACTGGGCCTCATCAGGAGGGGGCCCTTCACACTAGCCCCCCCTCCCCCCATACTTTATTTAAATTACACAAAAGGAAATTTAAATAATCCAATTTACACCAATTTGGGCCATAACTGATCATATTGACCCCATAGAACATCTTTCCGACAGTTGATAATGTACCTTCCGGTTGCCTTGCAACTGTCAAACCAAATTATGTGGTTCAATTGATTAAATAACTACAAATGTGGACATTTAGAAAGAATTGCTTCGTTTGAGTTTCCACCTAGAGATAGGATAATGTCTGTAAATGAGTATATGAAGAGAAATATGGATGCTGCCCAAAAGACTGTATATATCAATAAACTTTAGGCAGCGATTCTGATTCTGATGCAGGGGATACAGACGATGAAAGTGACAACGATCTTTCCTGGGCGGATGAGGACACTTCATCTTCATCAGAGAGGCATTAGGAGGCAATACAGACGAAAAGGAGATGGCCACTTTCACCAGAGACGTATGCTCTGCTCAGTGTTTTTTTGCCACACAGCGCAAAATGTTAAGAGAAATTGCTGTGTGTATTATTATTACACTATTATCAATAGGCTATTATTTTTGTTCTATACCTTGCTGAGCCAGTGCACTTACCTGGATACCTTATCTGGAAACAGCTGAAGTGCTCCAGCCCAGTTCCAGCATCACAATTGATGAGCATCTGTTCCTATCCAAATCCCTATGCAGATTTTTTCAGTGCATGGGAAATAAGCCAGATAAATTTGCATCAAATTTTGTATATGCTGAATGTGGCTTCATATCAGGGGGAAGGATGAGACGTGGGGCAGAGGTCAGCTCGTGCAAGAGGTCCTGAAACAGGCTTATCCATTTCTAGGGAAAGGAAGGTATATCACCACAGATTATTTCTTCACTTCGCTAAAGCACCACCACCTTACAGGCCAAGTCGACCTGATGGTTGGCACGCTGGGGAGAGCGAAGCGTGAGATGACACCTTCCGCTAAAGAGCCAGCGGAGCTGTTCAGTGCAAAGGTGCTGAAATCTGGTGAGCTGGTGGTTTATGAAGACCAAGGGTGGCAGACAGTCTGAAAAGAGGAGCTGCAGCAATAGACAGTATGAGGAAAGTAATTTGTTCTCTTAACATTAGAACATGAAACGCTTTTCAAGTTATAACCCAAATAAAAATCATCCTGAATATGAGCATAATGTCTTCTTTAATGATTATTAGCGTCTGAGCTGAGCAACACAAGTAGTAGAAGTTGGTACCAATAATTGCCTACCTGAAGTCATAATGCTACCATTAGCAGCTAATGATACTACAGAACATTGGCTCATTCCTTTCCATCTGCCAGTTATATTTATTTTATATATATATAAATAGCTCTTCCAGCCTCCACTATCACCTCAATGCCAAACATGTTGCAGCTAGCACAGACAACGTTCTTAGTTCGAGCAGGCGGTGTCGCCAATCCACACTCGACAAGATGACAGGGTTCAGAGCCAAAATGAGTAAGTCCACGACTGACAAATTAACAAACTCACTGGCGAAATGGATTGCAGTGGACTGTCGACCACTCTCGGTGGTAGAAGATCAGGGCCTAAAAGCAGTGCTACAGATCGCGTCGTCTGACCCTAACCATTTATGATAGAAAGGGCACTTTCTACAACAACTGTTGGTCTGTTTATTTTATGCCTATTTGCAATGTTCAGTTTCCACTTTTCTGGAATGTACTGACTTAGTGCTGTTTTTTATTTTAATAAACAAAAACAAATTTGTTGAAGACAGAAAGTTTAAAAAAAGTCCTGAAAAAGCTTGAATATATCTAACTTGAATTTAAGTTTGTGCCTTGTTAACAATGCAATCATTAAGTGTCCTTATTCATATTGCACTTTATGTTAACACTCAGTGATGAAAATAAACACAATTCTGTTGTTTAAGCTCATTTATGTGTATTCATTGATTCAGTCATATACCAAAATCCATTTCAATTGAAAAATGTTGCTTCTCGTGTCAAATATTGATATGCGATTAATTGAGATTAATTAATTACACAGCCTCTAATTAATTAGATCGAGTCCCACCACTATATCACTATATATATATAATATATATATTATATATATAGATAGATATTAGCGACTTTATACAAGTATGTGCATTGATCCAATTTAACCTGAAAATCTCATGCAGTTTGATTATTAAGAGAATGCTGTTCCATTTTTAAATCTTTCTACATGTTACAATAATTAGATACATTTACAAGATTTAAAGTGGTTTTATGGAAAGAGGCATTGTATAATGTTATTCTTTAATGTGCTAATAAACAAGTAGACAAGCTACCAAGGCTACTGAAAAGCTTTCAGGGAAAAACTGTCTCCCTTCTGCCTCCTCTGCCTCAGCTTTGTTAAATGTCAGTGAACAGAGAACAGGCTATTACTGGCATTCACCACTGACACGAGGAACATACACACTATGACAGACTTACATTCATTTCCTGGTGGACCTTTACCCTAGCCTTAATCCCAATTGAGGATTGTATTTCTATATTAAAATATGTCCAGGTAAACAAGAAGAAGCTTGGGAGACCCAGTACCCAGGGGACCCAGAAAAGAGATGAACCGGGTTGTAGTTCAAAGCTTTGAAACGTTATTGAAGTCTGCTTCTCGTCAGTGGATTTCACAAAGCGTTGAACGAGAGCCAAGTTCACCATCATATATTACAGTGTAATATCAAACTAAAACCCTTCCTTATATTTTGTTATTGTACAGTTGATTTAGTCACTTAAAATAGTTCTCTGTATGAAAATATCTTAAATGTTTGAATTCAGTCTCTCCCCCCCACTCAAACAATACCGAAAAAGTATTACACAAAGTGGATAGAAAGCAGTCTTTAGTTACGGGGAGCAACCATGAAAATAAAATGACTTCATTGGGTTTTGGCCTATTTGTGTCATACTTTTGGTTGTGAAATTGTCAGTGTTCTTTGAAGGCACTCAATTCAAGTGACACTAATTGGTCACTCTTGGCTCAACATGCAGTAGAAGCACAGGATTAGTTTATATGCTGTGCAGTTTGGGATTATTTGGGTGCAATTATAGAATAAGAGCTGTAGGAGAGCTAGAATGCAAAAGTGTGTATAAACCATAGACTGTATGTAAAGATGGACATAGTGAAGTCACCCGTTGGTTTCTGAAGCGTGAAAATGAGACTCTGAGTGAGCATTTAGCACATAAATGAGCAAAGAGGAAGACTGACAGCTGTCATGGAATTTACAGTGAATTAGACAGATGTGTAATTATATGACAGTTTGATGTGGACTGTTATCAACAGCACTGAGAGAGATTATCACTTCAAATAGTGAAGATGAGGTAGAAAAACATGTTATATATTTGGGTTAGGGTACATCAGTACTCGCTGAAATCTGTGGTGCTTCCGCCAACTGAAACAGAATAAACTGTAAGTAGCAGTCTTGGCTGCTTAACACAGCTGATATTGCATTATTGTTAATAATACATTGTTTTTATGTAGCACTTTTCTAAGCTCTCAAAGTCGCTGTACATGGTGAAGGATCAAAATAAGGAAACAATAAAATCTTCAAACAAAAAGAAAAATGATGATAGAGAAGTATATTAAGAAAATGAAAATAAAAAAACTTGAGTCCCGACCTCATGTCAACACGACATTTTTTTAACTCCACTGTGCATTGTCCAATAAGCCCAGCTCTATAGCTGTTCAGGCCTGGACTGATCATGTAACAGAATTTTGGGGAAATATGTGTATGTTAACTCAGGGTCACAGTGCCACCTGCTGAACAGCGTGAAAATAAAGCTGTATTTAACTAATGTTGATTGTCCAATTGGCACCAAAATTAAAACCTATGATCACAGTCCTGGCCTGAACAGCTACATTTGTCAAAATTAAGTCAGTGTAGTGATAGTGATAGCACCACTTACTGGCAACAGGGTGTAATCTGTAATAATATGGTACACTTTATTTCTAGTTTTATTTGAAAATCTTATTATGGTCTACTGTTGCCATGGGTATTGCTGCTTTAATAAGATCAATGTCACAAATTTACATATCATAATTTCCTCAGTTTACTTGGTTCATAAAGTTCACCTGGTTTTCACTTAGCTCTCTGCTACCTATTTGCTTGGTTGCTTGGTTTACTGTTTTCTGGACACAATTTGCTTTAAATTTTTCAGACTAAGACAAAAGAAGAAAAGAGCAACATGTTTGAATTTATGGATGTTCCTCTGACAGCGAGTCTGAATGGAGAGATATCTTCCAGAAGTCTGGTGACTTCTTGCTGGTGAACATGCGAGAATGTCCATGTGAGCATATGGCTGAAATGGGCACCAAGAACAACGGGCCCATCGATTAATTTCACTCAAAAATGAAAATCCAGTCATTATCTACTCACCCACATGCCAATACAATGTCAGATTAACCTTTTTTATTCCACCAAAACACTTCTGGAATTTCACAGGAAAACAGGTGGGTTTAGACGGAGAAGGCAATTTTAAACAGATGGGTTTTTAGTGATGACTTAAATTGTGAGAGTGAGCTAATGTTTCGCATGACGGGTGGTAGAGAATTCCAGAGCCGATTTATGTTGCGCAGGTGGAAGTAGGCAGACCGGGTGATGTTATTGATGTGGGATTGAAAAGATAGAGTGCTATCGAGGATGACACCCAGACTCTCAACCTGTGGGGAGGGGGAAACGGAACAATTGTCAATGTTGAGAGAGAAACTGTCGGTTTTGGATAATGTGGTTTTGGTGCTGATGAGGAGAACCTCAGTTTTGTTACTGTTTAATATAAGAAGAATAGAGGTGAACCAATATTCAATATCTGCCAAGCAGTCAGTAAGAGAGGTGGGTGGGAGGTTGGAGGTGGGTTTGCTGGTGAGGTAGAGCTGGGTGTCATCCGCGTAGCAGTGGAAATTTATATTGTATTTATGAAAGAGGGGAAGAAGATAAATGATGAAGAGGAGGGCTCTGTCCTGGGGCACACCTGAGGTTACAGAGGAAGGTTGGGATGTGAAAGTTTTTAAGTCGGATGAACTGAGTGCGGCAGGAGAGGTATGATTTAAACCAGTTAAGGGGCGTGTGGGTGATGCCAATGGAGGAGAGTCTATTGAGGAGGGTGGTGTGACAGATGGTATCAAATGCTGCACTCAGGTCAAGGAGGAGGGGGATAGAAAGTAATCCAGAATCAGCTGCCATGAGGAGGTCATGATTGATTTTAGTGAGGGCTGTTTCTGTGCTATGGATTTGGTGGAAACCAGACTGGAACTGTTAGTACAGGTTATTGTTGGATAAATGAGAATGGTGGGATCAGCGCCAGGCTTTTTTCAGAATTGGGGTTATTGCAGCGGTTTTGAAAGATGTAGGAACAGTTCCAGTGGAGAGAGAGGAGTGGATGATGATTGCAGTGAAGATAGGGACCAGGGGAAGGGAGGCAGGCTTTCACTAAGACTGTGGGGAGAGGGTCCAGCTGACAGGTGGATGCCTTGGACTTGCGGATGAGATCAGAGATTTCTGAGGTGGTGGGGAGCTGGAACAAGGAAAAAGAATGGGTTGGAGGAGAGAGATCAGAAGTGATGGTGGGGCTGGGTTGAGAGCTAAGATCCTGGTGGATCTTCTGGATTTTATCAGTAAAGAAAGACATGAGGGAGTTGCAGAAATCAGTAGAGCAGAGGTAAGATGGGAGAGAGTCCGGGGCTTGGGTGATATTTTTATACAGTGAGAATAGTGATTTTGAGTTCCTTCATTAGAACAGATGATGTCTGCGTAATAGTTGTATTTGGTGTGGTTGATGCTGTCCTTGTAGTGAAGTATGTGGTTTTTGTACATGTAATTTTCACCATCATTTTAGACCAAATGTTCACTGTAGCATCTTAGCTCGGGACTCCCTTCACATTTGCTACAATCGACATTCATTTCGGCTAAAACATGGTGCTAATGACGACTTTTCCAAGGCAACTTCACATGCAGAGCCTTTAGGAGACTTGATTACACCAGATGAGCAGTATGAAGGCACTTCTTGTTTTTATTGTTGTTGTTTTTTAACATTTGAAAACTGGTAAACATTTACATCAGTTGTTCGAGAAGAAGCCGCAATGCTGTTTTCCTGTGAAACTCCAGGAGTGTTTTGTGGACTAAATAACTTCTTCCTGCTCTCAATAGTAATAATAAATAAGTGAATAGATAATGACTTAATTTACACTTTTGGTTGAACTTTAACTTTAGGTCAGCACACAATAGCATAAAATGCCAGTCAACAGAGGCACAGAACTCTCAACTTGGATGACATCAAATCGTTGGCATTTTATCTAGAATAACTCAACCTTGATAATTCTTGCCAATGAGCATGTGAAAAAGCCATGAGAGCACCAGGCCAGACTTAACTGCATATAGCTGAAATACACCAATGACATTTTGCATCCGTCTAAAATGCACCAAGAACAGTGACGCTTCACATTAAAGTTCCACAACAGCAAACAATACCAATCCAAAAGCAATTTCACTATCAATGGAAACATGAACTCTTATGTAAGCATTCAGACAATAGTACATCAGCTAAGCTTCTGACAGGTAGACCTTGCAAATGAAAAATTCTCTCACTAAGAGAGCATCTTGCTCAACAGTAGCCAGCACCTACATACTCAGGTGATTTTTCAGTCTCTGGACCTTGTTTGAAAGGTTTTCAGAATCCAGCTCCAGCAGTACTTTCTGGCATACCTCAAAAATGAATTCGAGATTCTTGGGGTATCTCAGATCCAACGCATAGGTCAGTCCCAACAGATAGCAGCAGGCTCTGCTAAGATCCCCAAGACTGTTGAGGACTGTGCTGCCCTCAAACATAATCCCGCCATCAACTGACCCATCTTGGTTTTGCAGCAGATAAATCTTCATCACCTTATCTCCTCTTGAACACTGACAGATCCATCAGCAGCATCCTGCAGACATTGTAAAGATAATCATTTAGAGCTCACTTTCAACCTGCATGTAACAAGACAAATACTACCACTTACTAACATAAAAAAGTGTAACAGGACATAAAGTGGACAACCTGAACAATACTACTGTGGTGGTCCCAAATGTGTTTTTGATCTCCTTTTAAAACAAACAAAATAAAGTCAAAGTCAGCTTTATTGTCAATTTCTGCAATACATACACAGACATAATGAGGAATTGAAATTGCACATACTCTCGTTCTCCCCAGTAACACAGATTTAAGTAAAAAACAGTAAACACTGAATAAAAGACAAGTCTTAATATGAGAAAATATTAGAAAAATATTAAAGAAGTATAAATATAAAATATTTACTGTTTTGTGCAAAAAAGTATCAAAAACAGTAAACTGTAAGTATAAAATATGAAATCTAAAAAAACAAATAACAGAGACAGTGGAATGCAGTGGATGAGGTACTGGTGGCTGCAGAATGCTGTGCAAATTAGCAGTATGTAAACAATTTAGCAGCATGTATCAAGCTTATGACTGGTTAAAAAGTGCCCAATTAATAATAACAAATAATGTAATAACTATTAACTGATAACAATTAATGCTTCAATATAATTGATTTATCTCTCCAAACAAAATTGACACAAGATAACATTTGATGTATTTAAAGCAGGACAGCCAGTTAAATCTGTCAGCTTCGATCTATAGATGTGGGTGACTCGTACAGTATCTGTAAAAAAGTATCAGCTGTAAAACAGACATTCAAATTTTTAACATGCTTGACAAAAAAATTCAACCTTTACTTGCTCTAGGTATCATCAGTATCAGTATCCGCGCAGCACGGCTCCACAGACGTGGACATGCACGAAAAAACAAACGCGTCGCACCGAACATGTGCTGCTACAGAGTCACTTTGGGTTGTAAGCGAGCATAACAAGCATCTACATTGAAAGTAACGGGTTATCAGAACATTTATATTGGTATGTCCAACTCAAATAATCATGGCATACACTTATTTTTTAGAGTGTATGCCATGATCTGCTGCAGCCTCTCAGTAAGTAATGCACCAGTGACTTGAAACTACTTTATCCTTTTTCTTATTACTTTCCTCAGTAACTTACCAGTTTTCACATGTTCTGATTTTGATTTGCTGAAATTATGAAAACAAAAAAAATCAGAAACACTGATCATTGTTGACTACATTATGTGTTAGTTCTGAAAAGCAAGTCTTTACATATAATTACCACAATGTATTTCAAAGAATGTCAGTTGAATCTGTCTAAATAAAGTTTCCTCATAATTCCTCTTCAGGTCCAGGTCCCATCTACAGCTGAGCCAACAACCACTGTCAGCTTCAGGAGCCTCCTCTCACACACTGCAAGAGTACAAAAAAGTCCTGGTCAGGGAGGAGGAGACAGAAGTGATCACATGCAGGAACGTGCTGTTCGCTGATCCACTGAAGAAGCCGGTTGAAGAATATGTCCCAGAACCCACCAGCAGTGGAGCTCCACAGACTGAGGGGGCAACCCCAGTAATCATCACCCACCCGGAGCCCACTGAGACAGTGGTCACAGAGCTGCAGCCAATCAGCAACCTGTCTGACCCCACTCTCACTCCTCATGTGATAACCTCAGTCACAGAGGAGGAGGAGGTGGAGATGCTGCCTGAGGCCACTGGTGATGTTTCATCCTCCCAGAGCACTGAGGAGGAGATGCAGCAAATCAGCAAACTAGATCCTCAATGCTCCATGTGTTTGTCAGGTTAGCTGTGGACCTGACACTGAGCTGCAGCAGCGACTCCAGCAGGACGACGGGCCTGTTGCTGCGTGAAATGTTGAACACAGCTGAGCAGGTAGTTAAAGAGCTGGAAGACATCATAGAAACAGCTGTTTACATCGATGAAGAGGTGAGCAACATCTGGCTCTGAGGTGATAAGCCCCATGCCTCATGAGGCGTCTCCATTGATGAGCGATTTGCTGAAGTCCAGAGTGTCCCACCTCCTCGACAGGCTGCAGCGATGATTCAGTTCAACCTTCACCTCTGCCATTCCTCTGGCTCGACTCCCCCCGTGTTCATTGTTAAATGCAAATATAAAATAACAACAAAAATATTTTCAAAATTACACTGTCAGATTGAATGAGTATTTTCTAACCTCTGTTTTTTTCTTTTCCGGGAACATACTCTACAACTCGTGAAACTTTGCAGACAAGAAGTATTCTGGATTAATTTGAATGGGCGTGGCAAAATGGCTGAACAGCGCCACCTGGAATGCATTACAACGCAGCCCCTGAGTTTGCTTTCGCCGATCTACACGAAAATCGGTACATACATGTATTATGACCAGCCGAACAAAAAGGTCTCAAGGAGCATTATGAAAAACACAACAGGAAGTCAGCCATTTTGGATTTAGCGGCCATTTTACAGGTAATCTGTTATAGTTACCTCGATTGTTGAGTTTTCGTCACAGGGTGGGACAGTGGCATGGCATCAAAGTTTGCAGAAATATTTGTTTTTAAAGTGCTTTACATTACATACATTTTTTGGGTGAATTTTTAATATACAGTAAACCATTCTGTAAAACAATCCTTGAAACTATGTACAAATGAACAGGGAGGTTGCATATGTATTTTATATGATACAGGTAACGCATCAATATCACCTTTGGTCCCGTTTATGCAGATTCCGATGGATGTTTGTGACATATCTTCATTTGTGTACCTTTGTGTTATCACATGTCAAGGACACAACCCTAAGTCCAATTTCATGGAGCCTAATAAGGCTCTCTGGGATGATGTTTGCTCTCTCCGCTCCTGTCATGTTGTTGATAAGAAAGTAAGCAATGGGGATCTTCCAGGACTCATTGATTGCAACAACCATAAGAACCAATGCTTGTGTTGCCACAACATTTTACATCTCATCAGCACCGATGTCAACACAGCCCAAATGTGGTCCCCCCCAAACTCTGTTTGCTTACATTACATTTCACCCATCATTAATGCACAAACTGTCATTTCCTTCTTTCTTCTGCTCAGCAACATGATCTTTTAAAGCTATGAATGAAGCAGCAGTAAATCCGGGATCTACTGAGATGCTACTGTATCAATTTCGTATGGTCTGAGGATGAGGCAGAGCCAAGTGAAACATTTCTTTAGGACATATTCATAAGCCATAGGAGAGCAGAAATGCAGCGTAGTTGCAGATTGCTTCAAGGTTTCTGAAAAGACTGCCTTTTTCCTCTGTCGTAGTCTCTGAAAGATGTCTCTAGGAACGACATCGAGGCTTCCAAGAAGAGAGGCACATTCAGTTGTAATTAAGTGTTTGTTTTGAAGATCATCGATAACATTTTTCAAGGAAGAAACTCTTGCCTTCAGTGTCCTTGTCATCTGGAATTTCATCCTCAGCTTCTTGCGAGCTTCACACAGCTTTGCCTCTGCAGCAGAAGCTTTTCTTTGAATGGCTCTTGGAGACTCAAAAGTGGTGTAGCTGTGATCACTCTTAATACAGCCAGACAGCTGGCTTGAAACTGTATGAGTGTGATCTAATGCTGAGTCTGGACATTTTCGAGTCCGATTTTTTGCCTGAATGCTGGTACCCACAATAACATCGTCACATAGATTTACTGTCAGAGCACTGTCGTCCTCCATTGCATCTTGTGAAACAAAAGCCTGTTCAAGTGTGTCTGTCATCATAGCAACATTGTCCTGATCGGCAGAAAGATTTCTGCCACTACTGCCATTGTCTACATCTGCAACCTCCTTAGTGCTATTTCCAACAGAAATAGGAATGATACTCACCTCCTCATTCATACCTACCAATATACTTACCTCTCCTTCTGGGTTGTCCTCTCTGCGCTTGGAGTGTAAGAAAATGGTAGGCGCAGCGGCGTCCTTCAGACATGCCCTTCCCTAAAAAAACGACAAGAAACATTAAATTATTATGTATTTGCTTGTGTGTTCAAGTTCTGTTGATAAAAAAAAATCTGTATATCAGTTGCTATGTAAATATTAGTAATTACTTTCAAAGATTACTTAGGCTTTCACAGTGTTTGGCTGTCTCACTTGGAGAAACAAAATGTCACAAACAGTATGGTTTGGAAGGGAAAAAAAGATAGGATCTTTGCATTAAATGCTATGAAATGTGATATATAACATTTAGTAGTTTGCATCAGGGGGACATAAAACTTCACTGGTGTGTCAGTAAATCCACCTTAACAGTGATGGCTCAGAGCAAGCTGTGCCCTAATCAAGTGTTTAGTAATGTGCTATGTAATGTAATGCAATACATATTTTGTATCATGTTCAACAATTAATCAATTTAAACCATCAAGTTGCTTGTTGTCTCAGAAGTTATTAAAACATTTCTGTGTACCCTTGTGTCAATGCTCAAGTGTCTCTCAAAATGTTCACTGCAGGGACGAGAATTCTTCTGCGGAGTCCAGTTCTGTCTCTTCATATTGAGCATCCACAGGTCTAGCCTCTTAGGATCACCTGAAGAAAACTACACAGACAAATGTGTAAATAATTGATCAGGTTACCGTCTTCACAGAGTTATATGCAAACAATAACATTTCAATAACTTTGGTCTTTGTAGCTATCACAGTTCACATAATCCATCTGTTGCATTGCTGCTTTTTGTGGAGGAGTACCTCTTCAGCTGCTGTAGCACTTAGGTCCAAGACAAATTTCCCTATGGGACAATAAAGTACAACGCTCAAAAACATGAAGGGAACACTTAATTGTCACAGTATAACAACTCAGTGTTGTCAGTTGCTGTGATAAAAGTAACGCAAGTTGGATCAACTTGTGGTTTCAGTTTTTTTTTTTAATTTTCTGTATGATTTTGAGTCCAGCGTTCAATGGGTTAATGATTTTGGTATCCAGTGATTGTTGTTGTCATTTTGTTCTCAACTAATTCTACAATGTACATCAGTAAAGATTTTCAACCTGAATATTCCATCATCAAGATCTGATGTGTGATTTAAGTGTTCCCTTCATTTTTTGAACAGTGATTTGATTTGAGTAAATAAACATAGACATCAAGTCGGACACATCCAAATTCTCGTTGCATCGGTGACACAACAGCTGATGTACAAACCCGGGAGTCCTGGGGACTTCGCTTTGCACTGTTCAGGATCGAATTAGCGACTGCACATCCTGCCATCCTCCATGTCCTTTGGGCTTCTACACCGGGGTTCACTCCTCTACTGTCCATGGGCATGCCGCAGGGTAGCCTGCATAGGTACCCCCCCCCCCCCCAGTTCTGTTGCAATATATACAAAATGTGTACTGCTCTCTTCGCCATGCTAGAAGTATTTAACTCTGTCGGTTGATTTACTACTTTGGTCCAGACCGAAATATGTCAACAAGCCATACTAGCTGGCCATACAGGAGGCTCATCAAACTGGCTACTGGTCAGCCTCGGGTATCGCTTGAGAGACTCATCAGCTCCTGGAGAAGACAGCTGTGTTTGCCTCTGGGTGCTCTTGCAGACTTAAACACGATGGTGCTGCCTTCTCCAGCATTTCCACAGCTATACTGCAGGAGAACCAGCGAATGTTCGCGAGGTGTTTGGTGCAATGCAAAATGTTGCTTTTGGTATGAACACTCCATAAGTCATGTTCCTCAAGACATCAACAGGAAATGTAAGTTGCAGAGCAGACCTCTCAGCTTTAACAGACAAAAGATTTGGATTTAAATATCAGTTAGATTTTAGCATTTCATTTCCTCAAGCACCTTCCTTTCTTAGAGAGGAGCAGCTTCTCCATTTCCTCTGAAGTGTATTCCATAATCATTTGTCCTTTAACTAACACAATGCCTTCATCTTATTGAAGCCATATAAACCAGTGAATTATCTTAGTGGAGTTAGAGCTTAAACTTAATTTACCTCTGGCAGACATTTCCTCCATGTCCTAATATCCTCCCTCCAGCAGTCGCACTCTGCGGCTGCTCTTGTATTATTCAGTGCGCCAGTCATCCTTGTGCTTCCCTCTCTTCACAGAGTGACATGTCTTTTAACAGGGGACCTTATTAGGCAGCTCGGGGATGCACAATTGCATACTTTTCTTCCATACTGGACTACACCAGCAAATCTGCCTTCCACATTTTTCCCTCACTCCATTTCTTGCTTTCTATGTCAACCTTATCCATTGCTCTCTGCCTCTTCCCTTATTTTTCTCCCTCTAACCCTCTGTGGTGTTTCGCTTTTATCCTCAGTCTATTTCTCATCTCTTATGTCATTCTTGTGCTTGGATTTTCATTTTTCCCTCTCTCCACCTCGGCCTGTCTTTGCCCTTAGCTGTGTTGCCATCCAACTGTCAAACTAATCTTTTAGCAAACTTTTGAAATTCAGCCTAAAATAAAGAACAAATTAATGCATGTCTATTAGCTGCCTGTGTGAACTCAGCTTAATAAGCTTCGGGAATGAAGAGCTGTGCCACCCATCAAAAAACTAGAAATAATGGTTCTTTGTCAGCTAATGTCAGAATAAACATATTCATTTCCATTCAAAAGCTGAGTTAAAGTGGCTAAAACCACAAGAAAGTAGATCCCATCGGCCTCATGTCTGGAGACACCAGCTCTGCCAGCCAATTAAGAGATTAGGTCCCCCAACTGTTATTCTTTTGAGGGTCCCCAGCAGCCAAAGTCTGTTTCAAATTCTTGATATATTTATTGCTGTACATAATAAGTGTTCTCAACTGACAGTACAGTACAGTTAGGCATCACACTCAAACATGATTCCACTTACTTAAATTAAGTCACCAATCTCCTTCATTCAAATAACTGACGAAAGGTGTTATTTTATTGTGAAATAGTTCCATAATGTTACTTCAAGTTATCATGTAGATAAAAGCCCCAGACTGAATGATTTAGCCAATATTTGCAATTTGCTAGACTCTGTCAGCTTCCTAAATTCAAGGGTTTCATTTACAAATTCAATGCAAATTCCTAAATATTTCCACATTACTTTAAGAAGCCACACACACCTTCCTGTAACTGCAGCAGTTTCAGGCCTTCAATACCTGACTAATCTGACTATAAATGACTTTCACAACATATGTTGTGGTCACAAAATCCATTTGAGCTAACGCACAAGCTGATCTACTTTTACTAAAATAAGTTGCTAACAACTCAAGGACAATATGGGGCCACTAGAATAGATGATTATGACTATGTGATTTTCGTTACTTTATCAGTGTTTCAGTTGTGGAGAGGAGGGACACAAGGTGAAATCCTTTCCGAGGCAGAGTGATCCGGTTTTCCAGTTTAACTGGGGATCATGGCAACTGGTGATATTTGTTTACATTCTCTATGCTCAAGATTGTTGTTGGTCGAAGATTCGGGGTTCCAGCTCACAGATTTGTCGTTTCCACAAACAATTTTGGTGTGCTGATACAGGCAATTGAGGATGCTTCAGGAAACATCATTAAAAGTAAAGTGCCTTTTAGTGTCAGTATCATCTTCAGACAAAACCACTTATTTGTGGGGCTAAATATAAATGTGAGTAAAATCCCACCACAGGACAATAAGCTATGGTCCACTTAAAAATGTCAATCGCAGTAGCGATGACGCTACTCACTACGCCAGTAGTAAAGCTGGAGGACCACTTCCCAGACTTAGGTCTTTTTATTTCCTCGGCCGAGAGGGGAGTCTGGCCTGTTATGACTCTGAGTCATATTGTGTGTGTGTGTGTGTGTGTGGGTGTTGTTCTCCCTCCCTGCCTGGGGGTGGTGTTGTTTTTTTCTGTCTGTGTTTCAGGTCTGGCAGGGGATTGGAGGATGGCCAAATGGACCCCATTTTAAAAAGGCTCACCTGACGTTGCCGAGGGGCTCTCTGTTCTTTTTCCCAGCTCCTGATGCGACTGTGCCATTTCAATTTTAATTCATTTCTGTCTGTGTGTTAAAGTGTTTTCTTTGTACTGTTTTGATTTCTGTCTGAAGCAGTCCTAAGTAGTGGTAGGGAAGAGAAGCCTTTTTGTTTGTTGTACCCTTTTCTCCTGTTTTTATTAGGTAGGCAGGTATATCGCTGTGTTTTCTTTCCATCCCTTATTGTTAGTTTGCTGTTATAGATTGTTTTGTTTGTTATTTTGACTGTACTCTTCCTGACATTGCTTTTCTATTTAAACTAAGGATTTGTAAAAAATAAATCATTTTTTGGACCGCACAAAAAACCTGCGTGGCTCTGGTTACACTCGGGAGTCGGTAAAGAGGGAGGCCATTTTATGTTATGCTCTGGTAGCTCCTAGGCTGGGCGTAACAGGCTTCACAGATCAGGAGGTTTTTTAGACTGACGAAACTTGTGCTGAAAGTAAAAACACAACTGAGCAGTGATCGAAAAAGCAGCTGTGTGTGTTAATGAGTTTATTTGTTTCTATTTCAGTTTTTTAACATCTCACTCATCATGGATGTTCTTAGAGTGGGAGTTTTAAATGTGAATGGTGCAAGAGAGCAAAAGAAAAAAACAAGAATTCGTGAAACAGCTCAAATGAAAAAAAGTTGATGTTCTCTTTTTACAAGAAACACATTTTCTTTTAATGAGTCTGACTGGAGGAGGGAGTGGGGAGGGCAAGCCATTTAAAGTCACAACACTTATCTGAATACGTGGGCTCTATTAGACAGCTTTTATTGTTTTAAACACCATGTTAATATTTCCAAAAGTGCAGCATGTTGCCTGTTGGTTTTACTGATCACGCTCTGGTTATTTGCAACTTAAAGTCTAGAAGCGTATACAGGCATTTTAACATGGCTCTTTTGTGTGATGAACATTTGAAGGCTGTCTTGGGTTTTCGTGGAGTGGATATAAGGGCATGAAACATGATTTTAAATCTTTAAAACAGTGGTGCGATTGTGGGAAGGTGAAGATCAAGCAGCTTTGTCAACAGTGTACTCTCAGTGTTTCTTGTGACATCACCAAATTGCTCTACCACAGGACGGCTGCTGACTGAAGCCAGAGAGATCTTAAGAGAGCTGTGGAATTTCACTCCCACTGATATGACAGCGAGTACACTGAGGATGAGGGGGTCTTTGACTACTTTTGCAATGGATAACCAGAGTCCTAGGAGACCAACAAAGAGCTGGAGGGTCGTCTGACATCAGAAGAAGTGAACATGGCGCTGCAGAGCATGCAAGGGGGGGGGGGGGGGTGCAGAAAGCTTTGTAAAACCCACCAGAGTTTTACAAAGCTTTCTGGCCTGAACTGGAAGTTTTTTTGGTTTTTTTTGAGGTCTTCAATGACTCATCTCTGCCTCAGAGCTGCAGGGGAGCAGTTCTGACCCTGGTACCCGAAAAAGGTGACCTTCAAGATATAAAGAACTGGCGACCGTTATAAACTGCTAGCAAGGGGCAAAGTAGGTATGAATGGATCTGAGAGCTGGCCGTGGTCAGGTGCACAATGTGGAGACTGTCAATTGCACCCTTGGACTCTTGGTGACGCCTTATAGGATGTTGTTAATATGCTGAGAGCAGGGTGCTGTGATTGTGTAAGTATCTTCTGGACTTTCATGAGTTGTTCAGGCTTCACACTTCACCAATGTATTCTTTATGACAGAGAAATTGTTGAATTTGGATGAATTTGCTATGTTCAATATTCAGGAAATTAGAATCTTCTTCTACGTCCTCTGCAACTACAGCAATTGTGCATCAAAATCGTCCCCAGATCATTTTTATACTTTAATTATATGTTTTTCACCATATCAGACTGACACAGACATTCATGGGTGTCGCAGGTGCTGATCTCTGTCATGGCAACAACATTTATAGAATGCTTTCCTCTTCAGCATTTCCTCTACAGAGTAATATCAGTCTATATCAGAGTTTATATTAAGTTCATTAACATAGCTATTATATTCTGAAGGTTGCATCTCTTGCTTAACAGACCTCAGAAAATACCTGACATGCAATGTACGAATAATTACATCGGTTGAGTAAATCATTCAAACTTATATGTATTCTACATACATTGTATGTAGTATATGTATTCTGTTTCATTTTAATGAAAAATTATAAAATCTTCATTGCAGATAGACCATGTAGAATGAATGCAACATGTTCGACTCTTCTCCATAGATAGTTTATAAATACCTCTGCACACAATAAAAAAGTGACTGTTTATTATAGAGCTATTAGAGGCTCACTCTGACAAGGAGTCATTCTGAAGTCGCATTACCACAAGCCAAGCAAACCTGCCCACTCCAAACAGGCAGGTTTAGTACAGGCACTTCACTATTGTTCCTCATTTACTTGGGAATCATTAACCGTGAATACAAACAGTCCAATCTAAGGAGCATTCACAAATCCTCTGGCTAGGCTAATCATGGTGTCCTAAATTACAAAAAGCTTACAGCAAGAAATCCATTGAAGTGGCGCAAACAATGGACAATGCTGAACCACACATCTTCCATAAGGCTTTTCCAAATGTAAATGGAATGTAAAAGTCATTGTATCATCTTTGCCAACTTTGTAAGTTCCCCAATAGCAAACAAATTAGCCAACAGCCACACAGTGGGCTTTTAATACGATGCCCACACACTCCCCACACCTTTTCTCCAGAACAGCCTTTTCATTGTACAAGTCCCTTTTTTCAAACGTTGTAATGGCTGGCAGATGCTGGTGACACTGGATATACATTGAATACAGCTGTTGTGGGAAGTCCATGCATCTGTATTAATTGTTAATTTATCACAGTAATTACGTTATAAGCCCAGGCCACTAATAAAGCTACAGCTGCTTCTCAATCAATCAAACAATCAATCAATCAATCAGACTCATTTGTCTATCACTGTTCATACAAGAGGAAACTATGTTGTAGCTATCGTATCTTAGAAGTCTCAGAAATGTTTATAAAGAAATAAAATAGCAATGGCAGGTAAACATAGGCAAAAAAATAAAATACAGAGGAGAATTAGTTCAATCCAAACGTCCAAATGTACAACATCTGTCTGCTTTCCATCATGTTTTTTAAAATTAATCACCTACTGAATTAACTTATTTGAGGAACACATTTCAAGAGAGACATTTCTAGTTTAGATTAAAAACCCTTGAAACTAAAAATAAAACAGATCCTGACTAAAGCCACATACATAACATGGTCTTGACTTTTAACACGAAAAATACTTGATCCATGACAGACCTACACTTAACACATAGGCTGCTGGAGATGCAACTTCCTGATACCACCCAAGATTTTTGTGTGTGTTAAATCTGTGAGGTAGAAGGTGGAGGTGATATTATTATACTATTATACTATTCCAACAAAAAAGGTTAATCTTAGAATGTATGATACACCCTGAATAAGCTGAGATATTCATCTACAAGATTAGTTTATTGTTTCTGTGTAAGGAATTCTTAGAAATTTATGATAGTAAATCACTTTATGTTCTTTTTTATTTTAGCAAGATAGTTTTTTTACATACCTAATTGAGTGTTTTCTGTCAACAAAACTATGCACTTCCAACGATCTCTAATGTATTTATGCTGGCATCTATAAGGAGAGCCCTTAAAGGGAAAATTCACCAGATGATAAAAATTCACTCATTATCGGAAGTAGTGATGCACCACGAAAGTACCCTTGGGTGAGAGCTTGTGTGCATGCAAATGGAGGATATCAGAGGACATTTAGGGCAAAAACATGGTGTAAATGACAGCGTTTTGAGTCCGAGATCAATTTCAGGTGTTAGAGACACTTGGATGACTCCACAGGAGCAGTATGGAGGCAGTATGGAGGCATTTTCAATTTTCTTTTTCAGTTATTGTTTTATGTTTGAAGAATCGGTCACAAGTTACTTAAATTGTATCGGATTTGGCTGCAACGCTGTTTATCCCTGAAACTCCAAAAGTGTTTTGTGGACTCAAACACTTCACCCTCCCCCTCTGAAGTAACCTAGGTCTTTCACTGGTTCCTGTTCAAGAAGAGGGGATTGCTCTACTCACAGTCCAGATGCACCATCGCTGCTGATAAGATCTGGAGGGAAACTAAAGTTGCAATACTCAGAACTGCAGAGACCAATAAACACACTGTAGACCAACTCCAGCCCCAAACTACCCGCCAGGTCAGAAAGTTTGGCTTTCTTCAAAAAAAGTGCCTCTGACTGACTTTAGAAAACTCGCCTCCTGTTTCATTGGCCCCTTTGAGATGATAAAGATTGTCAATCCACTGACATTTTCTGTTGGACTCAGTTTATCCAAGACCATGATAATCCACCCTGTCTTTCACTTCTCCCAGTCAAACCTGCATGTTACACATATTTCAGAAGGAAAATAAAGGTGCCATACTTGTAGAACTTAAAAGATGTCACCTTAATAAGTCAAAAAGATAAGAGAGCTTTTGGTGAAAGGAATCAATACCTGCCTCCTATATGCAGCACCAACCCTTGCTGAACACTTGACGGATGTTTATGTTGTTGTGAATGCATCTGTCTAGAGATTCACCTGCTACGTTCTTCTTATGTGAAAAGTCTTGAGAAAGTGGGACAACATCGTACCGATATTATCTAAAGTTCAAGTCTGAAAACGGCTATACTCAGCTCTCTGATGAGACGGAGAGAAATTCTATTTAAAACTAAATTAACCAAATTCAACAGGCAGAAAGAAGTAAAAAAAAAACATAGTATACGTCACTATAATTAGTTTAAATAAAATAGAATGTCAAGCTTTCATTAAGAAACGACATTCATTTTTGAGAAAAAAGGAACAATCTGCAAGATAAGAGTTAATTTATTTAAAACTTATTAACATTAACAATGGCTGTCATCTATTCTTATGTCCAGTTCTAATTCTAATCAAATGAGAAACGCATTGAAACAGCATCTGTGGAAATATAAAATGAACCTTTAACCGACCTTGATTTGTATTTCCCGTTTCATCTTTGTCCCAGTCATGCACATATTTTCATTCTCTGACCAGTAAGTCTCGAACATTGTGAACTATTGACATTATAAGTAACACATCACACAAAGAAACTGCAGCTCTAAAACTTCCCTAGAGTGAAAGGTTCCTTCATCCCAACAAAGTGTCTGACCTACTTATGAACTCTTTTTCCGTGTGTGTGTGTGTGTGTGTGTAGATGACATAGCTTGGAGTGTGCAACACACTTAGGAAACATCAGCCTAAAACATCAGACACGTTGAACAAGATCATTTTACATTATCACCCTGTCTTTTGTCATGCATCCAGTCTGTAAACTATTTCAAATACAATCAAACCATGCATAAATGTCTCTTCCTGAAAGGAAAGCACTTGTTTCCTCACCAGTGACTCCTGATCCTCATCGTGCTGATTGAGGTGTGTGCATGTTGTGAAACATTTACCAAGTCAACATTATATGACCTCATTCTCTTTTTAAACAAGATTAAATATTTGTTCGACTGAACAGAAGCTGGCATCTACAAAATAAAAGAGCACATATATATTTATATGTATGTTTGAGTTCATTTGTGCACTGTGTGAGTGTGTCAGGCCTATAATTGTAATGGTTGGCTTTTAAACTAAACTAAACTCTTAAAAGTGAAATTCAAAATTTTTTATTATCTAAAATCAAGCTTATTTTAATTAAATGTGTCTCTGCATGTTTGTTATAGGCTGAGAAACCTGTCAATCAATCAGACATGGCATGTTCTCTCATCTCTGCTCTTGCAAGACTTCCTCTCCACCAGTAATTAGCATACAATGTGCCCACTAGCACTCCTTCCTTGCAGCTTTTAACAAACTAACAGAGGCCTGTTTGGGACGGGCTGTTTGCTTGGTCTGTGTAAATGCTCTGGAGCTATTTCAGAATAACTCCTTGTCATTAGTGATCTTCACTCAATCCCCCACTAGAAAGTTCATCTAGTCATGAGTTTTGCCATCTCCAGTTGGACTCACCTTTACCCCAACAGTCTACATCGAGAATTGTCATATTTATTTGTATTGGTTGTTGTACGGTGGCATGGGAGGGGCGCTTCCTCTTGTCCAATGCCAGGATTGGCTCCAGCCCTAAAAGGATAAGATGTATAGATAATAGATGGATTATGGATGTGACATTTACAGCAGACTTGGTTTAGCCCTCTGTACCCTTCTTTTGTAACTAAAAACACTTGGGAAATCAAACCAATTGTGCAGCTGTTAAGTTTTTGAATGAAACACTTTAGTGTCAAAAATAAAAAATCTGCTTGGTGTGAAAGTAGAACGTTTCCCTAATGAATCCACCTTGTCAGGAATTCAAATTCACAAATAGGAATGTCACTGTTCTCCCATGTCTACAGATGGCATAATGAAGTTGTAAAGACGTTAGTGGGGGGGGGGTCTGTTGTTCAGGATCCCATCCATCTTTCCACATGAAATCGGGAGGCACCTGAACTAAAATTCTTAGCAAATGTCAAAGAAAAGGGTGTGACCATTAATGTCAATGTGATATTTCTGTTTTTCCTTTTCAATAAATTTGCATAAAAAATGTCAACATTATTGAGGACTGAGTGTTGGTAAAAAAAAAAAAAAGTTATTTAAAAAGCAAAAATTTACTGCAAAAAAAACTCACACAACAAAAAGATAAAGAGGTCTATTTTAGGGTGAGTGCTCAATCATCAGTTCTCCCTAAGCGTCCAATCATGTGTTTATTGCTGTTTTTTTAAGTTCCTCTCTAAGAGGGATTTCATGCCCAGCTGAGGGCCTTCTTGGTGCTCTGGCAAAAGCACAAGTTGCGGTCTGATTTCCTCACAAAGTTTATCTTACTGTTACGTCCCCCTCTTGTGTCGGTTTGGTGTATGTGTGTTCTGTTCCTCTGTTTTCTCCCCAGGTGATCAGTCACTCAAGCCCACCTGTGTCCAATCATCCCACTGGCCCTGTCTGCCAATCAGAGGGCGCCACCGCCACCTATATATACGTGCTGTGTTCGTGTGTGAGGCCTTTTTGAGAGCGAGAGCCAGAGAGAGAGGGAGAGTTGCTGTTTTTGAGTTGGCTTGTTGGTTATCTGTGGCTTCTGTGTTGTTCGTTAGATGGTGGTGTGTTTGGTCAGAGCTGTGTTGTTTCTGTATTCCTTGTTTGGTGGTCTGTACTCGGTGCAGTGTTTTTGTTCAATTTTGCCCCACGCACAGGGGAAAGGTGAACATGGGTTTACATTTCCACCAAGTAGCCTTACACCTGTTAAAATCACTAGGTAAGGAGTAGGTGCCAAACCATGTATTTATTATGTGTAGAGTAGCTCAGAATTCGGTTTCTGTGATAGCATAGTGTTGCTGCACTAGCTTAGGACTGCACGTTTTGATTTATGATTTCTTTGCTTGGGCACCGCTCATAGTTCCCTTGTTCCCTGTGGCGTTTATTTTTGTATAATAAATGATTGTTCCTTTAACAAGAACCTTGGTTTGGTTTGCTTGTGTGGCCACACCACACACCCTGCTCTGCGCAGTGTTAGGCCCTTTCAAACATCCCTAGACACCATACAATCAAAAGGGTCGTAACACTTATTGTCATGCACGCTACGTGTACATGAGGTGGGTTTACTTTAATCTATATTTTTTTTAGGTTATATTGGAAAAGAGTAAAAAGGATATGAAATGTGAGCTTTCTCCCACAGTCCACAGACATGCACATTGAGGTTAGATAATTGGACACTCTAAATTGTCTGTAGGTAAGGTTGTCTCTACAAGTTAGACCTGTGATACACTGGTGCCCTGTCCACTTTGTCCCCTGCCTCTCACCCAATGTCAGCTTCCCCTGTGACCCTAAACGGATATGCAGTGTAGATAATGCATGTGTAGTGGATTTAATGGCTTTGGGATGTTACTGTCTCTTGCATTCCATATACATGCATCCATCTATGTTAGTAAGCAGTAAAGCAGGAACTGCCTTCCTAAGCAAGGAACGCCAGCAAAAACAATGCTAAAAGTGAAACCGTCTCTTATTTTTCCTGAGTCCTCTCAACTAATGTGCATTAGTGTTTTCATGTGGCTCCCAGGGCATGACAATATTAAATTATGCTGTCAATGTGAGTGTAATATATTTGGCTCTGCATTCATGTTAGTGTCTTTACCCAGTGTGTGTGTGTGTGTCTGACAAAATGCTATTGAAATTTAACCTGAACTCTAAAGTACTGGGAATAATTCCAGCCAGAAAATCCCATCCTCATCAACTTTTTAAATTGGATTTTCCCCTTTGCCTCGCTCTATTGTTTTTGTAGCAACATTTCAATTAGACATACATGGACAGAAATAGATGGTGCTCAGGGGAATTACATTCCTCTACGTAAGCTTGGACACAAAGGCTTCAAAGAGCTGTGGTAGCCATCTTGGACGCAAACTAATGGATTTTTGTTTTTAGCTGACAAAGGAGAGCTGGCACATATAAACTGGCACATACAGGCATACAGATGCAACTGCCCACACACAGAAAAATCACGGTTTACCAAATGAGGTACTTTTGAACAGGGGAAAAAATAGAACATTCTTTCAAAGCGCAGGCTTGATACATTTGACACATTAGCATGATAAGAAAGGATCCAAGTAGAATTACTTCAGCAACAAGCTTGAGGAGTTATTCCAATCAAAGTTCACAAATGCAGGAACAAACAGTGCTATTTAATATCACATATTGATCAAGCATAACACAAAATTATCACAAAGTTCTTGAGAGTCGTTTAGAGTTGTCTGATTGATCATTGATCCTACATGTATGCTCTTCTGTTTAAAAAAAAATAAATCAATTGTACTTATTGCACATACATCTGTACTGCTGGAACACAAGAATTTCCCCTTGGGAAATAAAGTATTTCTGTCTGTCTATCTATTTGACAGGATGATAAGTGTGTAACAGCATATGACGCTACCAGAGGCTCATTAAAGCTGAAGTTTTACAGATATCTCAAAAAGTATACATAAGTGTCCATTCTAAAGCTGCACGTTTGGAAGGGACTGTTTGCTTGGCCTGTTGTAATCCTAACGAGTCAGTTATTCCTTGTCATTAATGAGTCCTCCTTCTTTGTTTATTCTTTACCTCCAGCCTTTATTGGCACACAGCTCATTTGCAAATAAGATTTTACAGTCAGTGTTTTTCATAGAATTTAATTGAATTGGCTTTATTACTGATTATGTGTGTGGCTTATTTATAAGTTTGAATTATTAATTTAACTGGTGTTATTTTATGTAGATTGTGTGTTGGCAATTTCAGAGGTCTCAAAAAAAATATTACACACTTATCAGCCACAGCAGTTGTACAGTCGTACATACACTATTGTACATTCACATAATAATCTGCTCTATGGTAGCTGGCTTATTGAAGTGCCCTTAGTGCTACACAGCAGCATGTTGAATGTAAAATGTCTTTGTGAGCTGTAATTCAATGTTATGCCAATGACAGCTCACTAAGCAAAAGCTGCAGCTACAGCAGAAATCAGACAAAACAATGAGATTAGCATTCGGTCCTCTACTCATTTATTACGTATTGGGTCTCTTTATCATAAATACTCTCAGAGTCTGTGAAAACCCATGAGGAGAGTCACAAAATGCTGACACACACCTCAAGAATAGTCTCTTCTGAGAGCATTAGTACAGTACATTCACTTTACATTGGTTTCATGTAAGGCAAAAAGTAATTATCCACTACTTAATTTGCACACATCCTCATCTCTTTCTCAGCTTTTAACTTTATTCCTTGTCTTACTCCTTCCACTCATCCATGTCCCTTTGCTGCACATGGGGGGGGGGGCATGTTTGTCATGAGGGTAAAGGGAACATTTAACCAAATCATCAGTGGAGCTTCACCAGTCTTGTCCTTTCCTGCCTCCATCACATCTCTTTCCATCTCCCTCTTTTCACTTTGCGTGTTCTTTCCTCCCTGAAGTCAACTTTGTTGTTTCTCACTTTAAGGTCACATACTGGAAAACATTTCCACTCCAGCGCAGTTTGCCTCCCATTAAAAGCACAGCCTCTGCCCTTCTCCCCTTCATTCACTGTTTTCATTTCAGAGTCAAACAGCACCAGAATGAAAACCTCACAGAAAGATTAATACAAGAAAAACCACCTGGTTTAAGTGTTTGAACCTTTAACCCTGAGATGACCATGTCATGTAAGCTAAGGTCATGAAGTCATTCAAGTTATATTTCAAACTGCAAGATCACCAGCTTTCCCTTTTAGCACCATGTTTTATCCATATGTCTGTCCTCCAGCCACCTCCTACACTCTTACCCTCTCCTTCTCTTCCAAAGCTCAAGGTCGGCGGTTACTCAGAGATACAGTTGGCCTCAAGGTGAACCTCTGCCCTTCAGGAGTGCTAAAAGCAATGTTTGTTTGGGGGGCAGCAGATACAAACTAATGTGCTCCACGGTTCTACATTTCTAACAATTTGTTCCCTGAAAATGTTCTTAAACATAATTCCACCAGTAGCCTTCAATTTCATGACAGGTTCTTTGAAAATCTATCATTGTATTTTTAGTGAACAAAAAATGTGTTCTTTTGCAATATCAAATTGTTGATCTTATGAAAAACCATTTCCTCAGAAATACAACAGCACCTTAGTGATGAAATGAAAATTAATTAAGCAATGAACTTGAGAAAGCAATTCAACTTCGTCCACCATTTTATTAAGAATATTTCAATTAAAATTAATAAGTGTAGAACATGAAAACAATAGTTTTCCATGACTGACTACTGCTCATGCAAGCATTGTGGCTGCTCTAACCTAATAAAATGAGCACGGAAATGAAAAGCAAGACAGTGATGCACGTGGGCCACTCTTGCATTCAGCGTAACCAGGGCATAAAATGTCAAGTGTGTGACAGCGGACATGAAGGATTGCAAATTGTGTATCAAAGCCTTTGTTCGAGAGGTTCAACTCTTCTGTGCAACATTGTGGACAATGTGCAAAGTTTTCAAGCATCCCTACCAATTAAAAAATATTTAGAGCACTAGTGGGCTAACACGCAACACCCATGGCCACTTGAGATAACACATCGATATCAAACTACCTTAAACACTGGTGAAGGGTTTCATTAGTTTTCGTGCATCCTATAGATCTAAAACATGTGAAACTAAAAATGGAGGACTTCCTGTCCAGGTAAAATATAGCTGCAGTCGGTGAGCCGGTTGCTCTGATTGGACAGAATGTTGCAAAGGCCAATGTGTTGTGTACGTGTTTTGGCAATGTTTAGCCCTTTTGACTGCTATTTTGTTGATGTTCAGACTTGGGTCATGTGGGTTTTGTGTATTTGTGTTTGTTGGATGGTAATGTTGTGTTTACTTAGGTTCCCTTGTGATCACTAGGACTGCGGGGTGTAGTGCCTGTTATGGGGTCCAGTCACTGCTCATATCATAATAATGCTTAAAAACAAATAATTAGATTATATTTTAGGATAATGATAAAAAAAATAATGAGATCATATTTTTTTATTTTTGCATTTTTTTGTCATATTCCCTCCAATTTTCTGAGGCGCCCCCACTTTGAAAAACACTGATCTAGTCCACAGGTTGCAGAAAAATCATTCTCATTTTCTTGGTAAAGCTGTAGATGTTTCAGCCACTTTTTGTGAGTCAGGGTCTTAAGAGGACATCTTGGGCATTGGAACACCTCTGTCATTCATACCCGAGGCTCACTGATGAATGATGACATGAAGTCATCAAGTCCATTGACCTTCAGCCATGCATGAGCAGACTCATTCAACTGAACACAAATTTGTCATCCAGATGAAAGTATGAAAAATGTGCTTTATTCCAAAAGTTTTATACACACACACACACATTTTAGGAAGACAGCTGCTAAATGTTTCACTTTATAGATGTCTAAATTCAGTTGAATTGTTGTAATGTGTTGTATAATCTTAAATGTCAGTAATAGATATCTACAATTTAATTCTGACTTTTCATAATTCATGATATCTACACCATCATATGGATTAGTTCAAACAATTAAAGGTATCTTGAATTTAGGTGTGTTTAAGACAACGTTGATTATGACTAGTCAGAATTAAATTGAAATGAAACTGGAGTTATCATCATAATTAAGTTGCAGATGTCTGTAATAAAAATTATAGAAAAAATAATTGCCTAAAATTGCCTATTCAAATGATTCACTGCCCCTCACCCTGCTGTTTTATTGGATTTCCCAACCTGTGATTACATTTTAATATCTGCCCTTCCACCAAATATATATCTGTGCTATTCATAATTATATTTATTTAATTACAAACTTAGAAAACATAACCTGTTTGACAATTTAACAGAGATAAATACAACCAAATGAGCACATGCTACATTATTTTTTGAAGTGAGTGTCAGGCATTAACTCTGGCTTTATCCCTAAAGACTCCAGCGCTGGGAATATTCATCTCCTGTGGAGGGAAGCAGCTCTACTGCAGGCTGCAGCTGTGCTAAGGTTCTGAACCACCGCTCTCTAACAGGAGTCAGGGAGATGTACTGAGGTTTTTGGTTCAGACTCTTCCCCTAATGGCAGCTTGTGGTTCCTTTATAAGCTGTTGACAAAAACGGATGGCTGACATCCAATGGAGGATAATACATGGAGCAATAGCTACAAACAGATACAGAGCTCACCTGGACCCCAGCACTGGGTGGGGTTGTCCTTTCTGAGCCCTTCCAGAGACCA
This sequence comes from Paralichthys olivaceus, assembly GCF_024713975.1. Taxonomy (NCBI): domain Eukaryota; kingdom Metazoa; phylum Chordata; class Actinopteri; order Pleuronectiformes; family Paralichthyidae; genus Paralichthys; species Paralichthys olivaceus. Next base: position 4,228,012 of record NC_091101.1, read on the forward strand.
TTTAGTGGTGGCTAATCTCTTAAAGCTACTAGAGGAGTGGGTGGAGGTTTTAGGAGAGGTTTTTCTATTCCCTTTTTTATTTTCGGACCAAAATATACAAAAAAAAGACAAACTCAGGTCTTAATGAACTTTATCTTTGCAAGTGCAAAACTAGCAGTTTCAAAATGGGGAAAACAATAGGGTTGTGGAAGGCTTGAGTGATCCACTGTGCTCTCTGAGGGGTTTGGTGGCAGCGGGTGGGAAAGTTGAACATGCATTCTTCAGACTGACGGATAAGACAGATGGTTCCAGGGCTGTGTAGGGTGTTGGACACGTCCTGTGCTCACAGGGAGAGCCACTCTGCTTTTAAACTTTTAGCAGAATAATTTGAATTGTAGTGTTTGTGTGTAGGTATATGGAATTATTTATCATTTCATTCATTCACATTGTCAAAAAATCTTAATTATTTAAATCAAAAACAGGGAGAAATGTCAACTTTATTTTAAGCACTGGGGAAAGGCATTTTCACTCTTATAATAGGAGTGGGACGGACCAATTTAATTGATTGCTTTTTGTATTAATTTAAAACAAGCTTTTTATCTTTTGCTGCTAAACCTTTCCTTCTCCTTAATTCAATCATCGGGAAATTCGTTTGTAGAGTTCATTATAATTATTTTAAATAATAACAACCATAATAAAGACAATAATAATAATACTGTAAATATTATTGTTAATAATAATATAGAACCATGATAATTTAAGAGGTGGTTGATAGAGAACATAGATAAATTAATAAAAGATTTGGACCTTCTATGTTCAATTAGTGTCAGTGATTCAGTGTTATCAAGTAATTGATTAAAGTTAAAAATAATTTATAATTCTATGAAAATCACACACAGTCAGTATGTTAAACACTGATAATTACCATAAGCATACTGTCTAAGCTGAGTAGCCATTAGCTAGTACTTAACAAACTTTTAGCACATGGTTCACAAAAAGACTATTTATAAAATACAGGTGACACTGAAAGTGTGTGTAAGATTTAGGTGAAAGGGAACTATTGGCAGAAAAGGCCCTTTATATTCAAATACTTTATATTTACATGGAGGGGTCCTCTCTACGGAGGCCGCCATGTGTTTTACATTAGTCCAGACTGGACAAACTAAACACCTTTTGAGTTTTTATGACAATTAAAGGCTACCACAGTTTCTGTTTCATGTTTGGAAGGAGAGGGTGAGGGGTGTTCGGCTCCAACATGTAATTGATACTAGAAATCACAAAATTCTACACACTGAACCTTTCAGGAACCATGTCATGAATTCAGTATTCCAAAGGACCTTTAACAGGAAAAAATAACTTTTACTCTAAGAACCAGTGTTTCTTAGAGTAAAAGCAGAAGTCTGTATCTGTTGTAGTAATCTCCACATCTGTGAGGTTCACTGACTGTATAACAATGAAGCTCCACCCGCTGCCATGGCCCACATTCCAGAGAGAAATGGCAGCTCATGATCATACTAAATGAGTCTTTACACTAATATTAGCTCTATTGGTAGCAAGAATTAATAATTTGTGTTCACAAACCAAGTGAGAGAACAGTTACGACATGTTTCCCAAGAAGATTTTAATAAACAAATTTTTCAGTTATTTGGGGGGGATTAAAAATATTATATAGACTGAAAAAGAACAAAAGTAAATGTGTCTCCACTTCTCCGACTTGCTATCTGCATAAAGCTTTCCTTGACTTGTATTACTGTTGATATATTTGTACTGCAATGTATTCAAATCATGTGGCTTAAAGTATGATAATAAATGATGAAATAATGATAAAACAAACTTGCAGGCCAGAAAAGCTGTGTTTGGAGGCAAGTCACCTTATATTATAGAAGTTTGGACAGGAAGTGTAAAAGCATGTAAATATATAGGAACAGCGTGGTCTTGAATTAAGTTCCTATTATATGAAGTGTTTCATATTCAATGGTGTGTGGGCTGAGGTGGGTGTTTGTGTAAAGGGATTTATCCACCATGTGTGTATCTGTCGTGTGGACTTAAACCTGCAAAACTGCATGCTTGATAGGATTCATTAGTGTTCTGTGTGGCCTATTCTAGATGTGTTGCTTCTGTGTGTATGTATGTATGTATGTTATGTATGTATGTGTTAATTAGTCATTGTTAATAGGGTCCCAGTGGATGGTCTACAGAAATAAATAGCAAACACTGAACGCTGGGATGAAAAGCTGAGGACGAACCTCTGTCATCAGCAGAACAGCTACGTAGGAAAATCTCTCTCCTATGGCACCTGCTGTGTCTGGTTTATTCACAGCACCATGGAGAGAACAGGTTATTTAGCCACAGAAAACACTCACACTCGCAAATAACCTTAACAACTATACTTTGAACTATAAGTATTAGGTTTCTGGCTAGATGCTACCTCCAAAACTTCAAACTGTCTTTGTGTTTTATCATCATAAGAAATGGATCAAGACAGACACAAAATAAATTCTAGGATTTGACATTGAACCAATATTAATTTCGCAAGATGCCTTTTTATTATCGAACATGCGGGGCACCAGGGGAGCAGGGTGCACCTTGACAGTGGGATAGGGAGGGTCCATCTGTCCTCTAGCAGTCCAGTCCATGGAATTGAACCAGCGACCTTCAAGACTGATGTGCCAACCAATAGTCCACTAGGCCACCACTGGACACCTGTTAGCAGTTAGAACATTTCTGTTTGATCCTTAACATATCAAATATCAGATGGGTTTGCATTACTTAATATGTTAACATGTAACATGTTATCATTTTTTTTATTTTGTTCACACTTCATGTTTGGACAGATGTCATTATTCTGCCCTCTGTTAAACTATTGTACATTTTTTGAAATACTCTTTGCACCATCTCAAAGATTTTCTGTTGCATAGACATTTTCCTTGTGTTTGGATTTCTGTATTTGTGTTCTGTGTTGGTGAGTTGTTTGCACTCTTAAATTCTTTGTTTCCTCTTTTATTTTGAATCCTCTTTCCTTGTGTGTCTCTCCTTCTTAACTTCCTGTTTCCTGCCCTTGTGATTGTCTGCACCTGTTTGTAATGTGTTTCACCTGAGTTCAATCAGCCCCGCCTCCTCCCCTGTGTATATAGTCTCTGTGTTTCCATGTCTTTGTCATTTTGTCTGTTTGTAGCCTCTGTGGTTGTTCTTGTGTTTCAGTTGTTGTGTATCTGTTTATTGCCTCTTTGCTGTTTGTCTGCCTCTGAAGACCTGCTATTTGCTGTTTTGAATAATTTCCTATTGACTAGTTCAAGCTTCATGTCTGCATTTGGGTGCTTTTAGCTGAATCCTGACAACATGAAACATTAATCAGAATTCCAGGTTCTCAGGCTGTCTTCAACTTTGCACTGTTCAAAGAGTTTCCAGGCCCAATACCTTTAAATTCAATGACACAACATAGTATGAGCCACGGGCCGAGGTTGCAGTTCTACTATACTTTACAATACAAAGAATTTAAATAGGCCGAAGCTCGCAATCAGAAGAGCCTTAATTCCCCTTTGTATACATCTGACCCACCGCACACACCCATTGCCTGAATTCCATTGTCTATTTCAACATAGACTCAGTATTTATAATATGGGCCATGACTTGATCCAAATCTTTTAGCCATAATGAGTCTTTTAATATTGGATCTGCTGAAAACAAGTCCACTCGATATCATTCTCACCTGTGTGAAGATCATTCTGAGTTGTTCAAAGTCTCCCTTAAACCATTTGTGGTTGAAAATGGCTACAATTAATCTTCATGCGTACAAAAGCCCCATTCTTCTCCTGTGTCAAGACAAGACAAGTGTTGTGCTGGGAAATGGGGCTAAAAGCATCAGGTTCTTTTCCAATGACACCATCAACTTTCACCCTAATTATTTGATAGAGCCTGTGCCAATTGCTTCTTTTCCTACAGGTTGACTGTCTTCACTTTTTGGGTGTTTTTACACAAATGTCAGAGAGCAGAGTGTCTGTTTTGCCTCAGACATTTCCTCCGGGCACCCTGACCTGGAAATTGTGCCTGTTATAGCCACTTTGATGCCTCAGCAAACCTGGCAATGGGAATGATGCCTCAGGGCACGTAATCACAAAACTGTGCATCTGTCCATGCTAAATTAGCTAACCTACAGTAACTTCCAAAGTTGATAAATCACTCTGGCCCAAGGTCGTGGAAATATAAATGTCTTCTCTGGTCAAGAGAGCTTAGAGCTAAGAGGCAGCTTCCCACATGACATCAGTCTGTGGAAACAACTACCTCAATAAGTGCACCAGAATTACAGATGGCTTGTAGTATTTTGAGATAACTGGAGTTCAGTCAGACAACTCACGTTCAAATGTTTATTGCAACAATTGAACAGGTTAGTGTTTGGCATCTAGGCCTTGACTTAATCAAGTGTTTAAAAAAAGCAATCCTGTCCGCTCCATTGGTCGGAGCACAGACACAATTTAAAAATACAAGCTTCACGTTTTCATATTCTGTTTGGACTTTTAGTAAAACACCTGGAATGATTTTCTAACTTAAAAGAAAGTGGTAAAAAAAACTCCTGGCAAAGAGCATCCCCACCCCCCCCACTGTGGCTGGATTTGTGGCTTAAAATCACCTCCCCATTAAAAGCCCTCCTCCAGTCACTCTCAATGTCTTTGGTGCAGTGGGTTTCCTGTAAAAACATGACATCTATTCTTTTTATCTCCATGAGTTTAAAAAGAGCAGCTCTTTTAAAATCAGCTCTGGCTCAGTTCACATTTAAAGTGCTGATTTTTAAAATCACACATGGATAAAGAAAAGAAAAGGGATAAAAACCAGGTCATTAAAAGAGAGTAAAGCAACTTTTTAAAACTCCTCATCATCAGTTATCATTTGACTTTTTACTCTCAGGACGAGCTTTCTTAATCTGTGGATTTCTTGATCTGTTAAAACCTCATCATTTCCTGTTTTCCTGGTGAGTGGTTTGGCTGATTTTAAAAATAGTTTCAGGTCGGAGAAGTGGTCGTCCTCCGAGGGGAGTCTCTGGCCTCTGGTTATATTTAAAAACGTTTATTTCTGCAGGGGAATAAAAACTGTGCGAGTTTTCCTGAGAGGACTAATCTTTCCCCTGGCTCAAATTTGCCCCGTGGCTTGCCTTGCAGGCTTTTGCATCGCTGTGCCCAGACCCTGAGTTTTTCCTTTTCTGTGACAGTTCGTCAATCATGTCCTCACATGCCATCATTTCAATGTTTGATTGTAACAGTTTTTCTTCAGTTTTGTTCGTTTCGTTATCAGTTTGATCATGTTCATTGAGCTTTGGCTGGCTGTCGATCTTTTTAGCTGCCTGATCTGAGACCTTAGTTATTGGGGGATCTCCCCTCTGGACTCCCTCCTCCGGGAGCGGGGTTTCCGGAGCTTCGGAGGCTACCTGAGCCTCCTCCGTCTCCTGAGTTTCCCCCTCTACTAGAGGAGCAGGAGGCTCTGCAGGCGGAGCCCCGCCAGCAGCAGCGGCTCTCCACCTTTCACCGGGCAGGAACGCACCAGGTGCCCCTCCTCCCTGAGTGGGAGAACAGGGTTGAAAGTATCGTGGATCACCACTCCTTTCTCCACCACCTCGCTCACCTTCATCCGTGTTCTTCAGGAACATTACTATTGCTGAACCTATTGAAGAAAAGATTCAGCTTGTTCACCCTCTACGGTGCCCTCTGTCTGTTTCTCCTTCACATTAAATCCAGTGATGGTCTTCATCCCGGACCACACCTCCCTCATGTTGTTCTGCTGGAGTTTGCACTAAAAGTTCAATATCCGGGTTACACAAACGCTCCTTCTCACAGACATGGCCAGGGTTGCACCCCTTCTTATTCACTTAAACAGCAACCCCAACACCTTTCTTCTTACCGCTCAGTGCAGCGTCTCTGTGTGCCCGTACCGTCTTAAAGACTGGGACTGCCACGCTGTCAATCAGGGATATGTGAGTTCAGCCACGTCTCGGCGAGACACATGAGGCTGCTCTCACGAAACATCCAGCTGGTTCTCACAAGCGCGCTGAGTTCGTCCATCTTATTCCCCAGAGACCTCGCATTTCCCGTAATGGTTGCCGGTACAGATGGCTTGTATCTCCTCCTCTTAGCTTTAACTTTGACCCCAGCTCTGCAGCCCCGACATTTCAGCTGTAGGTTCGATATTTCAGGCCGTGTTGTGGTCAGCAGTGCCGGCTCACGCAGTGCTATCATCTGATCGCGAATGTAAACAATGCCCCCACTCCGCTGTGCGCAAGTCTCGCCTCTGAAAACTAATAAAAAGTAGAAAGTGCTGACCACTGCCATGGAATTTCAAATGAAGAAAAGAATACTTTTAAATAAGTAAATCAATCAGATGAGCAGGGAAACATAATGGTTATGACTAAGGGGGAAAGGAAAACATCATCCTAGGGGTTGTTTTGGTGTTTTGACACAGCTCGTGAGTCTCTTTTCATGACTGATTATTTTTATGAATAATCCACTGATGCCCATTTACCGGGAGCCTGCTGACTCCATGATCGTCATGTACCCCATTCTGTCCCCCGGAGTTAATGTTGCGTGATGTTTGTCTCTCCATTTGCTGCAAAATAAATTGAACGAAGAAAGGAAAATCAAGCGAGAAGGAAACAGGGTATACTGGAATCAAAAGGAGTCCTTTCACATAGCCAATGAATTAAGCTGCTGAACATCCAAGTGACAAGAACATAAGTAAAAGAAGTGACAGAGGGGTTGAATGAGAGGATGTGGAAGCAATAAAGTAGTTGCAGAGAAAGGGAAAGTGATCTGAAGCAGTTGAATAAATACAATTTTAATCTGATTACATTTGCACATGGTGTTAATGTTTCCAGTGTTCATATTGACATCCAACTGAAATTGGATGTTATTGTTTACTTTTTAATTTTACTTTTTTTTTTCATCATGTCGTTACTCTACCCACAATTGTCTTGAATAATCCACAGTTGATGATTTAGGGACGTCATGATATACTTCTATGCACATAGTTGTATGTAACGACACAATTTCATTTACCCTTGTGTTTAATCTCACATCGTGTGCGAGACCACCTCGAGGGTTATTGGAGTATGGTGACTGAAGTAAAATCATTTTCATTGTCAAACTATTCAGTGACCCCTTGTGTCCTGTGGATGGGGGCATTATCATTTTGGAAGCAACCACGGTCCATTAGGTTAGAAATTTTCAGCACTAGATAAAGGTGATCACTCTAAAATACTTTTAATTGATTTTCAGTGATCCTTTATTCCAGGTGGACCAGCACCATGTCAAAAACATAAGCCCCACAGCACATCTAAGCCACACAATGATCTCGATATAGGGGTCAAGCTTTCAGACCTACTCTGCACTTGGTGGACACCACACATGCTCTCACCCACTTGTTGAGAGTATGATGGGAGGCTTTCTCTGACCATTTAACTTTTTGCTACATCTGTATAGACAAGTGCCGGTGGTTTTTGCATCACTGAACTCTCAAATGTGTATTCATCTGTGTAATGAGGGGTTTAGCTGCTGGAACACAACCATAATAACCCTCTCTATGTGACTGTCAAGGGACTGTTATTACTAACGGTCTGATCAAGCCCTGCATTGACGTTCTCATTCACCTGGAAAAAAGTAAAAGTCATTCATCTATTCTTAAACTAGTGCAGTGCCTTCTCTGAACATGCCTATTTGCAATGGGCTGTTTGTTTGCTTGACCAGGGGTAAGGCTCGAACAGTTCTACAATATAATATCACTTTTTTATTGTTTGTGTGCTGGATGTTGTGTGGTAAGCTTTTTATGCACATTCCATGGTGCAGAGTGAAGTTAGAAAACTTCATTATAATTGTTTTATTTACAGTTTTACAATTTACATTGAAAACAAATCGCCAAAGAGAAAGTGATTCTACAAATGTCATTGTCATGACAAATTCACAAATTCACTAAGATCCTCTCATCCTTTTCCTTCCTATGTAGAATCATCTGCATTTGTTTCTCCTTTCGTTTGTTAAATTTTTCTTCTGACTCATCTGGAGATGCTGCTCATCTTTAGGAAGTAAAACGGTATACAAATCCACTTACAGATCTCTGTAAAATAATTGATTGTGCAGTCAGACTTTACTGAAACAATCCTACAGCACATGAGTAAATTTTTTTTATTTTTTAAAAACTTGCTCAGAAAATTACACAAGGATAAAAATAGAATACATAAAATAATAGATCTAAAGTATTAAAATAAAATATAATAAATCTACAACTAAAAAAGTAGTGCAAATATTATAAGGTGCAGAGAAGACGAATTATGGCAGATAGGAGGAGTTTAAAAGTCTTATGGCCAGGGGGATGAAGTTGTCTCCTGGTGGAATAGTGCAGATGATATCCAAGTGTAAATATAGCTTGTGGACAAACTTACACTCTAAACAATGTTTTTATATTTTATTTTAACTTGCTGACACGTCCGCTTCTCCCCACTCAGGTTGGCGATGTTTAACATTAAAACGTTTAATGTTACATTTACAGCCTGTAGGTTTTGTTATATATTCTCGGGCAAGATCTTTAAACAACCGATACGTTCTCATAATTTGCGTATTATGGCCAAGCTTTAAATCAAATCAAATCTTATTTGTATAGCCCAAATTCACAAAACACATTTTGCCTCAGAGGGCTTTACAATCTGTACAGGTAGTGACACCCTCTGTCCTTAGACCCTCGGTTCGAGTGAGGAAAAACTTGCCCACAAAAAAACCCTTTTAACAGGGAAAAGAAGGTGGAAGAAACCTCAGGGAGAGCCACAGAGGAGGGATCCCTCTCCCAGGAGGGACAGACGTGCAATGGATGTCACGTGTACAGAACAAAGCAACAGAAACATATTGTACAATTACAATGAAAGACAATGATTACAGTAGCAGTGATGGTAATATGTAACAATGCTACAATAATAAACAAGTTAATATTAATGTCATGGAATTATGACTAACAGTAACAACAAGAGTGGATGTCAGGCAGGGCCATGGCAGTAGTGGGAACCACGATCCATTACAGGGAGCAGCCATGATCCATGAGAACCTGCTGGACGAGAGAGCACAGAAACTTCAGGGAAGAAGTTTAGTTAGTAACATGCATTAATGAGACATGTATGTTTAGAGATGGGGATGATAATAGAGAGAGGGGGGGTGGGGGGCAGCATAACTAAGGGCTGACCTGAGCCAGCCCTAACTATAAGCTCTATCAAAAAGCAAATTCTTAAGTCTACTCTTGACCCTGTCTGCCTCCCGAACCCAAAATGGTAGTTTGTTCCACAGAAGAGGAGCTTGATAACTGAAAGCTCTGGCTCCCAATCTACTTTTGGAGACTATGGGAACCACAAGGAACCCAGGATTCTGAGAGTGTAGTGTTCTGGAGGGGTAGTAGGGTACTATGAGCTCTTTGAGATATGATGGTGCTTGCCCATGAAGAGCTTTGTATGTGAGGAGGATCATTTTAAATTCTATTCTGGATTTAACAGGTAGCCAATGTAAAGAAGCCAAAATGGGAGAGATGTGATCTCTGATCTTGGTTCCTGTTAGAACATGTGCAGCAGCATTCTGAATTAGCTGCAAAGTCCTAAGAGACTTATTGGAGCAACCTGATAACAAAGAGTTGCAGTAGTCCAGCCTTGAAGTAACAAATGCATGGACAAGTTTTTCTGCATCTGTTTCAGAAACAATGCGTCTAATTCTGGTGATATTGAGGTAAGCACCAGTTAGTTCTGCAGTAAAGACAAAGCTCTGACATGCGTTTTAATGTTGACTTTAACTCAGTAGTATTTATTTAATGGCAATTTAACTTGGGTTGTAGGCTACTTACGCATTTAATCGATCAGCAATTTCCTGCCAGCCTTTCTCTCTGAGTTTATTTATTGCTGCTGTGTAACCTCTTTTCGTTATTATAGGTTTAATTCTTCATAGGTCTCCATTATAAGTGCCTGCTCTGAGGTAGTGAACATTGCTGCTCACTCTTTCGTATTACATTTTGCCATTGTGAATCCGGTTGATCTGTGTTCGACCTCATGGGCTGCTTATGAATGGCGTGCACACGCAATTAGTCTGACTAGCTGAACCTGGATCTGGAATTAGTTTGATTGCGTGGAAGTGGCTCGGCCTTTATGGAACCGCTTTAGCCTCATCTCATTTGTTAGGCTTATTCAAGTCAGGTGTTTCACATTAAGTTCCACTTTTCTCAGCTTGCTTTATGGAACGGACCCCAGGTCAGGTCATCACTGATGTGAACCCAGAAAAGAAGAGATACTTTATTAATCCCTCAAGGGGAAATTCTTTTTTTACATGCATTTTAACACATGCATGCACGCACGCACACACACACACACGCAATGTGGAGAGGAACCTGAAGCTGCTGACTCTCTCAACCATAGGCCCGTTGATGGATAGGCCTTCCAAACTATGCAGAGTCTCGAAATTAAAACACATATGTTTACCATTGTGTCAAAAACAACATTCCCAAAGCATAACTCCAACAATAAAGTGGCTTTATAGAGTGCGAGAGTGAAATGTCCCTGAAACAATCTAGATAGGAAAAGTCTCTCATGGCCCCCCTGCCTTAGGTGACCACACATGGTACTCCAGACCAATTAAAAGGAGGAATTTTAATAATTCGTGTATGAATTTGACTTAAACAAATACATATGGAACCCTCAAAAAAATAAAATCAAAACAATGTCCAAATTCAGGCTGGTTGACCCCATCGCACCTTCCGACGGACCATTCCATGCCTAGCCCCAATATCCCTAAACACCAAGAGGAAAAACATCTGAGGTCCCAATATATTCACCTAACAGAAAACCTCGTTCGCCAAGCAATTAAAACAAGGATTAGGATAACTTTTTATTGTCCCACAATCATGCACACACAGCACTAGATGGGGAAATTTGACCTCTACATTTAACCCATCCGTGTGAACACAGCACACACAAAACACACACAATACACACAGTGACCACACAGAGCAGTGGGCAGCCATGAAGGCGCCCAGGGAGCAATTGGGGGGTTGGGTGCCTTGCTCAAGGGCCCCTCGGCAGTGCCCATGAGGTGAACTGGCACCTATGGACTGAGCTACTGCCTTTTGCAGATTAGCCAGTAACAGGAAACATCATTCTTTAAGAAATTGTTATAAAAGAAAATATTATAGAAGTTAAGTATTACTCATGCAATAAAAGAAAACTAAAAAACTAAGTCAAACTTTTATATCTTACTAATCATTATCACAGATTACAACAGTGTAATCAGAATTCAAGAACATGCAAATATGTAAGAAAATACATAAGAATGTATCACACTGCTGCTCCTTCAACTCTCAGTGTAGTGTCGATGGTGTGGACATGTTATCACAGTGTCGATGGTGTGGACATGTTATCACAGTGTCCTTGCTCAGAGTCCTTCAGTCCATTCTTATTGTCCATGTTTGAGGGTCTTAATCCCTTCAGCACATCCAACACCAAACAGTATCTGTTGCAGAAACAACAGATGCATAGAAATGTAAAATTCATAACATCATATTATTCCCAATTATGAGTCACACTTTCCATTTCCCCCTTTAATCATACTACTCTATATTTAAAAACTCCTAAATAATAAAACAGAAAAATTGTCAAGAACATAAAGGGATAGAATATTCAAAATGGATGTTTCCACCAGTTCACCTTCTATCATCACTTCCTCATCAATGTTCATATCAGTTTCATGCAATAATGGCATCTGAGTCTTGTCTCCAGGCATCACAACTCCTACCCATCTCAATATCATAACCTTTGCAAAGGTCAACAACAGCGTACAAAAATCATCACACTCAATGATACAAGAAGTGCTGCCAAAACCTGAACCAATACTGCTCCTAAAGGTCCTAGTTTTTCCTGCAGCCAACTATTCGCACACCATCCAGCTCCTTCTGATGCATACCTTATGAGCTTCAATGCATCTACGACACTAGTCATATAGTCAAAACTATCAGAAATCAGTGTTTAACAAGCATCACCAGTCAAGTCTAAAGCTATACACAGGCCACCTTTTTTGCCAAAATGTAGTCAATCTGTGGCTCCTTTGAGTATTTGACAGAAAGTCGAAATCTCTTATGGTTTCATTCGCAAAACCCTGTAGGGTGTAGGTAATATTATCAATACGATCTGCCAAAAATGTCACACCATGGAAATAATCCTATACCCCACTTCTCTGCTAGACTTATCCTCCAATGGTAGGACTCCAAATTATGAAACTGTGCCAAGTCCTTTCTCTTCCTACTTCCAGAAATAGCATCAGATTGGATTTAATCAGGTACCTGTCCCTTCTGGACAGTAAAGACCTCATATGGGAGTTTCAACGTTGCCATGTAACAACATCCTGTCCATCCGTATGGTAAAAATATATAAGCCTTATTACCACAAACCCACCAAATATCCTTAAAATTGCCTATAGTCACATTTCCAGCAAAATTTGGTTCTGCATCAAAGTTCTAAGCTGTTTGTGATACTGCACATAAAGTCACTTCATGCAAGTTATCAATATCCTCATGTTCACGCTTACCAAAGGTTCATCATATACCCGTCACAATCTGATATTCCCATAAACATCCCAGGTCCATCATAAGTATTATTCGAACAAAAGCAGCTGTTTGCTCTCACGGAAAATACATCCATTGATTCAGGAACCGCTGTTATCATGTTTTCCTGTTGACCAAGTAAATTCATGTATGGTTATTCTCCTAAGCAAGAACAATTGAGTCTAGGTCTAAACAGATGAACTGACCAAGCCATCACTATATCTATTGCGGATCGCTGCTGATACAACAACCATGAAAGTGCATAAAATTGGCACACACCGGTTAGTGGTTCTGGAACCGTCTCTAAAATTGAAGGCCATGTGCCTGGTGATGGAACTTTTACTATACATGGACAATTCAATTTCCTAACTGATCTTACAGAATGAGTTAACTGTTGGAACCACAAGTTCCTACTTGCCCATGGGTCTGCAATGTGTAACACAGAAGAATCCAATCCAAAAGCCTTCCACTCAGTGTCTCTCTTCTGCAATGTATGGTATTGATCAGTTATATCATCTGGCGTCCAGTCAGAGTCGAAAAACTTATTATCCACATCTGAAATTGTGTTCAGATCTGGAACAGATGATTTTATATCATTCTCTTTCAAAGTCGTAGCTATAGTAGTAGTCTCAGTTGATGTATTAACACTAGTTGATTCCCCAACAACTTGGAGTTCTGAACTCTTCTTTCCATCTATGACCACTAGAGTCACTATTTTAACTCTAAATGTCAACTCTGACCCTTCACTCAGAAACTGTGGATCATAAAAAGAGCATTGTTAATCACCTTGACCTTCCTGCTGGGGTTTAATCACATAAATGCTACAATCTCCTTCAATCTTCAGTCTCCTCTTATCATTAATTAGCACATACTTTCTTAATGGTGATGTATTTGACAGATTTAAAAGTCTGTGTCGTATATTTGGGTTGCGATGATGTGAAGATGATGAAGGAATCTCCGATGACACCGTCTTAATTGTATAAAATGTTTATTACAAAAAAGTTCAGCATCAATACAAGCAAAGCAATCTGCATATGGAGAGATCAATGTGCATCTCTCCTGCCTGGAGAGAGATTCGGAGCCAATATGAATCTCTTCCGCTGCCTGGAGAGAGATTCGGGGCCAATGTGAATCTCTTCTGTCGAGGCAACTTCATCTCCTCGTTTATATAGGAGGGTTGTTTGTGTAAACCTAAAGAAAATGCATCTGGCTTTCCTCCAGATTGTCCGGTGTCAGGAAGGGAATAGCACCAGCTCTTCACGTTTATACAGTCACAGGAAGGGAGACGACACTAGCCCAATTTTAGTGTTGCACTTAGAACTGTGACCTATCACCCTACCATACGTTCAGGCTTTCTCCAAATTCCTCGAGACCTGTGGACCTCAAACCTAAAGATAAATTTCTTTTATGGGGAGGACTACACATAGCATTTCAGACACCACATCTGCCATGACCGTCTTCCCACTGAACTCTAAGCTTCCCCTTGCCACAATTTTCTCCTGTGCATTGGCATGGGAGCTGAACTCATTTCCCTAAGGTTACCTCAACCCTAACTCTTGTATCGTTTTGGTGTAACCCTTTTCCGAATCGGTCTTGGACTCCTTTGTCTAACTGAATATCTGAATCCTTTCGCAGCGGAATCACCGCCCTTTGAAACCTTTGGCGTTTTGTGCTTCGCAGAAATGGACTCTGTTGTTTCTGGGATATGTTGAAGATCGATGTCATCGAATCTTCTTTCCTTTCCATTAACTGCAGAGTCATTACCGGCATCATCAAAAATGTACACAGAATCATCAGTATTGTCCACAACATGGACAATCTCCTCTTCCAGATTTTGACTCTGAAGAGTTTCATGCATCTCTCCTTCTGTAGCATGTTCTTGCACATTTTCCTCTGGCTCTCTTGAGCCCTTAACATCTCGGCCTTGTAAGTGTGGCGCCTTTTCTTTTGGCGCTTTAACACAATGAGACAAATGAAATGAATTTGCCAACTCTAAAGAAATCAAGCACGTCACAGTCTGATATTCCCATAAACATCCCAGGTCCATCATAAGTATCATTCGAACAAAAAGAGCTGTTAGCCCTCACGGATACTACATCCATTGCTTCAGGGACCGCCGTTATCATGTTTTCCTGATGATCAAACAAATTCATATATGGTAGTTCTCCCAACCAAGATCAATTAAATCTAGGTCTAAACAGATGCACTGACAAAGCCATCACTTTATCGATTGCTGATTGCTGCTAATACAACAGCAATGATGGTGCCAGAACCACTAACGAGTGTGTGTCAATCTTATGAACTGTCTCTAAAATTGAAGGCCATGTGCCTGGTGATGGAACTTTTACCACACATGGACAATTCAATTCAATTTTCTAACCGATCTTACAGAATGCGTTAACTTCTGGAACAATAAGTTCCAACTTGCCCATGGGTCTGCAATGTGTAACACCGAAGAATCAAATCCAAAAGCCTTCCACTCAGTGTCTCTCTTCTGCAATGTATGGTATTGATCAGTTATATCATCTGGTGTTTAATCATAAGTGTTCAGATCTGTAACAGATGAATTTACATAATTCTCCTCCACCATCTGTTCTTTGATTTCAAAAGTCTAATTTTCATCTATGACCACTATTTTAACTCTAAGTCTGAACTCTGACCCTTCACTCAGAAACTGTGGATCATAAAAGAACATTTAGAATCACATTGATCTTCCTGCTGGGACTTATCACATAGATGCTACAATCTCCTTCAATCTTCGGTCTTGTCTTATCATTAATTAGCACATACTTTCTTAATGGTGATGTATTTGACAGATTTAGAATTCTGCCATGACCATCTTCCCACTGAACTCTAAGCTTCCCCTCGCCACTATTTTCTCCTGTACATTGGCAGGGAAGCTGAACTGATTTCCCTAAGGTCACTTCAACCCCCTTGTATCGTTTTGGTGTAACCCTTTTCCGAACTGGTCTTGGATTCCTTCGTCTAACTGAATATCTGAATCCTTGCAGCGGAATCACCGCCCTTTGAAACCTTGGGTGCTTTTTGCTCTGCGGAAATAGACTCTGCAGTCAATGGACAGGAAAGAAGATTCAATGACATCGATCTTCAGCATGTCCCAGAAACAACAAAGTTATCACTGGCATCATCAAAAATATGCACAGAATCATCAGTATTGTCCATAACATGGACAATCTCCTCTTCTGGATTTTGACTCTGGAGATTTTCATGCATCTCTCCTTCTGCTTCTTGCACATTTTCCTCCAGCTCTCTTGAGCCCTTAACATCTCGGCTTTGTAAATGGTCGCTTTTACACAATTCAATTCAATTTTATTTTTTATTTATAGAGCGCCAATTCTTAATTTACATTATCTAAAGGCACTTTACATTTAAAGGTCAAGACCTTAAAACAATATTAACATAGAGAAACCCAACAGTTCCCACAATGAGCGAGCACAGGCGACTGGAGAGGAAAAACTCCCTCATTAACAGGGAGAAACCTCTGGCAGAACCAGGAACAATGTGGGCGGTCATCTGCCTCGACCGGTTGGGGTGAGGAAAGAAAAGTAATGCTGAGGAAAGGAGAGATGGGTGGAAAGTGGGGAGAGAGAAGAGAGAGATGAGGTGGAGAGAGAGAGACCGGGAAAAATTGGGCACAATCAGTATCATGGCTGACTATAACAATAACAATGTAGTGATCTACAACAGGATTATATATATTAATGAAATTACTGAGTTATTGTAATTAATGATAACAATGGTGATGGTGGTCGTTGTGGTCCTGTAGTCCCGGTGCCGGAGTTATCTGAAACGAGATAGAGAGAAGAGCCAGAGGGACTATGGGAGGACAAAGTGACACTTTGACATGATGACATGTTAAAACTAAGAAATAAATAAATAAATAAACAGGTGTGGGGGGGCAGAGAGACAGAGGGAAGTGAAGAAGTGCTCAGTGCATGATGGGAGTTCCCCCAGCAGTCTAAACCTATAGCAGCACAACTAAGGGATGGTTCAGGACTCACCTGATCCAGAACTAACTATAGGCCAAAGAGGAAGGTTTTTAGTTTTACTTTAAATGCGGGGACAGTGTCTGCCTCCCGAACCCAGAGTGGGAGCTGGTTCCACAGGAGAGGAGCCTGATAGCTAAATGTTCTACCTCCTGCTCTACTCTTACAGACTCTTGGAACCACTAGAGAGCCTGTGTTTTGGGAACGAAGTGATCTACTTGGATAATAAGGTGTTATCAGCTCTTTGATATATGAGGGGGCGTGATTGTTGAGGGCTTTAAAAGTGAGTAGCAGGATCTTGAATTCTATTCCAAATTTTACAGGGAGCCAATCTAAAGAAGCTAAGACAGGAGTGATATGATCTCTCCTTCTAGTTCCTGTCAGCACTCGTGCTGCAGCATTCTAATCTAGAGGTTACAAACGCGTGGACTAGTTTTTCAGCATCCTGCTTAGACAGGATGTTTCTAATTTTGTTAATGTTGCGCAGATGGAAGAAAGCCGTCCTAGACACTAGTTTAATATGGAAGTCAAATGACATGTCTTGGTCGAACAACACTCCAAGGTTCCTCACAGTGGAGCTGGAAGCCAGACTGACACCATCCAAAGTGACTATCTGGTCAGACAGTGTTTCTATGAGATGTTTAGGGTCAATTACAACAACCTCAGTTTTGTCTGAGTTTAAAAGTAGAAAATTTTGGGTCATCCAGGCCTTGATATCTTTGAGACATTCCTGAAGTTGAACTAGGCGATTAGATTCATCATGCTTCATGGAAATATACAATTGGGTGTCGTCTGCATAGCAGTGGAATTGTATGTGGTCCTGTCTAATAATGTTGCCTAAGGGGAGCATATATAAGGTGAAGAGTATTGGTCCAGGGACCGAACCTTGTGGAACTCCATGATTAACTTGCATGTGCATGGAGGATTCATTGTTAACATTAACAAATTGGAATCTATCTGATAAATATGATTTAAACAAGTGTAGTGCTGTTCCTTTAATTCCTATGTGTTGTTCTAATCTCAGTGCAGCATTTGACACAATAGATCATAAGATTCTGCTACAAAGGTCCAACAAGACGAGAACAGAGACAAGTCCATCATCTGATGCCATAAGAAGGTCATTAGTGACTTTCAATAGTGCTGTTTCTGTGCTTTGATGGGTTCTAAATCCTGACTGAAAGTTTTCCAATTAACCGTTACTATCTAAGTAATCACACAGCTGGTTAGCAACGGCTTTTTCTAGGATTTTGGAAATGAAGGGCAGGTTGGATATGGGTCTATAGTTAGCTAAAACCTCTGGATCAAGCGTAGGCTTTTGAAGCAGAGGTTTAATAATGGCTACCTTAAAAGCTTGTGGTACGTAGCCAGTTAGCAAAGACATATTAATCTGATTTAAAATGGAACTGTCAATTAGATGGAGGACTTCTTTAAAAAGTCTAGTTGGAACAGAGTCCAGCTGACAGGTAGTTGGTTTAGATGATGAATCTAACGAGGTCAGTTCAGGAAGATCAATAGAGTAAAATTTGTTTAGACATAAATCTGGTGCTATGGTTTCAGGACCAGACAGTGTATCAGTGTTATTTACTGGAAGGAGGTGGTGGATTTTATCCCTGATGGTTATAATTTTATTAGTGAAGAAGCTCATGAAGTCATTGCTTCTCAGGGTTAGAGGAATAGATGGGTCAGTAGAGGTGTGACTTTCTGTCAGCCTGGCTACAGTGCTGAAGAGGAACCTGGGGTTGTTCCTATTTTCTTCTATTAGTAATGAATAATAAGAGGTTCAGGCATTTCTAAGTGCTTTTTTGTAATTTATAAGGCTATTCTTCCAGGCTATGTGGAAGTCTTGGCGATTGGTGGAGCGCCACTTCCTTTCTAGCTTCCGCGATGTCTGTTTTAGAACGCACGTTTGGGAATTATACCACGGAGCTAATCTCCTCTGATTTACTTTCTTCTTTTTTAATGGGGCGACAGCTTTAAGTACTGTTTTTAGTGAGGCTGCAGTACTATTTACAAAGTTATCAGCTAGTGTGGGAGTAAGGTTTTGATAATCTTCTTGTATTGTACTGACACATGGCTGAGAGGGAAGTGAGGAGGGGAGCAGTTCTTTAAATTTGTGAACAGTTTTGTCGGATAAACATTGACTATAATAGAATTTCCATCCAGAATTGACGTAATTAACAATTCTGAATACAAATGTAAGTAAAATATGGTCAGACAGAAGAGGGTTCTGTTGGAATATTCTTATATTTTCTATATCAATGCCATATGTCAGGACAAGATCAAGAGTGTGATTCAGGCAGTGGGTCGGTTGATTCACATGTTGAGTGAAACCAATCAAGTCTATTATTGATTTAAATGCTGAACTAAGGCTGTCATTGGCAACATCTACATGAATATTGAAATCACCTGCTATAATGATCTGATCTGTTTGAAGAACTGAATTCCTATCTGAATTCTCTGAATTTTTATCAGAACTAGAGTAAGGGGCGGGTGGACAATATATGATGACTATATTAATTGGTTTATGTGACGTCAGGCTTGGGTGGATGAGGCTGATTCTAAGATTTTCGAAAGAGTTATAACTTTCTTTTGGTCGGGGGGTTGATAGATAGATCAGATTTAAAGATTGCTGCAACCCCTCCACCTCTGCCTGTGTTCCGAGGAGTGTGAGTATCAGAGTGGGTTGGGGGCGTCGCTTCATTTAAACCTACATATTCTCCGTCTTGTAGCCAAGTTTCGGTTAAGCATAATAAATCTATTTGATGATCAGTAATGAGATAATTTATAAGTAAAGATTTTGAATTTAGTGACCTGATATTTAATAAAGTGCATTTTATAGTGATGATTTTAGCTGATATTTTGGCTGTGATGATTTTAGCTGATATTTTGGCTGTGTTCATTTTGACTAGGTTTGAATGTATCACCCCTCTCCTGTGTACTTTTGATTTAAAGAAATTAGGTGGTCGGGTGGCAGACACAGTTTCTATGGGATGCAGTGAGGGTGACTGTTTGAATAGAAGCGCAGAGAAGCGTGTAGGACTGCGACTCTGCCTCCTGGTCTCAACTCTGTTACACAGTCCACATCATGACAATCCAAACGTTGTCATATTTCTAGATATGAGAGCTGCTCCATCCCAAGTGGGATGAATACAGTCTCTCCTAATCAGACCAGGTTTCCCCAAAAAAGTTCACCAATTGTTAATGAAGCCCACATTGTTATTTGGACACCACCTCGACAGCCAGCGGTGAAAGGATGATGTGCAGTGGTAAATACAGTTAGGAGTGTTGAACTCATTCCTGATTTAGATTTTATCAATGTCAGTGATACACCGGAAATAGGGGTATCTTTTGAAACAATTGATGAAGGATTCAGTTTGGTTGCAAACATCAGTAGCATTCCTGAACTGAAACAGGTACCATGATGTTTGTGGGCTGAGCACAAGTATGACATGGGTCTGATTAGAGGAGCAGACCCAATAGTAATAATACCCAAATCTTCTCATAAACCATGTGAGAATCAATACCCATTGAAAAAGGAAGCAGTGGTAGGTATTGTGGTGGCAATTTCTGTCAAACAAGCACAAAGTCAAACACTTCTTTCTGAAAGTTAAATTCAGCATCTGCAGATGGACTCATCAGTACACATCACCTGAATGACATGCACAAATGAGCAAAGAACACAGGAGAATCTGTGTTCTTATAACTCTCAGCCCCCTCCCACTAAGCATTCAAAGGTATTTATTACCCTCCTGTAGTTTCACTCAGTGGAGGAGACATCCTGTCCATTTGTTTACATGTTCTGTGGATGACCCCTTCCTGTGAGACCCCAGGTGTGAGATCTCAATCAGAGATACCCTGAGAAGCCATAAAGATTTGGTTTCTCGAGGCCATACAACTCAAGTCTCTTAAGCCACCATTGTAAACCTTAAGGTTACCCTTTCAGATAAACAATTTGGTGAACCATTTGGTAAGTCCTCCACATACATGTCTGCTAATGCAATTAAACATTCACAAATGTAAAACAATTCCATTCCATTTCCCCCTTTTGAGCATTTCATGCTCACTAAACAGTAATCATTCCTACACAAACACATCATCTTGAAATGGAGGAGTCCATTCTAGATGAGAATCTGGGAGTTGAACATATTGTCCAATCGTAGTCTTGATTAAGGTGGCAACCATAGCTTTAACACAAGGGACAACACAACAGGCCAACAACAATATCATACAAATGGAAAGCAAAACAGGTGATACAAACTTCAACAACACATTTTCCCAACCATTTACAGTTAACCATGACCACCAAGTCCACCCTTCAGGAATCCAAGTGTCCTTGGTCTTTTCTTTAAGCAACAGGTCATTCAAATGAGAAACAATATGTGTCATATTGTCAAAAATATCCGGTATGTACGTGCAGCAATCCGTCCCTATTATGTGACAAACACCTCCTTGGTAAATGGTAAAATGGTAAATGGTTGTATTTATATAGCGCTTTTCTAGTCTTGAAGACCGCTCAAAGCGCTTTACACTACAGTTTTCCATTCACCCATTCACACACACATTCATACAGTGCTTCTATAGCTAGCACTTTTTTTTGATGTTCTATTGGGCAGTTTTGGGGTTCAGTATCTTGCCCAAGGACACTTTGGCATGCAGATGGGAAGACTGGGGATCGAACTTCCGACCTTCACAGCCACCCCTTGGCTGGCGAGTATCATATCCAAAGCCATCCTGTTTTGCAGCGCCACATTTCTGAGGCCCTGTATGCTGGGAGAAAGAGATGTAAACCCAGCCCCCACTAAAGCTGTTAAATTTTCCAGTTCCAGAGCAATCTCATCTATTCTGTGGGCGTTATTCACAGTTCCCCACCATGGGAAGAGTCCTCCAAATCCCTTTTCCTGTGGAGACACTCTCACTGTGGAACGCTTACGTCTTGATGGTATATAATAGTGAGTGTAATCTGTGTGAAAATAAGTAAGGTTAGGTAACAGGATGACAGAGGGCAGTAGTTTAGAAAGATAACAAGTTCCACACCATCCTGGTCGGAGTGACTGGTATACATATGGTCCACACATGTTCCCTCAGGGACCCATACCCATCACTAGATGGCATCCTAAGAACTGGGTTGTCAGCACCTGGGCGATGTAAAGTAATCGTGTCAGTTAAATTTAATGGTGCTAAGTATGGTGTATTATATTTGCATGTGACTGTTGCCCCTTTATCCCATACCATGCCACAGGTAGCTGTAACTGCCTGCTTGCATAATGATGTTCCCAGAAAGTAATCGTTAACTGTAAAACACTGTCTAGTAAAGCAAACAATCCCTGCTTGACTGGTAGGATTTATCATCATCACGGGTTGGTGAATGTCTTGATCTGTCAGCAAAGACATGTTTTGAAACCTGAATGTTGAGCCCCCATAGTTAACTACACTGATATTTAGTAGTTGGAGTTTATTAGTCATGTCCCTCACTTTCCTACTTTGAAATGAAACACCCTGCGTGAAAGCAGCCATGACTCCTAATGTCTCTGAGATGTTTAGTGGGTTTGTCTTCAGGGGCAGAGCAGTGCCTACACCATGTGGGAGTTGTGCACAAGCATAACAGCTCTCATTGGTTACCATCCTTGCAGTTATGCTCATAGCTGCATACCATGCATTATCCTCAGGTTTTGTCAGTCCTTCAGGGGGGTCAAACAAGAGTTCTCTTTTTGTTCTAACCTCTATGTTCTGGCTTGCTTGATATTGTTCCTGCTGACAAGGTTTTACATACCATATCAGCAGTGTAAGAACAACGATGACTGTCAGCAGGAAGAGGGAGCACATCCCTTTCCTCAAACCAAATCCTTGTCGTCCCATCAGGTGCCACTGTTTATCTATCGGCGCCATCATATATCAGAATCAGAATCAGAATTCTTTTATTTGCCAGGTATGTTTGCACATACAGGAAATTGCCTTGGTGTAATCAATATATCAGCAGCGTCACCCTAGCCAACCCCCTAATCAATGTGCCGCCTCTTCTTGAGATTGGAGACGTATGGTCCTAGAGATTTTCACCCGCTCCTTACTCGCGGACACAAAGCAGTTGAAGGCTGAAGGTTCACTCACTGACATTAATGCATGCCCTAACTTGAAGAATTCACTCCTGGCTCAGGAACTTTCCTGCAATGGCTTGCATGTACCCAGGTTGCCCTCTCTGCAACCTTCACTGCCGTCTCCGTGGTGAGAAGCACTTGGTAGGGACCACTCCACCGACGTGCTCTCCAGTTTTTCCTCCTAAGATCCTTCACCACAATCCAGTCTCCTGGGTTAAGATCATGCAGCTTCCTGTCTGTAGATCTTGGCAGTGCGTCCTTCACCTGTTTATGGATTTCAGAAAGCTCCAAGGACAGCAATAACGCAACATTTCATCCTCACACTGATTAGTCTGGGGAAGCAGCAAAAATTCCCATTACATTATTTAA
The DNA here is from genome assembly GCF_024713975.1 of Paralichthys olivaceus. NCBI lineage: Eukaryota > Metazoa > Chordata > Actinopteri > Pleuronectiformes > Paralichthyidae > Paralichthys > Paralichthys olivaceus. Next base: position 4,251,053 of record NC_091101.1, read on the forward strand.
CCAGTTTTTGAATCTCTTTTAAAAGCTGGAGTAATAGTTCCATGTGAAAAATCTTCTTTTGTACACCAATTTTTCCTGTAAGAATAATGAAAGGAGCTGGACAGCCACAGGAATGGAGATTTGTTCAGAACTTACAAGCAGTAAATGCTGCAGTCCAGGCTCGTGCACCAAATGTTCCGAACCCTCATGCTATTCTTTCACAAGTTCCATCTGGGAGTAAGTGGTTTTCTGTGGTCGACTTGTCGAATGCTTTCTTCAGTATTCCTGTTCACCCCGACAGTCAGTACTGGTTTGCATTTTCTATCGAGAGGAAGATGTACACATTTACACACCTAAGTCAGGGATTTTGTGAGTCACCTACAATTTTTAATTCAGCATTAAGGGACAATCTTGAATCACTGAAACTATCAGCAAGCAGTGCCCTTTTGCAGTATGTAGATGATTTAATGATTTGTTCCCCTGAAAGGGAAGTGTATGTTCAGGACACAGTTGCTTTGCTTAAACATTTAGCGGCAAATGGTCACAAGGCTAGTTTGACTAAACTAGAGTGTGTTTCTGAAAAGTTTACTTTTCTGGGCCATATAATCACTGCAGAGGGAAAAACCCTCTCACCTAAGTGAATCGAAGCCATTCGAAGTATTCCAAAGCATGAATCAAGTATGTACCTTGGTGGTACTTGGTGATCATCAACTGTAAATGGTTGGAAAAATGTGTTGAAGTTTGTATCACCTATTTTGATTTCCATTTGTATGTTACTGTTGTTGGCCTGTTGTGTTGTCCCTTGTGTTAAAGCTATGGTTACTACTTTAATCAAGACTACGATTGGACAATATGTTCAACTCCCGGATTCTCATCTAGAATGGACTCCTCCATACCAAGATGATTTGTTTGTGTAGGAATGATTACTGTTTAGTGACCATGAAATGCTCAAAAGGGGTAAATGTAATGGAATTGTTTTACATTTGTGAATGTTTAATTGCATGAGCAGACGTGTATGTATAAGTTACCCTTGAAGAAACCAGATAATTCTTACCCTTGAAGAAGCCAGGTGATTCTTATCGCCTGGTACATGATTTGAGAGCGGTGAATGAAGTATGAATGAAGTAGTGCCTGAAGTGCCGGATCCGCATACTTTGTTACATCAAATACTGTGAAATGTGTTGTATCTGAAGGAATTTGGGTTATGTGGTGCTTTTTTCAGTGTTCCACTTAGTTTAGAAAGTCAGGGTTTATTTGGGTTCATGTGCAAAGGACAGTCTTATGAGTACAAGAGATTGCCACAAGGGTTCAAATATAGTCCTCAAATCAATTAATTAATTAAATTAAAATTTAATTTAAATAAAAAACTCTTAACTCTGATGTAATTAAAATAATGCAGGTGCTTGTGTCTACATAAGGCAAACCAAAAGAAGGAGAAAAAGGGGAAAAATGTAAAGAAAAGAGACAAGTGGAGCTCGGCATTCTCCAGTTGTTTGAAGATGAGGGACAGAAACGGATAAAAGCTGCAAAGGATAACAGAGACAGAGAAGCAGAAGAAATAAGACAAAATGCCAAAGAAACAGAAAAACTGATGATGGAAACTAGTGCACCTTTCTCACATACGGATTCAGTGAAGAGACCCCCACCTTATGAGAATGAGGTGAAGTTCAAGGAAAAGCGGAAACTACTATGAGGATGTATTCAAGTTCCAAAAGTAAGAGGAAAACAACAACTCTGGAAGCTAGAGGTTGACTAAGGATGAGGAGGATGGAAATCGGAGATGATGATCAGAGTGATCCAGAGCAGATGATGGGTGATTTGACCCTGAAGTCAGATGAATGCTGGCTAGAGCGGAAAAGAGAGGAGATAGAACATGGAGGAAAAAGGACTTGGGAGATGCTAGCTCCAACGAAACTGAGAATGAAGACAGCGATGAAGATTCGGAAACCAGAGGTGCTTCATCTTCAAGAGGGTTTTCTCCCTGGACATCCAGCACCAGAATAGAAGACCACAGAAGGATTTTGGATGAAGTTGAAAGAAGCATAGACCAATGCCTTTCATACTTGGATAAATCTACCAGGCCAGAAAGCCGAGAAACATTGGAGGAGCTGCAGATACAGAAGAAAGACTTGCAGAAAAAAGGCTCTCAAAAGAAATATTCACTGCGCTCAAGAAAAGGGAAGGTACCTGAGAAGATGTGTCCAGTGGTAATCCGAGGACAGAGTTTAGAGTACAAGCCTTGGCAGAGTACAGATATGTCTGCTATACTTGAGAAGTTGCCTACACTTCAAGATGGAGCACATCCTTGGATTTCAAAATTGGAAGAGATTATGGTGGGAATGCAACCTGCCGTAGGAGATATTAAGAGACTTTTGGCTAATCTCCTTGGGGTCCCAGTTATGGAAGAGATTCTACAGAAGGCAGGACTTAATTGACATGTGGGGACTGCTGTGAATGATCCAGAGCTGTTTGCTGCAAGAAGAGGGCGAGTGTGGAGAGCGCTGAAAGATACATTTCCGACAAATGTACATCCTGACAATATTCTTATTGAACCATTGGGACATGAAGAAAACCCGAGGGCCTATGTGTCAAGAGCCCATCAAGTGTGGAGAAATGTTACAGGAAACGACCCCTACCAGTGAGGAGCAAACTAGCAGAGGTGGTTGGACTTGGAAGCATGGCAAAGGGCATGTATACGGATCACATAGCCCATCAAGTGGAGCTCTGTAGGAAAAAGGAACATGACCAGAAAGAGCAGGACCAAGAGACCCTCAGAAAACTCAATCAAATACAACTGGTGGATAACAAGAAGATCAAATACAACTGATGGATAACAAGAAGAAGCAGGCTTTGGTTATGCAGTCAGCCTCCACTAAATCAACCATCACCACGACCACAGCCGGACCAGGTTCAGCTCCAGACGATAAAATTTATATTACAAAAACTAGGAATTAAACAACGTCTTGGGGCAGTCTATCATCTGCAAAGTCAAGGAATGTGTGAAAATATGAATGGTGTTTTGAAAAATTGCATTGTTAAAATCTTCCAGCACACAGGTCTAAATTGGATAGCGGCACTTCTGCTAGCATTAATTGTGTGTTGCTCGAGTGAGCTGCGTGATTTGCATATGACACCTCGTGAGTTAATTACAGGGAGACAAATGCCAGCGCCTTGTTTGGGTACAAGTGGAAAGGGTCCAAGCCTGGCCCTTTTGGAAGATGAAATGCGAGCGTATGTTACATATGTGGCTAATCTGCATAAAAGAATATCCACATTTGTTTCTGACAGGCAAAGAAAGGAGGGGGTAAAGGAGAAGCTTGATGAGCAAAAGAGGTGCACAGTGCAACCTGGAGACGAGGTGTTCGTGAAGGTATTTAGAAGAAAGTGGCATAACAAACGCCGTGAAGGACCATTTGAAGTTGTTCGCAGCACTGGAACTGCAGTCCAGGCTAAAGGGTCTCCAACGTGGTATCATTTGTCGCAGTGTGAGAATCCTCACAGAAACACAGGCACGTATTGTGGTGAGCGTATTGTGTCACTTCCGGTGTTAGCTACTATGCGTTGTACCGATCTCTTCTCCTCTTTGTCTCTCCCTTTTCCCTTTCACATCTGAATCATTGAAGCTAATTTGAAGTTACTTTCATAGTTGTGCTGTCTTGACTTGTCGCTTATACACCTTGTCTCAGCGACTCCTTCATAAAATCACTGTGAGCTACACACTACCCGTGTTAGCTAAAGCAATTTAGCATTAGCATTAGCAGCTAACGATGGCTTCTCCCCCTCACTCCCCTGCTCTCTCCTGCTCAGTGTGCTTGATGTACAGTTACTCCTCTGCCTCCTTTAGTGATAATGATACATGTGTTAAATGTAGCTTATTTGCCAGGATGGAGGCAAGGATGAGCCTTTTAGAGTCGCGGCTCTGCACCATGGAGAGTAGATTGTGTAGCGATGTAGGTAGCCAGTCGCCAGTGCGAGCCACATAGCTGTAGCCTCTCCAGCCCCCCCAGCAGTTCCCGAGCAGCCGGGAAGACAGGTCGGCTGGGTGACTGTGCGAAACAAGAAGCGTAGCCCTAAACCGAAGCCCCAGGTACACCACCAACCCGTTCACGTTTCTAATAAATTTTCCCCACTCAGCGACACACCAGCTTATGAGCAAACTCTGGTAATCGGCGACTCTATTTTAAAGAACGTGAAGTTAGCGACGCCAGCGACCATGGTTAAATGTATTCCTGGGGCCAGAGCGGGCGACGTAGAATCCTATTTAAAACTGCTGGCTAAGGGTAAGCGTAAATACAGTAAGATTATTATTCACGTCGGCAGTAATCAACTACGTCAGTCGGAGGTCACAAAAATCAGTATTGATTCGGTGTGTACGTATGCAAAGAGGCCGAGCCCCCCGGGGAGCTGGTCGCCGAGGCGCTGCCCGCTGTGTCTGAGCGGCCTATCGCCGCTCCGCGGACCTCTCCACCAACATCTCCGCGGAGAGGCGCTGCTGTGACCGAGCCATCACAAGGGGTGAGTACTGTTAATACACCGGGTGTGGGGGGGGATGTGTTGGGTGAGGGTGGTGTGAGTGAGGTAGAGGAAAGGGAGGTGGGAGGTAAAGGTGAAGAAGAGGGTGGTGTGAGTAGTGAGCAGGTGGAGGAGAAGGCAGGTGAGGGGGAAAAGAAGGAGGGTGAAGGAAAAGACAGTGAGCAGATAGCTGAGGATGGAGGAGAAGCAGGTGATGGCGGGGCGGCAGGGGGTGAACAGGTGGAGTAGATGGAGGAAGAAACTTTATTTATTAAATCAAAACAAACAGTGAAACGCAGGAGCTCCAGCAGGAGAATTTTAAATGAAGCAAAAAACAGCAAAATACAAGTGAACAGTGATGTGAGTGATAGTGAGTGTGTGTCTGACTGCAGCGAAGCTCCGCTTTATAACAGTCAAAGTTGTTTTTACAGTAGACAATTTTAAATCGTTTTTATCTCAAACAAAGAATCAGCACGGTCTTAAAATTAAGGACCACTTCCCAGATCTAGGTCTTTTTATTTCCTCGGCCAGACTCCACATAAGCAAGAGGGAGGAGTCTGGCCTTACAGACCAGGAAGTTTTTAGAATAAAGAAACTGGTGCTCAAAGCAAAAATACAATTGAGCAGTGATGGAAAAGATAGCAATGTGGGTTTTAATTAATTTATTGTTTTCTGTTTTTCTTTCTAACATTTTAAACAACATGGATGTTTTTAAGGTTGGGGTTTTAAACGTGAACGAGATCAAAAGAAAAGAACTCTTATTTATGAAACAATGAAAAATATTGATGTCATGTTTTTACAAGAAACGCACAGTGATTTTAATAATGAGTCTGACTGGAGGAGGGAGTGGAGAGGGGAGGCCATTTTAAGTCACAACACTTCTCTGAGCGGAGGAGTGGGCTTCCTCTTCTCCACGGCTTTTAAACCAAACTCACTGGAGGTCAAACATTTTATCCAGGGGAGACGCCACCCGATCTATGAAAGATCTAGAGACCGGTATAGTGGAACTAGAACATTTAAGTGAGTCCACCGGAAATCGAGGCTATTTTGAAAGCCTCAAAGAAAAAAAAAGGGCTTTAGCCGACCTGTTTGAAAGTAAAGTACAGGGCGCGTTGGTCAGGTCCCGATTCCAAAACATCAGTGAGATGGATGCTCCAACCAGCTACTTCTTCAGTCTGGAGAAAAAGAACGGGCAGAGGAAAGTAATCCAGACCCTGCTCGCGGACACAGGGGAAGAGCTAGTGGAACCACGCCAGATAAGAGAGCGGGCTGTGAGTTTTTATCAAGCGCTGTACTCTTCTGAGGAAAGAGAAGAACAGAATGACACAGAGGAGTTCTTTTCAGAACTACCTCAAATCTCAGAAGAGTCCAACTCACAGCTCGCCGCCCCCCTCCGGATGCTGGAGCTTCTGACCGCCCTGCAGGGCATGCAGGGTAGGCAGGCTCCTGGCATTGACGGCCTCACAGCGGAGTTTTATAAAGCTTACTGGGGCATTTTATCTCAAGATATTTTACAGGTTTTTAATGAATGTCTGGCCTCTGGTTCCATGCCGATGTCCTGCAGGAGGGCAGTCCTCACACTGCTCCCAAAGAAGAGGAACCTGCAGGACATTAGGAACTGGCGCCCTGTGTGGATTACAAACTTCTGTCCAAAGCATTGGCCTCCAGGCTGGGAAAGGCTATGGAGCAGGTCATCCACCGGGATCAGACCTACTGCGTGCCCGGCAGGTCCATGGTGGACAATGTCCACCTCATTCGAGATATTTTGGATGTCTCCAGTTCATTAGATGTAGATATAGGCTTGATTTCCCTAGACCAAGAAAAAGCTTTTGACCGCGTTGAACGCAGCTTCCTGTGGAAAGTAATGGAGAAGTTTGGATTCAGCGCTGGCTTCATAGCTAAGATCAAGGTGCTGTACAGTGAAGTTGAGAGTGTGCTTTTATCCGCTTACGCAGATTATCTTATTGTTTTTATTAAAGACCAGGTGGACACAGATATTTTAGCTAAAATTATAAAAGATTTTAGCGTGGCATCGGCAGCGAGGGTCAACTGGAAAAAAAGCGACGCCCTCGCTGTTGGGGAGTGGCCTGGCGGTCTCCCAGTTCTCCCCCAAAACTTACAATGGAAAAGGGAGGGAATTAAGTACCTCGGGGTGTTTTTAGGAAAAAAAGAAATACTTAAGAAGAACTGGGAGAGTGTCACAGAAAAAATAGAAAACAGACTTTTAAAATGGAAATGGCTGCTCCCAAAAATGTCTCTTAGAGGGAGGGTACTGGTTTTAAATAACCTTGTAGCATCCCAACTGTGGCACCGTCTAATGTGTGTGGAGCCCCCCCCGGGCTTGCTTGATACGGTACAAAAAAAAATGGTGGATTTTTTCTGGGGAGGGCTACACTGGGTGCCACAGGGGGTGCTGTTTTTAGCCAGGGAGGAGGGGGGACAGGGCCTCATCCACTTGGCCAGCCAGACTGCCACTTTTAGACTCCAATTTATCCAAAAGTACCTCACAGGTCCGGCAGATCTGGTGTGGAGAGACGTGGCCAGCAGCATCCTTAGGCGTGCCAATAACCTTGGGTTGGATGATGCTCTGTTTTTAACAGATGTTAAATTCTTAAAATTAAGTGGGTTGCCTCCTTTTTATCAAGGTGTTTTTAAATCATGGGCCCTTTTTAACAAAGAAAGGTGCCACAAAGCTGACTCTCTGTACTGGTTGTTGAGAGAACCACTTGTAAATGGAGCCAGACTGGACGTCAGCAACAAAACAACACCCGGCCTAATGGCGGCGCTGACCCGGTCTGGAACGGTGACTTTACAGCAGCTGGTGGATGCAGTGGGGCCGGCACTCAACAACACCCAGGCCCTGGGCTCCCTGCTGAGGATGCAGTCTACCCGGGTGGCTCAGAGGATCCTGGAGGTCTGGACCCAGAGGCTCTCCCAAGGAGAAAGGGGCCTCCTGAGGGCCTACCAGAAGGGGGAGAACGAGCCAGATGCTACAGACCCCTACCTGGGGATTATCCTGAGCCCAGGCCTGGGAGGAAAGACCGGCCCCCTACTCACTGGAATAAACAAACAAAAACTGACCATACACAGAGCCGACAAAGAGACATTTTACAGGAACTGTGTCAAAAGCATCCACCAGATCGGACTGAGCAGCAGACCCCCCACTGTGTGGACAAAGAGGTGGGGAGACAATGGACCCAGCCCGCAGTGGAGGATTTTATACAAACCTCCCCTTAAGAAACGAACAGGCGACCTCCAGTGGAGAATTTTACACGGCGCTGTCGCTTCCAATGCTTTTATTTCTATTCTTAATCCCACCGTTCTTAACAAGTGTCCATTTTGCAACCTGCATGAGACTATTTATCACATTTTTACTGAGTGCAAGAGACTGACAAGTTTCTTCTCTCTCTTAACTGCGGTTTTTAGTAGTTTTAACATCATTTTTACTGAGAAGGTTTTTATCATGGGAGCTGGATACAACAAAAAAAATAAGGATAAATGGCAGCTCCTGAACCACCTCTCAGGTGAGGCCAAGATGGCCATTTACATTAGCAGGAAGAACAGGGTCGAGAACAGAGACGGGCAGGAAGCGAGGGCGGTGTGGGTGGTAAACCTCCGGGCCAGACTCAGACTCGAGTTCATTTTCTCACTATTTAATGTTATATTTCTCACATAGTTTAATAATCACGTTATCTCACAGTAGTTTATAGTTGGTGTATTTGTTTGTTTCCCCTCGCCGGCGTCTTGCCGGTAGCGTGGCAGGCGCCATGTCTGCCGCGAGTTTTAAACATCTCACCCGCAAACACGGTGTAAAGATCTCTGCCACCTTCCCCTGCAGCGTGGAGGACATCAGCCTCACTGTGGGGGAGAAGGTCGGCCACAGCGGCGTCGTGTCGGCCGCTCGAATGAACAGTGCCGTGGTTGTTTTCCTGGACAGAGTGGAGAAGGTGAACTCGGTCGTCGAGACAGGAATCACCGTGAATGGCGTTTTTGTACAGGTGCTACCTCTGTCCCAACCCGCCACCAAGGTAGTCCTGTCCAACGTCCCCCCCTTCATAACCGATGAGTTCCTCAGCAGAGAGCTGTCCAGACAGGGGAAGGTGGCGTCCCCGATCCGCAAGATGTTGTCTGGATGTAAGTCTCCGTTACTGAAACACGTAGTGTCTCACCGGAGACAGCTTTATATGATACTTAACAACCAGAGCGAGGAGTTCAACCTTCGCTTCCACGTTAAAGTAGATGATTACGACTACGTGATTTTCGCCACTTCATCGGTGATGAAGTGCTTCGGTTGTGGAGAGGAGGGACACACGGTGAGAGCCTGTCCGAGGCGGAGCGTCCCGGTTCCACCCGGCCCAGGGGCGGCTGCGGACGCTGGAGCCCCCGCCGCTCCACCGGCACAGGAGCGGCGGAGGTCTCCCGCCTGGGGCGCCGCTCCCAGGTGGAGGAGAAGACAGGTGAGGAGGAAAGGAAAGGGGGTGAAGAAAAGAGTGAGCAGCAAGGGAAGGGTGGAGAAATCAATGTAAATAAAGGAAATAAAACTGGAGAGAGTAGTGTGTCATGGAGTGAACAGGTGGAGGAGGCTGAGATGGAGGAAGAGGCAGGAAAAGCAGTCAAACCAAAACAAACAATAAAACGCAGGAGATCAACCAGAGGTGCAACCAATGAAGCCAAAAACAGCAAAGTAGAGGAAAATCAGAATAACAGTGATGAAAGTGAGAATGAGTGTGTGTCTGACAGCAGCGATGTCCCAAGTTTTAACAGTAGTCAAAAAACTACTCTGACCCTGGAACCTCAGGACAACAACTTTAACATTTTTAATTACAATATTTCAGTAATAAATTATGTGAATTGTGCCTGTTATCAATAATAATTAATAGTCTTTACACTGTTTACATTTTAACTAGTCAGATCTGATACCGCTCAAGTTTTTAATCACCCTCCTCTCCCCTACTTCCCCCTCCCCACTATCCCAATCTTCCCTCTTTTCCACCCATCTCTCCTCCCCCCCATTTTCTTTGCTCACCCTAACCGGTCGAGGCAGATGACCGCTCACATTGAGCCTGGTCCTGCTAAAGGTTTCTCCCTGTTAATAAGGGATTTTTTCCTCCACAGTCCCCAAAGTGCTGCTCATTGTGGGAACTGTTGGGATTCTCTATATTTAATATGATTTTAAGGTCTCGACCTTCTATGTAAAGTGCCTTGAGATAATGTATATTATGATTTGGCACTATACAAATAAAATTGAATTGAATCTGGTACGCTGCTGCTACTGTCAAGGACAAAAGCATGAAAGGTTATCAGATGCAATCTGCTGTCCCTCCACGACCTGCATGCCTCAAGGACACTGAGGCGAGCAGGAAAGATCATGACCAACCCCTCCCACCCCGGACATAAACCTTTTGAAATGCTCTCTTCCGGCAGGAGGCTGAGGTCTGTCAAGACACCTTATTTAAGGGTAGAGAAGCGCTGTAGGGACCTCTCCCCTGGTAGCATAGGTGGTTCGGGCCCGGGATAGGCCTTTTTATAGCTGTTAAGGGGCTTTAGGCTAGGGGTTTATATAGTATTCTTCTAGTTGAAGACTCCCAGGGACAGGCTGTGAGTCATTTGGACACCACGCCGAAGACAGAACTGTGAAGCAGTGTCACAGGGGGGCCTTCTTAGGGGATCTGAGTCAACTCACAGAGGATAGTATCACATAAGAGGGCAGTCTACGCCCCTAGGCACCCACGGTAGCGACAGGACAGAGAAATTAGCTGACTGAGAGGTTGAATAAAAAGGCCCTTGTACAAATTTGAATAGGCTACAAACTCTGTGGTTGCGGGCATCATTTGAAAGTCGAGACAGTCTGCTGAACTGAACCAACAGGGTTCTACCTGATAGCTCTAATTGATCTCTCCTCAAGAAGTCTGTAAGCACTATGCTGGCAGATTAATCAACGTGCCATCGCCGGCAAGAAAGTCTCACCTCTGAGGGCAGCTTGTCTTGTTAGATCCCTGAAAGCAACACAAGTCGCAACAGTTATGAGTAAAACCAACAAGTGTTGGACTGTTTTGTTCTTCATACATACACAGAGTTTACACTATTATCTTGTGGTGACCTTAACAAGCAGACTATAGGCTCTGTTTGTGTACAAACTACTGAAAGTTAAGTCATTCACCTTTACTCAGTCAATATACTTGAAGTCTGAAAGGTATTTGATATAGATATATATGTATATACAGATATATATATATATTTCCATTGTGAATGAAAAGAGGGCCTCCAATCTCTGACAATTGGCAAGACCAGTCACCAGGTTACAAGTGACACTTCTGGGAGATTCACCTTGAGAACATTGATTCAAACGGCCAAGTAATTACTTTGTGTTCACTAATCAGCAAGTGCTTCATTGATTTTAGGTTTGTAATATGCTACCTGAGGCAGAGAAAGAGAAGCAATCATTAAGGAATATCTTTACACAATACAGTAGCATTCACAAAGCAGGTGAGAATGTGCTGTTGATCAGTGTAAAGTTTATTTTGCGTTACTTACAGTCTGATAAATGGTTGCTGCAGGCTTTTTAACTGGTGTTACTGAACCTCCACTGACAAATCACTTAATTTCCACTGAGGAATAAAATGATTAACTGGCAGGAGTGCAGATTGAATTTTCTATTATTAATTGGTGCCACTGGAGGGGTCCCCCATAACAAAGACCAGCACTGCTGCAGTGTAGTTCAATGTGTGGTAATGTGTCACAGGACTCAAGTTAGTGTTGTTGCTTGTATAGTGTATGGCTGATAGCCATCAGTGGCTAGAGCTAAGGAGTAATGTCCAGTCTTATTTATGAAAACTGTCTGATCATGAAGTTATTGTACATTGTACAGAGCTCTAACATCGATTTATTTCAGGGTTTTGTGCAATTTAATTTCATGGTAACGTAATGCACATTTAACCTCTTGACATGCTGCATATATTTCGACTTGTCACAGTAGGAAAAGCACAATTGCTTATGATATTCATTACTGGAACTCTTAAATATAATGTTTACCATATTGGTCAAACACAAAATCTCTGTATCGATAACATTTTGCTGAGGTTTTCAGAGATTGTAAGTGAATCCATTTCCTTCATTGCAATACCCTCCTGCTAGTTTTTTTAAGAAGCCAGCAATAATGACCCATTACCCAGCAACTGTGTTCCTCTCACAAGTAAACCAGTGTACACAACTTCCTAAAAACCAAAGAAGATGCTCAATTCCTGCTGGTTTAAGACTGCACAGAACAGCTTTTCACTTATTTCAAACTTATTGTAATACTGGAGCACAAGCAACTCCATCAAAGCAATCTGCTCTGTAAGTAGACATTGTGAAAATATAGGAAAATGGCATATCATCATTAACATCGATAGTATAGAACGAACACCAGACTTCACAAGGCTGATGTGTGGTTGTTATGCCTATTCAGTCTGCACCTTCTGTCGATGATAATCAGAGCACATTTAAGATTGTATGGTCTGCAAATGGCTCATTTCTCAGACATGAATCTAAGAACAAACATATGTAGACATGTACGGTGCCTACATAAGCACAAGCTCCCCTGTATCCTCCCACAAAGCCTTTCTGAGCATTGGATTCATGCTATTGTTAGACATTGAGTACAAGCCAAACCTGCTTGCCTTTTGGCTTTGTTAGCTGGAACATGAATTATTTTCAGTGACCCATGAAACCCTGGCAATATGATGAGAGAATAGCTGACTGGGCAAAGCACTGTGGAAACACCCACGTGTGCACAGCTGCAGAAACATACTCTAGAGAACAGTAAAATCTACAGGGAGGTGGGTTGCAGCATTGATAGTTTGTGGAAGAATCTTTGGACTCTGCCACTAGAAGACAGTTTATAATCTGAAGGGTTTACCTGTATGTGTATAATTATTTGTTGCACTGCTGCTGCTGTGGGATTATTGCATGAATGAGCAGGTAAATTGAAAAAAAAGATTAATTACACACAGCACAATGAATTGTTTTAATTTTCCTCCCTACTACAGACATGTTTCACCTTCAGGCACAAAGTCACACTTTAAGTGCCATCAGTTACTGTCAAATGGTAATAATGACACCTTCTATTGTATTCCATTGTACTGTACCCCAAATGTTCCATGAATGTGGGTAGAAAGTCTCATTGAGCTTGTTTAAGTTAAAGACACAGACCACTAAAACACTGATGGTTTTGTGTCACCATGTTTCCAGGTACTAGTGAGATTGGAAGTGCAATCCAGGAAGTGCTTGTTATTCTGGTCAACATCTAACCTTTTAAACAATTCTAGACAGTGACAGTGATCAATGTTATGAATCCCTGAACTCATTGCAGAAAAATTGCTGCAGGCCAAAAGGTACACAGGAAAACAGAATCTATAATTCCTTGCACATGATTAAAAACTAAAACCATTTTCAGACAATTTACCACTTAAGAGAAAATTCACTTTCAAAATACCTCCACCATTAAACAACCAATACAGCCAGAAGATCAACTAAAAACCATTTGATTCTAGTTAGATTTACAAGTCCTACTTCAAAATCATAAATGGCAGTGCCACACGTTAATCCAACTGAGCACACAGTGAGGACAGTTCAGTAAACATGGAAACCATCAAACTGGAACAAGATGACGTGTTGTCATTTAATAGTTTTATAAGCTACAAAGTTATCATCAAAAGGTAATCCAAATGCAGGACACATACTCAGATCAGTTGAACAAGATAAGGTTTTTTTTGTTTGGTCTGAGGAGCAGAGGGGGGAGCTGGTGGACAAACAAGGCAGAGAATCAAGGAACAAAAGTGGCCAGTGCCTGGTAGTATGGCAGGTAAGAATTTGTAGTAGATTGCTTGCATGTTTTTTATATACTAGATATGCAGTGATCTTTAGTATAATGCAATCTAGTCAAAATTGTTACATGAACAATGAGCTTAAGATACACAACTCTGTGTGACATGCCTGACACCAAACTAGCTGAGAGAATGATCTGGTAGTGAGTGGCTGAAGGGTTTATATACTGCTGGGCTGATGAGCTGAATGATTACATGTGTGCAGGTTCATCAGCATCAGGCAGCTGGGACACACACACACACACAATCATGAAATCATTGGAGAGAGTCTTGAGAGATACATTCAATATTTGTTCTAGCAGCACAAATTCAGTTACTGGCAGCAAAACTGGACTTCCATGAACTCTGTAACAGGCCTCCTAGTTTCTCTCAGCATGAATTGTGTTCTTTGATTATCCACCATTAACACCACCCTTAGATCAAATTTGCAAACTGCCCAGCCGGTGCAGTGGAGTTTTCAAAAATGTGTTAATAGTTAAATCATTTAATCGTCATCATATAACTTGTTCATCAATGCTGTTTTATCTATTTATCTTTCTAACAACCACACATTTCTGTCTGTCTGTAAGATATCTAAAGAATCGTTCATCTCAGTGGCTTCAAACTTGGCACATGTATTGTTTGGGAGGGAAGTGCTGTGTAATTTTTGGTGAGATTTTGACACAATATGTTTAATATTATTTGAATAAAAAGACAAACAGTGCTCTGTAGCAGTGTAAGAGACATCTTGTATTCATTGCAATGGGTGTGTTCATGATTATGACAACAACAAGTGATTCTCCTGTTCAGGGTTCTGTATACTGAGTCAAACTTCACTGAACTTTGAATAAACAGGTGAGCAGTTATATGCGCAACAGCAAAGGCACAACTTCAGGGTTCTATGTCATCACTTGTCGCAGCTCAATAACCGCCAGTCACTTTTACAGTTACAGAAACAAAGCTGACCAAAGGCCAAGCAAAAAGCCCATTCCAAACCGGCAGTGTGATATAAATAATAACAATAATAGGTTTAATGTGACAAATACCTTATCAGAAAATATTGGAACACTAATTTTAAAAAAAAATACCTTAGGCACAAGAATAAAATATAACTGATGCTGTATTATACAACAGCCTGTGATGAATCCCTAATTTTCAGGGATCGTAATGTTCAGTTTGATTTAATATTTTTGAGAGGATGTTAATTTATCTCAAAGTTTATTTTAAAGGTTGTAATTTGTGGAGCTGTTGGACTGTGGTGGGTTATACTGAGGTGTCCCTAATAATGTGTTCAACCTTAATTCATATAAAAATGTGATGAACAAAATATAAGGAACATCATGTTTCCTGTTGGTCCCAGATCCACCTGCTCACCTGTCTCTCATTTACAATCACTGGAAAGTCTCCACCCACCTCCACACCTGTTCCCCATTGCCCTCTTGCACTCGCCTGTATATATTCAACCCTCCTCACCAGGTCAGATGGCAGTTGGTTGCAGATCACTGATGTGGTCTGTGTGTGTGTTTGTGTCACCCATGTCTGTGCTCCTCACCAGACGTGGCATGCACACTACTGGTTGGTTCTGGAATGAACAACTCAGAAAACGTGATGTTTCATGGAAAGATTTAGAAAAAATCTTTCTCTTTGAGTGAAATAGGAGAAGTTTCCAGAAATGTCAATTTTTCAAAGGAGTTTTGGGTGCATGGAATTGTAAACAGATCCAATTCCCATGTTGTGCTTATGAATGACTGCTTAGGTTAGCTTCTACATTTTCTGTTTTTGGCCTAAAATGTCTTTTGACAATACCATGCCACATTTAAATGGTGATCTCTGCAGGTTTCAGCAGTTGCTTTACATGTTTTGTTGTTTACGCTTCTGTCCAGAAGGAGTATTTTCAGAGGTCTTCAACTAGAGACCATCAGCCTATTTCCCTCCTGCTTTCCTGATAGTGTTACTTTTGATATCAGATACAACGTCCCCCACAAAGTGTATGACGATGCAGAGGGTTGAAAATTGACCTAATTGTAGTTTGATGGAAGACAGACACCACCTACATTTTTTTGAGCATGTTGTGCTAAATCAATAAGAGTTAAGTCTTTTATATTGCTTTTTGTTATTAAAAACATGTTACACCATCTGAACAACAGGTGGCAACATCAATGTGGACAATGAAGGAAGCAGTAAGCTCAAGTGCTCCTCATGCGATAAGATGCCACAAGCTCACTACAGGAGTTTCTTGCGTCCAGTAACAGCAGCAGTTTTTAAATGATGCTTTTCAACAACAGCACACAGTAGCAAGTGCATATGTGATCTAATTAGCATATGAATAGCAGTGAAACTCCCGTGTGGTGGCAATTTCTGTGAATCAAGAACATATTGTCCAATTGTAGACTTGAGTAAAGAAGTAACCATAGCCTTAACACAAGGAACAATACAACAGGCCAACAACTAGTATACAAATGAAAATCAGAATAAATTTAAAACTTGTCCAACCAGTTAAAGTTAACCATGACCACCAGTTCCACCCTTCAGGTATCTTTTCCTTGGACAATAGGTCATTTAAATGAGAAACAATATGCATCAAATTGTCAGATGTATGTGCAGCAATCCGTCCAGATTATGTGATAAACACCTCCTTGGCTTCAATACAATCAGGAAAATATAAAATAATTTTAATTGATAACAGCTACCTCAGGGCACCACCCTTCAAAGGAAGGAAAACGATAGTAATTTAATGAGACTTAATCAATAAATTGGCTGACTACAAATTTGGAATTCTGATTAATCATTGGATGAATAATTATAACCAAAATTACCACATCAATAGCTAGCAAGGTTGAAAGATATGGAGTATTTGACAGTGTAGAGGTTGGCAAAATCCACATGCAATATTAATGAAGACAACATATGTCTTAAGAAAAACATTTATTATGAAACTAATAAAAGTATAACCACACAAACTAGCTAAAGGTGTACAAACTAAATGCAGATGTGTATGCAAGAATTTGTGAGTGAATGAATGAACCAAATTCAAAATGGTGGCTGGCCACTATGAAAAGTTTTATTTAACAGTCTGATGGACTGTGGGGAGAAGCTGTTTGCCAGGCGTGTTGTCCTTGCTTTGACACTCCTGTAGCACCTGAACAGGCTGTGTTAGGGGTGGGTATTGTCTTTTGTAATGTTTTGGGCCCTCCTGATGGCCCTTGTTCAGTGAATGTCCTTAAGTGGGGGGAGGGCTGCCCGGTGATGTGCTGTGCTGTTTTTATCAGCTGTTGCAGAGATTAAGATTCCTTTGTTGCCCCACAAATCATGCAACACACAGCACACAACAACATAGGGAAAATTTAGTCTGTCTGTTGAGAGCGCTCAGGGAGCAGATGTAAGGTGGAAGTAAGGCACCTAGACAGTGGGATAGGGAGAGTCCATCCATCCTTCTGGACTCCAGCAGATCCAGTGCCAGTCCACTAGGCCACCGCCTCCCCCAAGAGCCTTCCGTGGAGGGCACAGTGGTGGTGGATTTGAAACAGGTGGGAACAGTGGTCCAAGTGAGAAACAAGTTGAAAATGTCAGTAAACACACTCACCAGCTCCGATGAGCAAGCCTTGAGCACACGACCAGGGCTCTCAGCTCATCCATCTTGTTATCGAGTGAGCGCACATTAGCTGGGCAGCAGGCTAGGTAGCGGTGGTCATTTGCGCTTGAGGTGCGCTGGTCGTCGGCTATGCTGCGCACTCAGGGCCAGTGCTTCTGCAGCCTGTTGGCTGGGCTGGCGTAAGATGAGGTGCAACTCCGGCAGTCTGGCTCGAAGTTCGTGAAAATACTTTCCCAAATATGTTTAAAAGCTCTCCTCTTCTGTATTGTATGGTTGCATGGATGAACCGTGCATTTATAATATGAAAAAACAGTAATAAGTTTATGAAGTTACGTTGCTGTCTGATGGTGTGTAGTAGGTCCCAACATCCCCCCTTTGGTCTCAGGATTGCACCTGAACTGTGTTCCTGAGGGCAAAACTTGAACATGTGCAATCCACAGCTGGAAAAGTACATTTTTCAGTTCATTTGGGTTGTAACATCTGGGCATTTGTCTATACTAACTGTATTGGCTAAGCAAGATTCAAGTTTGACAAATTATTGAGATTACAACGACAGTACAATATGAATAACCTGTGTTCTTCACTAGGTTAGTGAGAAAAGGAAAGTTAGACATGTTAATTGTTAGAGTAAGATACAGAGAGAGGGGCTCCTACAATGATAACGCCATTTCTGGACTATCCAAGAGTCTTCTGACACATTGGATGCTACTCAATGTGGTACCCAGTCTGTTCTGGGAGACTTAACATTTTAAAAACTTAAGGTAGGTTTCGCCTGAAGGGTGTCATAAATCTTCCAACATTCTCAGAATCCTATTGGCAGTATCATTGTTTGTGTGACGACATGTGTCGTGAAAGGACATATGGATTATATTGTCAGTGAATGGAGAGCAGTTGGTTCAAACGTATTTACTAAGTTGACAGTGGTGTCTGAGTTTAATCAGAACCTTTGGCTTTTTGGAGTTTGCTGCTGTTGCTAACAAAACTGTTTACCTATAAACTTCAAGAAACAGCATACCTACTGTCAGTACAGAGATTAACTGTGTTGGTTAGGGCCATGAGGAGCGAGTTCTGGAATGCCTGTGTTGTGGCTCTGGGCTGTAACTGTCTGCTGGGTTATAACTATGATTTGAACTGTATTCAGAGATGCTATGGTCATCATCTGAGCAGTCTAGTGGCTGGTAATGTGTCTGGGCCAGAATGTCAGAGTATGACTTCCTATAGCTTCTATTGTGGGAATGCCTATCTCTGGGAAGTTGGTGGACATAGCAGTTACGCTCTGTGTCCCTACGCTGCCTTTTGTCACCCCCCTTTGGTTTGTTGTGAGGGGGAAGTTTTGAGGGGGCGGATATATTTGACACCTTGGTGTTTGAGTTGACAGGCTCAGATGCACCGACTGTAGCCTTGGAAGTGACAACAGTTTCCCAAGTTACCTGTGTCATCTTCCTGATCTGCTGCATTGAAGGTTTAACTTGCTGTGTCATCAGTACCACATGTGTGCGTATACATGGATGTAGGTTACGCAAGAACAGGGATTTGAAGGTGGGGTGTTCTTCTAGGCCTGGTGTGTTCTTTCCCTGAAAAAAATTTTCGCGACCGGAATGTTTAATTTAGGATGCTGTAACGATGGATGTTATCTCGTCAACAGTAGAGGAGAATTCCTTGACTAGTGCTTGACGGAGCTCTGTAAAGTTATTTGTGACACTGGAAGGAAGTGAGCTGTAGAGCTGGTTTTCCACACAAGTTTAACCTTCTCTCTTTCTGATGCATTTGTCAATTAGGTTGAGATCTACTTCCCTTAAGTAATTGTCAACATTGTTATCACCATTTTCTGGATCAATTTGTCTAATATCTTTGGCTAGAAACTCAAGCAAATCAAAGTGCTCACAGCATTCTCTGCTCTGGGTGATACCTTTGACACGCAATACCACCTTTTTCTTTTCTCTAGTTTGGTACGCATAACTTTTTGGAACCAGCGGCTGCAAATTCCTGAATGCTGTCACCGTCCAACTCATCAGTCAAATCACCCAGATAGTTATCCAATTTCACAGGGATTGCCCCTTCTTTCACCACATATGAGACTGTATCACCCGAAGCTCTGACTCTAGACGCTTTGTGCCGGTCAAAACACAGAGCCATACGGCACATCCTGTTGCAGTCGGTGCATGCAACAGGTTTGAGTTCCTGCTTAGTGCAATCAGGGTCGTTACAAACAGACCTTTGCACTGGTGTGCGTAGGGTTGAAGGTAGCTTTTGTAAGAGTAATGACAAACATAATTACCCCCGAGAAAGGCTTTGAGGTTTTTTATACCATAATGGTTCTGGAATAAAAAGAGAAACAGAGGAATGGTTCTGGAATAAAAAGAGAAACAGAGGATTGGATCTATCGGCAAAGTTGGTCTCAAATTTAGAGAGTGGTTGCTTGTCTGGGGTTCTGTAAAAAATAACTATTTTGCAGTTAGGAATTGTTTCAAATTTGCACACGTCACTAAAGCCAACGGGGGTCTGATCGCTCAGACCGGCAAGTCTTTGCAACTCCCTCCCTCCTTCTAAGGCCTGATTATCTGTGACTAGAGGGTCGATCACATGAGCCAGGTTGATGGCAAAGCAGAGCTGATCGTTTAGATTATCTACAATGTACAGATGCCGTCTTTTAATATGTTATATTTGGCAATCTAAAGTTTTTTCCAGCTTGCGTTTAACACCGCCTCTAGGATCATGCACAACCTGAACGACTAATTTCAACCTAGCATCTGATGCAATGTCAGCGTTAGATTGTACTAACTGCTCTAATAAGCCCTCAAAAGCAGGTAGGATAGCATCACCACTGTCATCCTCAACAGCCACAGCAACGTGATTCTGAACATTCTCACCAATTAACTCTAACTGTATCACATCAATATATGACTGACCTGTGCTCTGACGGCGTCAGCCATATCTCTAAGGATCAACATCACATCGTCGTAAAATTGAGCAAGATTCGGTATGTTTCTGGGACGGGGGAACAGTGAACACTCGTCTCAGCTCCAGATTGTTGAACTGGTCACGGGACACGGTCGCCATGTTGGATGAGGCGGAGGAGGTGGACAGCTCTGCAGCCGGATATACTTGACCTCTCACATTCAGTTCAATTTATTTATATGGCGCCAATTCATAATTTACATTATCTCAAGGCACTTTACATTTAAAGGTCAAGACCTTAAAACAATATTAACGTAGAGAAACCCAACAGTTCCCACAATGAGCAAGCACAGGCGACTGTAGAGAGGAAAAACTCCCTCATTAACAGGGAGAAACCTCTGGCAGAACCAGGCTCAATGTGGGCGGTCATCTGCCTCGACCGGTTGGGGTGAGGAAAGAAAAGGAAGGGGTGGGAAAGGAGAGATGGGTGGAAAGCGGGGGAGAGAAGAGAGAGATGAGGTGGAGAGAGAGAGACCGGGAACAATTGGGCACAATCAGTATCAAGGCTGACTATAACAATAATAATGTATAGATCTACAACATGACTAGATATATTAATGAATTGCTGAGTTATTGTAATAAATGAAGACAATGGTGATGGTAGTCGTTGTGGTCCTGTAGTCCCGGTGCCGGAGTTATCTGAAACGAGATAGAGAGAAGAGCCAGAGGGACTATGGGAGGACAAAGTGACACTTTGACATGATGACATGTTAAAACTAAGAAATAAATAAATAAACAGGTGTGGGGGGGCAGAGAGACAGAGAGACAGAGGGAAGTGATGAAGTGCTCAGTGCATGATGGGCGTTCCCCCAGCAGTCTAAACCTATAGCAGCACAACTAAGGGATGGTTCAGGACTCACCTGATCCAGCCCTAACTATAGGCTTTGTCAAAGAGGAAGGTTTTTAGTTTTACTTTAAATGCTGGGACAGTGTCTGCCTCCTGAACCCAGAGTGGGAGCTGGTTCCATATGAGAGGAGCCTGATAGCTAAATGTTCTACCTCCTGCTCTACTCTTACAGACTCTTGGAACCACTAGAGAGCCTGTGTTTTGGGAACGAAGTGATCTACTTGGATAATAAGGTGTTATCATCTCTTTGATATATGAGGGGCCGTGATTGTTGAGGGCTTTAAATGTGAGGAGCAGGATCTTGAATTCTATTCCAAATTTTACAGGGAGCCAATCTAAAGAAGCTAAGACAGGATTGATATGATCTCTCCTTCTAGTTCCTGTCAGCACTCGTGCTGCAGCATTTTGGACCAACTGGAGACTTTTAACAGTCTTCATGGAGCATCCTGCTAATAGGGAGTTAAAGTAATCTAATCTAGAGGTTACAAATGCGTGGACTAGTTTTTCAGCATCCTGCTTAGACAGGATGTTTCTAATTTTGTTAATGTTGCGCAGATGGAAGAAAGCCGTCCTAGACACTAGTTTAACATGGGGGTCAAATGACATGTCTTGGTCGAACAACACTCCAAGGTTCCTCACAGTGGAGCTGGAAGCCAGACTGACACCATCCAAGGTGACTATCCGGTCAGACAGTGTTTCTCTGAGATGTTTAGGGTCAATTACAACAACCTCAGTTTTGTCTGAGTTTAAAAGTAGAACATTTTGGGTCATCCAGGCCTTGATATCTTTGAGACATTCCTGAAGTTGAACTAGGCGATTAGATTCATCATGCTTCACGGAAATATACAATTTGGTGTTGTCTGCATAGCAGTGGAATTGTATGTGGTGCTGTCTAATGTTGCCTAAGGGGAGCATATATGAGGTGAAGAGTATTGGTCCGAGGACAGAACCTTGTGGAACTCCATGATTAACTTGCATGTGCATGGAGGGGTCATTGTTAACGTTAACAAATTGGAATCTATCTGATAAATATGATTTAAACCAGTGTGGTGCTGTTCCTTTAATTCCTATATGTTGTTCTAATCTCTGTAGCAGAATCTTATGATCTATTGTGTCAAATGCTGCACTAAGGTCCAACAAGACGAGGACAGAGACAAGTCCATCATCTGATGCCATAAGAAGGTCATTAGTGACTTTCAATAGTGCTGTTTCTGTGCTGTGATGGATTCTAAATCCTGACTGAAATTTTTCCAATAAACCGTTACTATCTAAGTAACCACACAGCTGGTTAGCAACAGCTTTTTCGAGGATTTTGGAAATGAAGGGCAGGTTGGATATGGGTCTATAGTTAGCTAAAACCTCTGGATCAAGCGCAGGCTTTTTAAGCAGAGGTTTAATAACGGCTACCTTAAAAGCTTGTGGTACGTAGCCGGTAAGCAAAGACATATTAATCGGATTTAAAATGGAACTTTCAATTAGGGGGAGGACTTCTTTAAAAAGTCTAGTTGGAACAGAGTCCAGCTGACAAGTAGTTGGTTTAGATGATGAATCTAACGAGGTCAGTTCAGGAAGATCAATAGAGTTAAATTTGTTTAGACATAAATCTGGTGCTATGGTTTCAGGACCAGACAATGTATCAGTGTTATTCATTGGGAGGAGGTGGTGGATTTTATCCCTGATGGTTGTAATTTTATTAGTGAAGAAGCTCATGAAGTCATTGCTTCTCAGATCTAGAGGAATAAATGGGTCAGTAGAGGTGTGACTTTCTGTCAGCCTGGCTACAGAGCTGAAGAGGAACCTGGGGTTGTTCCTATTTTCTTCTATTAGTAATGAATAATACGAGGTTTGGGCATTTCTAAGTGCTTTTTTGTAATTTATAAGGCTATTCTTCCAGGCTAGGTGGAAGTCTTGGTGATTGGTGGAACGCCACTTCCTTTCTAGCTTCCGCAATGTCTGTTTTAGAACGCGCGTTTGGGAATTATACCATGGAGCTAATCTCCTCTGACTTACTTTCTTCTTTTTTAATGGGGCGACAGCTTCAAGTGCTGTTTTTAGTGAGGCTGCAGTACTATTTACAAAGTTATCAACTAGTGTGGGAGTAAGGTTTTGATAATCTTATTGTATTGTACTGACACATGGCTGAGAGGGAAGTGAAGAGGGGAGCATTTCTTTAAATTTGTGAACAGTTTTGTCGGATAAACATCGACTATAATAGAATTTCCATCCAGAATTGATGTAATTAACAATTCTGAATTCAAATGTAAGTAAAAAATGGTCAGACAGAAGAGGGTTCTGTTGGAATAGTTATATTTTCTATGTCAATGCCATATGTCAGGACAAGATCAAGAGTGTGATTCAGGCAGTGGGTCGGTTGATTCACATGTTGAGTGAATCCAATTGAGTCTATTATTGATTTAAATGCTGAACTAAGGCTGTCATTGGCAACATCTACATGAATATTGAAATCACCGGCTATAATGATCTGATCTGTTTGAAGAACTAGTTCTGATAAAAATTCAGAGAATTCAGATAGGAATTCACAGTAAGGGGTGGGTGGACGATATATGATGACTATATTAATTGGTTTATGTGATGTCAAGCTTGGGTGGATGAGGCTGGTTCTAAGATTTTTGAAAGAGTTATAACTTTCTTTTGGTCGGGGGGTTGATAGATAGATAGATCAGATTTAAAGATTGCTGCAACCCCTCCACCTCTGCCTGTGTTCCGAGGAGTGTGAGTATTAGAGTGGGTTGGGGGCGTCGCTTCATTTAAACCTACATATTCTCCTTCTTGTAGCCAAGTTTCGGTTAAGCATAATAAATCTATTTGATGATCAGTAATGAGATCATTTATAAGTAAAGATTTTGAATTTAGTGACCTGATATTTAATAAAGCGCATTTTATAGTTATGTTTTTAGCTGATGTTTTGGCTGTGTTAATTTTGGCTAGGTTTGAATGTATCACTCCTCTCCTGTGTACTTTTGATTTAAAGAAATTAGGTGGTCAGGTTGCAGACACAGTTTCTATGGGATGTTGTGAGGGTGACTGTTTGAATAGAAGCGTGTAAGACTGCGACTCTGCCTCCTGGTCTCAACTCTGGATTGTCAGGGTGTGGACTGTGTAACAAACATTGTCATATTTCTAGATATGAGAGCTGCTCCATCCCAAGTGGGATGAATACAGTCTCTCCTAATCAGACCAGTTCAAAGTTCACTAATTGTTAACGAAGCCCACATTGTTATTTGGACACCACCTCGACAGCCAGCGGTGAAAGGATGACGTGTGGCTAAACTTGTCATCAGTGGTAACATTAGGCAGGGGTCCAGAGAAAATTACGGATTCCGACATAGTCTTTGCATATGTACACACCGAATCAATATTGATTTTTGTGACCTCCAACTGACGTATTCATTACTGCTGACGTGAATAATAATCTTACTGTATTTACACTTACCCTTAGCCAGCAGTTTTAAATAGGATTCTACGTCGCCCGCTCTGGCCCCGGGAATACATTTAACCATGGTCGCTGGCGTCTTCATGTTCCTTAAAATAGAGTCGCAGATTACCAGAGTTTGCTCCTCAGCGGGAAAATTTATTAGAAACGTGAACGTGGTGTACCTGGGGCTTCGGTTTAGGGGCTACGCTTTTTGTTTCACACAGTCACCCAGCCGACCTGTCTTCCTGGCTGCTCGGGAACTGCTGGGGGGGCTGGAGAAGCTACAGCTATGTGGCTCGCACCGGCTACTGGGGACTGTCTAACTACATCGCTACACGATCTACTCTCCATGGTGCAGAGCCGCGACTCTAAAAGGCTCATCCTTGCCTCCATCCTGGCAAATAAGCTACATTTAACACATGTATCGTTATCACTAAAGGAGGCAGAGGAGTAACTGTACATCAAGCACACTGAGCAGGAGAGAGCAGGGGAGAGAGAAGCCATCATTAGCTGCTAATGCTAAATTGCTTTAGCTAACACGGGTAGTGTGTAGCTCACAGTGATTTTATGAACGAGTCGCTGAGACAAGGTGTATAAGCGACAAGTCAAGACAGCACAACTATGAAAGTAACTTCAAATTAGCTTCAATGATTCAGATGTGAAAGGGAAAAGGGAGAGACGAAGAGGAGAAGAGATCGGTACAACACACAGTAGCTAACACCAGAAGTGACACAATGAGGATTCTCACACTGCGACAAATGATACCACGTTGGAGACCCTTTAGCCTGGACTGCAGTTCCAGTGCTGCGAACAACTTCAAATGGTCCTTCACGGCGTTTGTTATACCACTTTCCTTTACCAAAGCCTGCTTCTTCTTGTTATCCATCAGTTGTATTTGATCTTCTTGTTATCCACCAGTTGTATTTGATTTTTTCTGAGGGTCTCTTGGTCCTGCTCTTTCTGGTCATGTTCCTTTTTCCTATAGAGCTCCACTTGATGGGCTATGTGATCCGTATACATGCCCTTTGCCATGATTCCAAGTCCAACCACCTCTGCTAGTTTGCTCCTCACTGGTAGGGGTCGTTTCCTGTAACATTTCTCCACACTTGATGGGCTCTTGACACATAGGCCCTCGGGTTTTCTTCCTGTCCCAATGGTTCAATAAGAATATTGTCAGGATGTACATTTATCGGAAATGTATCTTTCAGCGCTCTCCACACTCGCCCTCTTCTTGCAGCAAACAGCTCTGGATCATTCACAGCAGTCCCCACATGTCAATCAAGTCCTGCCTTCTGTAGAATCTCTTCCATAACTGGGACCCCAAGGAGATTAGCCAAAAGTCTCTTAATGTCTCCTACAGCGGGTTGCGTTCCCACCATAATCTCTTCCAATTTTGAAATCCAAGGATGTGCGCCATCATGAAGAGTAGGTAACTTTTCAAGTATAGCAGACATATCTGTACTCTGCCAAGGCTTGTACTCTAAACTCTGTCCTCGGATTACCACTGGACACATCTTCTCAGGTACCTTCCCTTTTCTTGAGCGCAGTGAATATTTCTTTTGGGAGCCTTTTTTCTGCAAGTCTTTCTTCTGTATCTGCAGCTCCTCCAATGTTTCTCGGCTTTCTGGTCTGGTAGATTTATCCAAGTATGAAAGGCATTGGTCTATGCTTCTTTCAACTTCATCCAAAATCCTTCTGTGGTCTTCTATTCTGGTGCTGGATGTCCAGGGAGAAAACCCTCTTGAAGATGAAGCACCTCTGGTTTCCGAATCTTCATCGCTGTCTTCATTCTCAGTTTCGTTGGAGCTAGCATCTCCCAAGTCCCTTTTCCTCCATGTTCTATCTCCTCTCTTTTCCGCTCTAGCCAGCATTCGTCTGACTTCAGGGTCATATCCACCCATCATCTGCTCTGGATCACTCTGATCATCATCTCCGATTTCCATCCTCCTCATCCTTAGTCAACCTCTAGCTTTCACAGTTGTCGTTTTCCTCTTACTTTTGGAACTCGTAGTTGTTTCCGCTTTTCCTTGAACTTCACCTTTCTCATAAGGTCTCTTCACTGAATCCGTATGTGAGAAAGGTGCACTGGTTTCCATCATCAGTTTTTCTGTTTCTTTGGCATTTTGTCTTATTTCTTCTGCTTCTCTGTCTCTGAAGATGAGGGACAGAAAAGGATAAAAGCTGCAAAGGATAACAAACAACTGGAGAATGCTGAGCTCCACTTGTCTCTTTTCTTTATGTTTTTCCCCTTTTTATCCTTCTTTTGGTTTGCCTTATATGTAGACACAAACACCTGCATTATTTTAATTACATCAGAGTTAAGAGTTTTTTATTTAAATTAAATTTTAATTTAATTAATTAATTGATATGAGGACTATATTTGAACCCTTGTGGCAATCTCTTGTACTCATAAGACTGTCCTTTGCACATGACTTTCTAAACTAAGTGGAACACTGAAATTACCAGAGTTTGCTCCTCAGCGGGTGTGTCGCTGAGTGGGGAAAATTTATTAGAAATGTGAACGGGTTGGTGGTGTACCTTGGCCTTCGGTTTAGGGCTACGCTTCTTGTTTTGCACAGTCACCCAGCCGACCTGTCTTCCCGGCTGCTTGGGAACTGCTGGGGGGGCTGGAGAATCTACAGCTATGTGGCTCGCACCGGCAACTGGGGACTGGTTAACTACATCACTACAAGATCTACTCTCCATGGTGCACAGCTGCGACTCTAAAAGGCTCATCCTTGCCTCCATCCTGGCAAATAAGCTACATTTAACACATGTATCGTTATTGCTAAAGGAGGCAGAGGAGTAACTGTACATCAAGCACACTGAGCAGGAGAGAGCAGGGGAGTGAGAGGGAGAAGCCATCGTTAGATGCTAATGCTAAATTGCCGTAGCTAACACGGGTAGTGTGTAGCTCACAGTGATTTTACGAATGAGTCGCTGAGACAAGGAGGTGTATAAGCGACAAGTCAAGACAGCACAACTATGAAAGTAACTTCAAATGATTCAGATGTGAAAGGGAAAAGGGAGAGACGAAGAGGAGAAGAGATCGGTACAACACACAGTAGCTAACACCGAAAGTGACACAATACGCTCACCGCAATACGTCAGCTCGTCCAGGGCCTCCAAGACCATCGTATCATGACTTTTTCCCAATCGACCTCTTCGACCTCACATTCCCTCCACCATGCTGGACATTTCTACCCACTACCTCTAAATGTGGAGTTTGATTTGACTGTGAGCAGCAGGATGAGGAGGGGGGAGGAGGAAGAGGATGGGGTCTGGTTCACTTGTAGGAGAGCCAGTTCTAAAGGTTGAAAATAATTTTCAGTATTAGAAATAAACTGTGTCTCGGAGGTGTTTTGATTAAGACGTAGCAGAGCGTCTTCTAAAGGCTGAAAATAGTTCTCTCCTACATTAGCAGCAGCTACATCTACCATAGAAGCTGGGGAGATTTGATTCAAATGTTCTACAGCCAACTCTAAATCAGACAGACCAAATGTTAAATTCATCCATTTTTTTTTTTTTTCAAAATGTCACACCACGCTTTTAAAACTTTTTGCACAAAGCCAACACAGTATTCAAAACTTGTTGTGGCAGTTCCAACTTTTCCAGTCTCTCAGGATCGTCTCCTTCCTCCGATGCGTCTCTGCCCACGGGTTGTTCCCAATCCGGCTGTGCTTCTGGCTGTTCCCGGTCCGTTTGTACTTCCGGTTGTGCTTCTGGCTCAGTGGTTTGTGTCCCACAGCTTCTTTGCTCCACAGCTGTGACAACTTTCAAAGTCAAAAGTCAAAGTAGCTTTATTGTCAACTGTTTCACATGTAAACATACAAAGCAGTCGAAAGAACGTTTCCCACTCTCCCCACAGTGAAACATATAAAGTGCACAGGCACAACAGATAAACATTACTTGGAGCTAAGTAATATACAGTATACAGACAAGACATTACATAACTTAACATAACATATCACTAAATAGAACATACATAGATAAAAGTATTAGCAGTGCAAGTTAAGAGGTAAAAGTGATAAGTGATAAAAAGTGATAAAGTGCAGAGACAGTTTGTTTCAGAGTCCTGAGTGATTTTTGGAGGGGGGGGGGATTTTAGCCTGTTGTCAGACTGTCGGATATGGCTGGGGGGAGTGAGTGGGGAGAATTTAGCTTCCTGACAGTTTGGTGGATGAAGCTATTGCTGAGTCTAGTGGTGAGGGAACGGAGGGTCCTATACCTTCTTCCAGAGGGTAGGAGGCTGAAAAGGCTGTGTGCGGGGTGGCTGGTGTCCCTCGCAATCGAGGTGGCTTTCCGGGTGAGGCGGGTGGTGTATATGCTTTGCAAGGAAGGGAGTGGGGCACCAATGATCCTAGCAGCTGTGTTCACCACGCGTTGCAGTGCTTTTCGGCTGTATTCAGTGCAGCTACTGCCCCACACAGTGATGCAGCTCGACAGGATGCTTTCAATGGTGCCCCTGTAGAATGTGTTCAGGATGGGAGTGGGGGCTTTTGCTTTCTTGAGCTTGCGGAGGAAGTAGAGGCGCCGCTGGGCTTTCTTCGCCAGTGATGCAGAGTTGGTGGCCCAGGAGAGGTCCTCACTGATGTGCACCCCCAGGAATTTGGTGCTGCTCACTCGCTCCACAGCAGCACCATCGATGGTCAGTGGTGGGTGTTCAGTGTGTCTTCTCCTGAAGTCAACCACAATCTCCTTTGTTTTGCTGACATTCAGCAGGAGGTTGTTGTCTCTGCACCACGTGGTCAAGAGGTTGACCTCCTTCCTGTAGTAGGTCTCATCGTTCTTGGTGATGAGACCCACCAGAGTAGTGTCGTGGTAAAAGCAACCCAGAAACTCCCAAGCATAAGCAACACAGTCTATTTCTGCATAGCCATCAACAAAGTAGGGCCCTACCTGCTTCTCACCCCTGTTTAACGCATGCTGGATAAAAATATTATTGCTGTGCGCTACCCACTCCAACCACTGGATGGAGGCGTGGGAGTAGCTTTTGGTCTGGTGTCTGTAGTTATCTGGCAAAGGTATAGCCAGAGTTTTAGGAGGGAGGAAATTAGTTAGAAATACCTTCATGCAGGCTGAAGCGATGGTGATGCAACTGAAAGGAGCTACGCCTGTGTCATTGAGGAACTGTTTTCTGAACATGATGCAGCCCTCGGCAAGACTGTCAATGTCATTTTTACAGTACCTCAGAGCTTCTTTCTCAAAATGAAATGTACCTTGACTCGCCTCTCTGTACCATCCATAAAACTCTTCCTGCTGAGGAGGAGTCATGCGTTCCACACAGTAATCCAGCGGCGTAGGGTAGGCCCCCACGTACTGCAAGTTCTTTTCTGAACTGAAACTGTGAGGGAAATGACCCTTAGTCTGATCAGAGAAACCTAACGCCTTGGGCATGGCGCTGAGACGCATGGTGAGGAAAGACAAGAGTCGATGAATTTCAAATTGAAATCTGGGTCTTGAAAACAGAAAATTTTACTACCCTGCATGATGAGAGAAGGTTGCCATCCCATCTCTATCATGGTGTTTAGGATCAAATAGCTGTCAAATCCTTTAGTGTTTCAGGCCACAAACACCCCCGAGAAAGGCTTTGAGGTTTTTTATACCATAATAATAGTTCTGGAATAAGGAGGAGGATGGGGTCTGGTTCTCTTGTAGGAGAGCCAGTTCTAAAGGTTGAAAATAATTTTCAGTATTAGAAATATGCTGTGGCTTGGAGGTGTTTTGATTAAGACGTAGCAGAGCGTCTTCTAGGTTCTCACCTACATTAGCAGCGGCTACATCTACCAGAGGAGCTGGGGAGATTTGATTCAAATGTTCTACAGCCAACTCTAAATCAGACAGACCAAAAGACTCTAAAAAGTTTCCTTCATCCATTTTTTTTCAAATGCTTTTAAAACTTTGCACAAAGCCAACACAGTATTCAAAACTTGTTGCAGCAGTTCCAGCCTTTCCAGTCTCTCAGGACTGTCTGCAGTCGACGGATGAGATTCGTCTCCTTTATGCGATGCGTCTCTACCGATGGGATGTTCCCGATCCGGCTGTGCTTCTTGCTGTTCCCGGTCCGTTTGTACTTCTGGTAGTGCTTCCGGCTTAGTGGTTTGCTCAGGTCCTTAGTTCCACAGCTGTGAATAAAAGAAAAGTATTTTTTAATACACAAGACAATTAAATAAATTATTAAAAAGATAATTTTATATTTAGAAGACATTGCCTACGTTAATGGTTTCTCAGGGTTTTAGGTCTAGGTGGCTCTGTCACAGACCTCCCGAGAGAAGAAACAGAAGGTCTGGGTTTTATATAGAAAAAATATATATGATTATGCTTTGCTATTCCCCAAAAGTCACTTAAACGTTGTCAGAAAATAGTAGGAGGGAATTCGGTCCATTCTCCTCGACAAAGTCTTTCGTCCTTCTGCAGGTAGCGGCGCAACTGACTGTATGTAGCTGGCGGTGGATCCTTGGATAAAAAGTCTGTAAACTCGACCCGCGAGTGGAAGACGTGTGGCCTAGGTCTTTAAAAGGTGAAATAAAAATAAAATAAAATCTACTCAAATTAAACTAAGAGTAACACAAACGTTTTAGAAGTTGCTCCCTTTAGCAACCGTGTCTCACTGGAAACTTGAAGAGGTCCTGGTGGTAACGGCGCACAGGAAAAAAGCAAAGGAGTTGCGGAGCTTGGTTTCTTTTATCACCTGCGTGACGTCACAGGCCGTTCCTGGGGGCTCCAGGATGTCTGTTGGCTCGTAGCCAATGAGAGGCTAGAATTGAAATTCAGCCAGCGGTTTACAACTTCAGGGGGGGTTACAGAAGAATGCTACCACACCCTGGCCAGATGCTGAAAACTCTAGCTCAGGCTTCTGGAGTTACATGTAGGCCCTCCATTGTTCTCCTTACTGGACTTTAGATCCCAACATCCCCCCCTTTGGTCTGAAGAATGGGGTACTGGCCACAGTCTTTAGAGCAAACTCTAGGGTCGAGAGTTCATGTTGGCTGCTTATAAGGGTAATCCTGAGAGGGTAATCCTTGGATGAAGTTAAGAGCAGTTAGTGTCAGTTATTGAGGCATTCATGTCTGGGCAGACAGAGGCATAATCAAGGCAGAGACTTTCTAAACTTTCTAAAAAAAAAAAACACAAAACATAATAACTCCCTTTACGGACAATGCCTAACAACTCCCTTTACGGACAATGCTATGAGAGGCGATTGTCATGCATTCTCATGCTTTGGTGAAAAACAAATGAAACAAGAAGAAAGGGTAGTGACAGTAACAACAACAATTTTTTATTTATTTTTTTTTTTTTTTTAGAAGAAGAATGAGGTTAGTGTGTGTGTAAGCATGGGGAAATGTGGAATCTGCCTACATGGCTATAGCAAGCTACCACTGCCATGATGATCCAACCACTAAGGAGTAACCCGAGGGCAACCATGCTAATTGGGTGTTCCGTGTAGGATGGTGACCGGTTAACGTATCTACCAACCCTTGTGGTAAGTCCAGTTGGTTTGACACTGAACTTAACCAATTTCATCCATTCAGCTATGAGCTGTTGTTGGAGGGCGTTATCAATCGTGAGATTGTGACCCCTAAAGGCGTCCATAATCTCAATCTCCACTTCATGTCGTCGGAGTTGAGGTGATGGAGGACAATGTCACTAATGTGTATGGTGGCTCCTTGGGGAACCACCAGGAACATGGTTTGGTTTATTAGTCTCAGTTTAGTGGAAGTGTAATGACGGTCATAGGCCATTAAGGCCTCAGTGGCAGGCGTACTAACCAACCATCTGTTACTGGCACGCTCTACTCTGTTTTGTATTTCTTCATCTTTGGTGTACATGCTGCCTTGCCACCTTTGTTCTGGTGCATCGGCGTGCAGTCCACAGAGATAATTGGTTGCATCACGGATAAAAGGGTTGCTGGGACAGATCCAATGGATGTCCTTGGTTTTGGTGCTAAACTTAAATTTGGGATGAGATAGAGCGAGGGGTTTTCATCATGGTAGGCTAGAAGTGGTGGTGTCTTGAGGTGAACATGTGTTTCCTTGCCAAAACCCTACATTGAGAACAGACTTCATGCGGTACACGTTCTGTTGCTCAATGATCGGTAAGTTGATTATAAATCCTATCTCTAGGTTTTCCGGATCTACTGATATCGGGATTGCACTGCCGAGGCTGAATGCCAAGTGTACTTAGGAGGGTTTCACAACTGTAATTCTTTAGGATTCCTTCAACAAGGACCAAGGAAACCAGATAGGCTGGGATCCTGCCAGCGCTCAAGCTATTTACTGATGAGCTGACCTCTCTAATGAGGTCTTGCATTAGATCTTTCACTACCTGAACATACATTATTTCATCCCTAACAATCGCTGACAGTGTCTCTGCGGCATGCAAGGTGTTATTGAGGAGGGTGGAATGGAGGTTCACAGCCAGCACCGTGCCCTGGAGGGTTTTTCCCAGGTCATGCAACTGTTCTTGTTAAAGGTTAAGTCTCTGTTGGATTTCTGGCATTTCCTCATCCAGTTCATTCATGTGTCTCTGGAGCGCCTTGATACTGACTGAATTAGCTGCTGTTAGGCCAATTGAGAAGAGGGAGCCAATAGCTGATGCTGCAGCGATTAGGCCTCAGTGCTGAAGAGAAACCTGGGCTTGTTCTTATTTACCTCTATTAATGATAATTGGCTGCTCTGGCATTACAGAGAGCCTTCCTGTATGTTTTAAGATTATCTAGCCAGACTAAACGAGATTCTTCCAGTTTAGTGGCACGCCATTTACGTTCGGATTTACGTGCCTCTAGCTTTAAGCTGCGAGTCTGCTGGCTATACCATGGTGCTAACCTCCTTTGTTTAATTATCTTCTTTTTCAGAGGTGCAATAGAGTCAAGAGTTGTTTGTAATGAGCCTGTAGTACTATCAACAAGATGATCTATATGTGAGGGGCTAAAGGAAGCAGACAATTCCTCTGCTACATTGAGACATGGCATTGAATTCAATACTGAAGGAATCCCTTCCCTAAATTTGGCTACAGCACTATCAGATAAACATCTGCTGTAGGAGTTTCTGCCAAAAGGCTTATAGTCCAGTAATATGAACTCAAAGGTTATTAAAACATGGTCAGACAGAAGAGGATTCTGTGGAAAGACTCTCTGACAGAAGCCAATTTAATCTAATAGAGAGATAAACACAGCACTAAGACTATCATTGTGGATGAACATGAATATTAAAATCACCTACAATAATTAATTTATCTGTTTTAAGGATCAAGCCTGATGCAAACTCTGCAAATTCAGATAAAAATCATGAGTAAGGACCGGGAGCTCGATATACTATAACAAATAGAATTGGCTGTAATGTTTTCCAGGTTGGATGAGTAAGGCTAAGAACAAGACTTTCAAATGAATTATAATGTAGTTTAGGATTTATTAATAGTCTTGAGTCAAATATGGCTCCAACTCCACCACCTCGACCAGTGCTTCGAGGAATAAGAGTATTACATTGACTGGGGACTTAGGAGTGGATTAATTTAAGCTAACATAGTCATCCTCCTGCAGCCAGGTTTCATTAAGACAAAATAAATCAATATCATAACCAGATATTAATTCACTGACTAAAACAGCTTTGGAGGATAAGGACCTGATATTCAAGAGTCCACATTTAATTATCTTATTTTGGACTGCTGGAGATGTTGATTTCATTTTTATTAAGTTATGATGAACTCCTCTTCTGTTTATTTTATCTTTAAATAATGTAGGTGGACGGGGGACAGACACCGTCTCTATACTAAAGGATTGGGTGGGCAGCTGCTCTAATGGAGGCATAGAAGAGCGTGTAAGACTGCAGCTCTGCTTCCTGGTCTCAACTCTGGGTTGTCACGGTTTTGGTCGACTAGTAAACTTGGCCGTATTTCTAGATATGAGAAAGGAAAGAAAGGTGTCCAGTTATCTATGAAGCCCTTGCCCACATTTAACTGTTTTCTTTCACAGGAACAGTAAGGAAACAAGGAAAAAGACATGTCCAAATGCTTCACAACCACAAACGCCCAAGAATGCCTTTTAAGAGAGATAACTTTTATTCCTCCTCACACTTTCAGGCTGGCAGCGACTCCATTAGGGCCAACATGTACTGTAGAGAAGCCAAAGCAAAACAGCAGGACATCACGTCTCATTTACACACGATCCCAAGAGGCAGCCAAAGTGATGTAATTGGGGTGAAATTCACTGGTGATGATATGGTACACTGTAGAAAGTGGAGGGTTAATAGGTTTAGAGTTTGTGTTCAGTGGCACTTTTTGAATGTCATTACGGTTTTTTTTATCAATACACCTCCTTTTCACATGCTCTGAATTGAATGTTGTTATCCTTGGTCTACAGCAGCTTGTAGTAATTTGTGTAAGACTTTTTTTTGCTATATTTACTGATTTCTCCTACCTATCTCAATGGTGAGGCTGTAATCCCCTCTGAAGTGGTTTTCTCCTTATAGAGATTCTACCGTGAGCCAGACAATTATCGGAACTTAAACACTTGTCAGGGAAATACAACTGCTGGCAGAAGACAGTGCCTTTGGGGCCTACCAAACATCAATAACATAAATATACTCCTTTATCTTCTAACACTTAACTATCTCCCCAATCACTAACTTGTTCTGTCTATATTTTATCCTTGACATGCATTGCTCTGTCTCCATCCCAATTTTCAGTTCTCATTCAAATTTCCTGTCCATCTCCAGTCTCACATCACTCTCTTTCTAGTTAACTGGCTGGCTCTATACATTGTTTGTGTCCCCCATATCCTGCCACTTTTCATCCCATCTCATACACTTTCACTCTCACCTCCATGCCCCAATGGGTAATCACTCTTCCTCCAGTTATAACAACAGATTTGATTTGCAGTTTCACTCTGGCTGTATTTTATAGCTTTGCTGTTACCCAAATGGTGCATATGTCCCCATGTTACTAAATTTATTATGCTACAAGAACACTGTTGAATGTGTAGGTGTAGATGCCTGTGTCTGTATTTGCTCATGTGAGTATCTCGATGGACTCATAATTTAAACAGCTGGCTGCTGCTCCAGTAATGTGGAAAACATGTATTTGTTGCATCCATGTCCAGGTGGATTTACCCTCCACTGTATTCTTGCAAAAAATGTGTGTATTCATTTTTTCATTCAATCTCTGTTTGCATGCAAAGCTCCATGTGCATGTTTGTGTGTGACCTTGCTTATGAAAATAAATTCCTCGTCAAAGATCAATACTTAGCTCATACATGTTCCTCTTGTGTAATTAGCATTATTCATACATGACAAGGATCTATCGGTTACTGTGTTGGTCAATTCACATATAGAGAGATCAATATCTGAGGTGTAAGTGAAAAAGATTAACAAGATGAAAAGTCTAAAGCATGAAAACATTTTCCAAGAAGCAAATATACATTTAAGGAGAGGCTGATTGACTGTTAGCAGGTTGGGTTAATGGATTCATGTCGCTGACACCAAACTCTGACCCCTCCATCTGCAGCCTCAGCAGATATTGACATTCATCGTGCATACCGTAGCCTTTTTGTGAGCTCGATCCAGTCTGACCATTCTCCTTTGACCTCTGTCACCAACAAGATTTTTCTGTTCGTAGGACTGCTGCTCACTGGCAGTTTTTTGATTTTCTCACCATTCTAATTAAACTCTCTTTTCCCTGGAAATCTCAGGTCAGCAGTTTCATAAATACTCAAAGCCTGTCTGGCACCAACAGTCATGGCTCAGTCAAAGTCACAGAGATTTTATGCATTGTTGAAGATGTTCTTAGAGGTGCTCTGTGCGGCATTAACCACGTCCACAGCCAGGCAGTGCAGCTGTGTACACAGCCAGTGGCTGTATACTGCCACAGCTCAGCCTTTTGAAAGACGTAATGTGCTTGAAATGCATAAATGTCGTCATGTATCCTTTCTGTAGTATCTTACAATAACGCCAGGAACACAAAAGTAATTCAGAAAAAACCACTGAGACCCTCAGGGCTGCGTGGTTTTATGATGGACGCATCACAGTACTATATGCCATGTGTGTTATGATGCTGGGAGGCACACAAGAGGCAAATATTTTTGATTAAGCATTTTTAACAAGAGAAGGAGCATGTTTCACATCAACAATCCCTGAAGCGCCTCATCAAGCACAAGAGCACAGCTTTGGTAAACAGCTGACATGGATAAGGAAACATGCCAAGTGTGTTTTATTTCCTCTGAGCAGAACTCATGTTTAATACATAGAAGTAGTGTTTTGTTCGCTCCCCCTCAACTTGCAGGATTCATACACTGACTCAAACACATCAATACAAGTACAACACACACACACACACTCACAGTGAGCAGCTGTCAGCAGCTTATGATATTTTCCATCATTATTCAAAAAACCCAACCTGATATTTCAGCGAAACAAATGTATTCAATACACCTATTTTATAGAAGGTGTGGTAGGGTTACTTTTCTTTTGTGGCTGATGTACTGAATTTAATTACCTGCAGAAAGAGAACACACAACTTATTCATAGACAGACAGGTTACACATTTTGAAGGATTCATCATTCATTCATTAATCTATTATTCTCTTATTCCCTTGTCCCCTTACTTTGTCCATGTTTTCCGGCTTTCCGGCCAAAAGACTCACTCTTTGCTTTTCATTTGATTTTTGTTTTATTTCTGTGCCAGTGTTCACATGAACTAATAATTTTCCTTACACTGTAAGTGTAACACTTGAACATAGACAAATACATTTCTGTGCATTCTCACATTTTATGGCAAAACACAGACAAATACATTTCTGTGCATTCTCACATTTTATGGCAATATTACCTTAACATCCCATGTGAGTTTAATGTATTACATTGGTACATGTTGTGAATTGGAGAGCATTGTCCATAAATCAAAAAAGTATTTACAGATCTCTAACTACAGATTATACTGCAAACAGATTCTTTGTGTTGAAACAAAGTGATATCTAGTCATGCTTTATTAATGCTTTAACAGAGCGTAACAGATATCTCCCTAACAATCTGTCAATTCTTCCATCTGCTCTAAAGCCCTTCCTCAAGTCCATTTCAGTTGGACATATGCGTTCACACAAGCACCTCCTCCGGAGAAAAAACAGAAGGAGTGCAGAATCCAGTGCATGTCTGAAAGCAGCTCAAGAAAGGCTGAAGAACACAGACGCTGTAGAGGCAATGTACCAGTAGGCTGCAGGGGGCACCCAAGTCACCCTGCATCAAGGGATTAGCTGTTTTGCACGTAATTTGTTGTCTTGTTTTGCAGTCATTAAAATGTTTTTTTAAATTAACCCATCAATTATGTATTAAGTCATTAAATATCTAGGCTTCTGGTTGACAAATCACACCGAAGGTCAATGGCCCTAGTTTAAAACCATTCAGGGTTTGTAGAGAAGATGCATATATTTGTGCATGATACCAGTATTACAAGCAAAGTCATACTCAAAATCAAGCTGGACATTTAAAAAAAAAAAAAAAATCTGTTAATAAATTACCATCATGAAACATTTAAAACAAGTATTGTGGAAGATGTTTGAGGAAATGGTGGAAGCACGAAGCTCATTGTGGCAAGTGACACTTATAATAGAGTGTTAATAAACACACAGTGTACATCTGGAAAGTCATAAATCACAATAACTACAATACAATGTATATATGCGTATAAAGACATATTGTAAGCGTTCCTCAACCACAGATTGTGCATACCCACACTTATATCCCTGCACATCCATTGTCAAAGCACATATAAGATAAAACATGGTTTCATGTTTACTTGAAATAAAGATGAGATTTGCTAACTATAGGTTTTACACACATTAATTGATTCAGTACATACACACCATTTTACAGTCACTGCACCATCTACATCTAATTTCCGAGCAGAACCATGAAAGTGATGAAAGAACATTGGATGGCTCAAGTTCTGGTTGGCATTCAAAAGGTTTATTGTGATTCAACAAACAAACATTGAGCCTTTTTAGAAATACACTGGGACAACACACTGATCTATAATCAGATGGTTGTTTCTTGCAGGACCTTATAGTCTCCATAGATATGTTGCACTATAAATTGAGATACTGATGCAGTATGTGATAGCATAAAGGATGGAAGGGTTGGATGACTTGCATAACATCCCACGAGGCATGACTCCATTTAGAATCTAAACAAGAATCTCAAGTGGTTTCTCGTATCTAAACTCAACATGAGAGAGAAGATTGGACTGAGGCAGAGGTGGAAGCGCAGGCTTAAACCGTGAGGAGAAACAGTTTGATTCCCAGAGGTTCTGCCCTATTTCAGAGTAAACAAGCTCTCCAGTGGCCTGTGCAATAAACACTCAACATAAGGTAGATGATATCAGTACATATGCAGCAGGCTCTCTGATATGACACCAGTATGGTTCACGTATGGGAGATAACACGTCGGATAATTACTTTGTAATGTTTGCCTCGGTTGCTCATCAAAGAGAGGAAGGCACTTTAACCAGAATTTCCGAGTGTCACAAAATGAAGTTAAAATATTCCGGATACTGGTCCTGCCATCTTGCACTAGTGATATCATTCTGCACAGTATTGTTAGCAGTGTGGGGCTGTGATATTCAGACAATAAATTGACCAATCCGAAGTTAGTCTCATCAATCAATGACATATCCATACCATCAAATAATTAAATAAAGAAAGTGTAGTTAAATGTTTAATAAAATGTTTATTTGGTGTGTACTTTGATTATTTTACTTAGCAGATGGGACATTTTTCTAACATGGATGAGACAGGGTTTATCATCTATACTGCAGCTAGCCACCAGGGTTTTTTGAGTGTCATGTCATCCCTCTTTATATGCAGTCGATGGGGGTCACTCAGATTGATCACAACATGGCTACAACAAACATCTATGGTGAAATACATGTGGTCTGATAATGTTCTGCAAGCCCATGATGAAAACACTACACCCCCAAAAAAACAATGAAAAAGAAAACCATTACAGAAAATCAAACAATAGAATGCAACACATGGAGCATGCAAACTAAAATACTTTAAACAAAGTGGGATGATTACAAGTTTAACTTGCTTTAAGCTATATATTAACTTTGCATTTAAAGAATAATAACTCTAACCACACCTTTTTATTAGTGCTTCCACTGCTATGGGCACCAAACACATATTTTCTCGCAAGCACCTTGATTTCAAGACAAGTGGAGCTTCTTGTTCTTCTCGCTTGAAGCCATGATTAATCTTTAAAAAAACAATTTATCTGCATCAACATTTATGAGGTGCTTTGCATGAACCATTTATGGTTAATTGTGGGTGTGTAGAGGATCAGTATGCATGTTTCCCAGCAGACTGTGATCTATACAAGGATATTTTCCTTCAGGTGTGTGTGTGCACGGCTTTATAAATGTGATTCTGATTTATTCTTGACTTTTGAGTGCACATACACTTTTAGCATAAATCTAAAAGTGGGTTAAAGGGCAGGTAAAGAAAGTTCTGCCTCTAAAAAAGGGAAAGGAGGCAGACACATTTAAATGAAACATGTGACAGTTTTATTTAAACCTCACCAGATAACTTTCTGCTTATCAATCCCAGAAACAGTAAAAAATGGGGCACATAGTGGTGTAAATAATGTTTTCAAAGAATCTAAATCAACAACGAGTGCAGCTCAATGCCAGCACCATTTGTAAGGGAAGTAGATGCTGCAGTGGGGATACAAGTATTAAAGGAAGTCAGATAACAAAGAAAGCACTCCTGCTAGGCAGTTGTGTCTTCCCTAAAGGTTTTGTCCAATTTAAGCATTAACAATCAATACATCCACTGAAGCATGTATTTTTATTATGAGAAGCTATTGTTGCATTATATTTTCCCCAATTTAAATAGGAATAGAAATGTTTAAAAACTGAGGTTTGCTTTAAGTTTTCATTTGTCATTTTAGTTTCCTCAAGTATCCTTCAGCAGATAATTGTGCAGTGGCATCTGTATCGCTAATCTCATTTAGATGTTCATTTCACAGCCAGGCTTTAAACTGTTTGCAATTCAGCTGGCATTTATATTTAGCATGGCTCAAAGTACAGTGAGGATAGGGGAAGTCGTAATATCTTCGGGGAGCTACTAATGGTTTGGGGCTTTTGAGGCTTGACGAAGGCCATGCACTGAGGGAAAAGCACAGGGTTTTGTACTTTCACACCACGCTTGGTTACCATTTCTTCTGTTTACTTATTGATGTGGATTGATATGTTTTTTTTTTGGCATGTAATATAGTGGAAGTAATACGGACTGAAGAGGAATTTGTGCTATTTCACTTTCATAAGACGGCACAACCTTTCACTCCTAACAGAACAAAATAGAAAATTCCAGGAAAGGAGAAGAGCTAGTTGATTTTGTCACTGACTGTGCAGTTCGGAATAATTCTGATAATCTGGTGATTCTATGTGGCTTCATTCTTATAGAAAGCACAGCTGACACTTCAAATTAATTCACCTTCTATGTAAAGTCTTGTCCTTTTTTTTTTTTTTTTTTTTTACAAAGGAACCAGAACAAAACATACTTAAAGAAAACAACAAGAAAAATACATCTCGGTAATGTGTTGACAGGATCATTTTAATAGAGTCAACACAAAAACTGAGTAAGAGAGGTAATTG
The DNA here is from genome assembly GCF_024713975.1 of Paralichthys olivaceus. NCBI lineage: Eukaryota > Metazoa > Chordata > Actinopteri > Pleuronectiformes > Paralichthyidae > Paralichthys > Paralichthys olivaceus. The sequence continues at coordinate 4,291,858 of NC_091101.1, forward strand.
CAGCAGGATAGGAAATATGATTCCACGGCTTTTCTAAGAAGAGGTCAGTGGTTTTTGAGGGGAACAAAGAGTTCTGAGTCTTTGGTGTATGATTTATACACAGGAGAGTGCAATGGAAATTCCCTGCATTTCTGAAGTGCTGTTTCGGGTTTGTTGTTTTTAAAAACCAATGGTGAAGAAAGTATTTAGATACTTTTCAGTAAAACTAGCAATCGCACACAGTACAATAGTCTATTTAAAAGCTCTACATTAAAATGTTGCTTGAACATATTTGTAATGGTGCACAGCCCCGCCATTTGGCTGGAATCCATGTTTAATTGTGCACGGCATGGCTTTATAAACTGTGCCCACAGATGAATGAACTCAAATGACAGCAAAAATCTGGCATGTGCACACTGTTACTTGTTAGTTACTGCCATTGTAGTTTCTGACTTTTTCTTTATGTCAATTACTGAATATAAAAATTAACGATGTGACCGCTGGCAAGAGTGATGTCCCCTGGTGGTTGACTGCAGTATAGGTTATAAACCCCATCCCCTCCATATTAGCAGATGTCCACTAACCAGACTTGCAGTTCAATCCCAGACTACCCCATTCCACAAGCAGAAGTGTCCAAGACAATGTAGGTTGGCCAAACTAGTCACAGTACATGTCTTCCAAATATGTTGCTGACAAATCAACACCAATTTTCAACCAGTCAATTGTTTTTACAAACTCAAACATTCTTTCCTGTTACTTACAAACTCAAACATTCTTTCCTGTTACTTCACAATCAATGTTGAAAGAAAATCCATTGCACAATTTTATTTCCTGCTCATAAATTAACTTCATTAAAGGCCCATTGGTCCACGTAATGTCTATTTGTTTTCACATGAGGAAAACTACAGTTGGGCATTCAATGAAGACAAGTATTTGCCCCTTAAAAATAAAAAAAATTCTGCTGAATTACATGGTTAGCAGTGGACCATTACTGCATTAATACTGTTCTGGAGAAGCACAGTGATTGCTTCCCTCTGTGCTGGTGCACCTCATTTAGATGAGTAAAACATTTAATGGACACTGATGGAGATTTCATGGCTTTTAATGTTAGCACTATGTTGGTCTTAGCCTGTGTTTAACTTGATGTATAATTATACTAGTTATCACTAGTTGTACTTTTAGTAGTAATGAACTGCAATATTTCATAATCCCCCTTCAGAAACATAATGACATTTGAGCATAACAAACTCCCACTCAGTAACAGCTTTGTATCACAGCACATGGTGCTAAAGAATCTGCTGTGTTACATTATAAACTGTGTTAATGTATTGCAAATGTTATTCACTTTGAAATGCACTTTGCATAATTATGCAGTTGATAATTCTAATTGTTCCCATGTGTAATGAAATGTGACTTAATGTCCAAATCAAAGTGTGTGTTCTGACGCCATTCATGATGTAATGCCTCTAATGCTGCATAATGACAGCTTTTAACTCCCCATATTTATTACATATGAGATGGTCCTCTGGCTCGACCAGCGCCTGCAGTCTTCCCTTGTAAGAAGGAAGTACATTCATGGACATGGAGAATTGTCTTGCAGTAAATAACCATACAAAGAAGGTCAGCAGTGGTCAACAGCATTTCTCAAAGCATTCAAATCATGATTTACTGGTGTTAAAGGCCCCATGCAATGAATACTCTCATCTTAGTATGAACGCTGCACCCACTTCGATTTCTTTGAAGCAAAAGTGTGTCAATGCCCACCAGATGAGTGGCTGGAGTATAGGTGATATTTCCTGCCTCCTCAATGTTAGTGAATGGGATATGGACCAAATAGAAAATTAAAGTACACGTCAAATACATTTTTGCTTGCCACTGTGCCTCCATTCCACGATCACTACCCAAATTCAAACCGCTAACCTTCTTCCTATGAGGTGGCACTGCTAACAACACCACCATGATAACCCGTGTTTTTTTCCAAATATAAAAAAAGAATCATAACATTGTTACTTCCTGTCATTCCCTTTCTGTTGATGTTGTTAAATGTGTGATGACACATCCTGGACTCGAATGTTTACCAATTTTGAATCAAATAATGATGCTTTCTTATATTTTATTCTCAACATGACTATAAATTCTTACAGTCAGAGACCCTCCGTAGATTTGTATTTTTTTATTAGACCTATAAATATACAGAATCAAATTACAATGGCATCTATAGAGTGTTAAGAGTGTGCGAGAAAACGTTCCATTCAATTGCACTGCTGCCACATGATTGGCTGATTGGATAATTGCCTAAATAAGTAGGTGTACAGGTTTTTGTGCTTTGTAAGTGTATTGTTGCCATGGAGTGAGTGAGTCAGCTGAACATTACAAATGCACTCTCTTATATCTGGTTAAATTTATATATAGAGATAATAGAGCAATAGTTCTATAATACTGCATTTTAGATCAGCTTACTTGAAACAGTTATATATAGATATATATCCATGGATAGATATATATCCATGGATAGATATATATTATCCATAGATAGATAGATATCCATGGATAGATATACGTATATATCTGTGGTCCCCTCTAGGAATTGCTCTTGAGAAATTTCTCTCTTTATCATCCCCTCAACAGTTAGATGTTAGATGAAATCCTGAGATGAAATCCTGAGATACAAATCACACTGCCTCTAAAATACTGTATGCACATCACGTCCTGTTTGTGTGTTTATTTGAAAGCATTATAATTTGGAGAAGACATTGTTCGCACTCAAGGGTTTTTAAGTACATCACATCCATGAGCTGTGTTGCCTGATTTTCTATTTGGCAACACATTAAATTACTTTTATTGATACAAATTGATCTTAAATGAAAAAATGAAATGTCAAGGTGAAGCAACACGTTGACGGCACTGAAGGGAGCACTACAGTCTCATTCTTAGGCTGCAGTCGTATCTACAGCTGTATGTGTCACCTTGGTGCAGTGACCTGACACGACGAGGAAGAGCTTAGCATATTACTGAGACGAGATACACATCGAGGGGAGTGAGCTGAGGAGCTCGTTTACCGCCAGCAGTGGCCTTGATACGCCTTCATGTGTACTGACCGGATCCCTGTTGAATAGTCTGCAGTCAGAATATGTCTTTCCTGCAGTCCACCTTAGTAACTACAATCTCAGCATTACATTTCTGTCGAAAGTGTTGTTTTTATTCCCAGAAAGAATCCAAGCGAGGGAAATACTCAATCACATCATTCCTATGGATTTAGTTTATATGTCATGTCATACAAGACCAAAGCCCTTAGGTCCAATACCACTACTATTGAAGTAACTCCAACCACAGTTATATTGTTGTAAAAATATGATTTTGATGTAGTAGAAGCCTTGAGGGATACAAAGTTCCACATACCACAACTAAAATTCCATTGATCAGTCCAGATTGATGCATACTGTGTGCAAGATATTCTCAAAAGATGTGTCAGCAAAATACATGCAGTATTGCAGTATTCAGACCCCTTCACATTTTACTGTAGCAATGCCACAATGACATATGATTGAAAGTGTTAAAGGATAAACAGAAGAATGTCATGTTTGTTAAAAGTATCCCGACTCTTTGTTGTGACGCTTCTCATTTTGCTCAGGTGCCTCCCAATGCTCTTGACCATCTCTGAGATGTAGGGGTTGGTGGTTCAATCCTCAGCTCCTGCAACCCACATGTATGAATGGGACTTGTTGTGTGAGAAGATTTGAGTGAAGGTAGGCTGACAAAGGTGCTTATAATTGCAGATCAAAGGCTGACCACCTGACCAGGAAACACACACACAGATATATCCATGACTTCAGAGGAAATTCAATTGACTTACATTCATTTCATGGAGATTTACAACAACTTTGACCATTATTATACTTGCCAAGCCCTAACTGTAACGTCAACCTAAGCCTAACATTAACACGTCTTCATCTTAAATTTTTATGATTTTGTGACATAACAGATATAGGGTCCCAAAAACATAAAAACCCCTTGGACTACACACATTTAATCTCTCTATAGTTGTGAGGGCACTCATTGATATAATGCATTCCCTAGGCCCTAACCCTAAAAGCAAGTCTTAACCCTCAAACAGCCCATTGAATTTGTGAGGACCAGCCTAAATGTCCTCACAATGATGGTATTGAACCCTCATAACTATAGATATGATAGACGTGCACACACATACATAGGGGAGATATATATATATATATATGAAACCACCATACAGCAGCTTGTTGTAAAAATCTTATTATGGAAGTGGGTTGAGGATAGAAACAGAAAAAGAGAGAGAAAGACAAAACAAAACAAGAATGAAGAAATTCAAAGTGAAAGCATTGGCAACTGTGCTCTGCTCATGTTTGATGGACCATATGCTGTCCAAACGGCTATTACAACAATTACAAGTGTTTTCTCCAATCAATCATCCATGGTGCCCCTGAGCTGCTACAAGCTTTACCTTTGTTTTCAGACAAAATTGAGAGGTGGCCAATGATTGAAGACACTATCCAAGGTAGAGAGAAAGTTTCACACCACTTTCATCACTCATCGCTAGACATCAGCTGAGACAATTGACAAACGTTAATTGTTGGTCATGGGTCCCCCATGTCCCATTTTTCACTGTTGATGTAAATATTCGTTATCATAGGACATATGTTTATTTTCAACAGGGTGTCCAAAATTGTGGAAGGACAATAAAGACAGCACACATTTGTGTACTCTGTCTTCTTTCCTACATTTGTTAACATAAAATCACACAAACATGACACATCAAATTCATAAAATGCTTCTAACTTTTTGTGTAAATAACCAGTGTGAACATGATGAATGTCACCACTGCACAACTATAACAAATTAATATAAATAACAACCTTATAACACCATTAAAGGCCTGTCCCATATGTCAGAGACTTAAGTCCTGCTTTCAGAGATCCTGAGATAAAAGTCCATCATTTTTAGCAGTGTCAGTAGACTGGCTAAAGCAGTGCACTTAATGCTGTCACCTGGGGGCGGTACTGTCACTGTAGTGAAGAAGAAATGGTTCGATATGAGAATTACTTTAAATGAAAAGCTGTCATCACTGTAAGGTGATGGATGATGGCAACAGGAAGAGGTCAAGGAGAAGTCTCCATGCTGATAAAAGGATGCCCTCCAACAGGTGATGGTACATGTTTTCTGCTGGTGATGGGTCAGATAATGGAACGACTTTGCAGTAAGGGAGGTGTGTCACAGCTACTGTAGCTGCTGATCATGTAAGTAAATTGGCAAAATCAGGAGCCAAAGACTTGACCTTAGTTAGGGAACAACAGGGTTTGAGTGAAAAAATGGACGCTCATTTGACTGCAGTCATGTCAGAGTTCCAAATCTGTTTTATTCACAATTGATAAATATATTTAAATTCCTTCAGATTAACATATTGATACCTGGAGACCAGATTAACTGAATTCATCTCTTACATTTGGACATTGTACCATAGTCAAAATGTATGTGACCTAATAAATACTGATCATGACATGATTCTAGTGCAGACACAATGGAACGTATGAATTCAGATTTTTGAAATGGCTAAATGAATGGGGTTCATTATAGAGTACATATGTAATCTATTCACAAATTAAGAAATGGATTCATTTCAATACGCTGTACTCAGCTAATGAGATTATTTTCCATATCTTTACATTTTAATTTCCCACCAGTGTATTATTGCTATGATGGACATGGGGCCCTCAGATGAGGGCTGTTAGGTTAAATGTAAGCATAGAGACATTAATCTTAAAACTAATTAGCCAATCAATCATCCATTAGTGGGAAAAGGGGAAGAGGGCTTAACGACAGGGCTTGACCATGAATGAACTGCACCGCAGGGTGTGTGTGTCTCTGTGTTTTTATGAGAGTAGTTTAAACCCATGGGAATGGCTAGTTACAAGAAATATAGTTCCCATAATAATATCGGCATATCGCAGCAGTTAATTTAGTGATGGTGGAGAATCCAGTCATCCCATATAGTGATCTGTGGGCAGAGTGAGAGGCAGAATCTGAAGAACAAAAAAGTGTAAGCGTCCAAATACTTAGAATTTGTAGTCAAGTATCAGACACACTTTTCACATTTTAGTAAATCTTTGTTGTTTAAAGCTTGGCTTGGTAATCCTGGAAAAGTCCTGATGCTTCCTAGCCCCTCTCATTGGCCCTCTCATCAAAGCCCCCTCCACACATGAACGTGCACTGACAACTACGAGAAGCCGACTGTTCTGACTTGTTTGCTGTCACAGTCTCCGGGCTGAAGACTCTGGTCATGTGAAGTGAAAGTGCAGGAAGGTACACACGCCAATCATTCCTTTCAGATTGAATGGTCGTGTTTATTACAGAACTGAGGGCCACAGACTCAGGCTTCACTTTTATTTCCAGACAACTTATTCATCAATGGCATGAAGAGGATTTCAATGAATGAGATAAAAAGTTGTTTTATTACCAATCCTACTCTTAATGCACAGGGGCTATATTCTATGGTTCGGAATAGAGGCGAAGTGAAATAAACAAAATCTTTAAATTCAATATTCAGACATCAGCAGACTAATTATTTTCTGTTGAATCTCTCCCAGAGCTTCACTGCAGCCTCCTTCAGCTCTTGCTGCTGTGGGGTCTCTCTGTCTTTACGCTGCTCAGTCAGAATGACATCAGGTGAAGGACTCGGCCAGTTGAGGAAATTCTGCCTCTTCGGTTGCTTTGATAGTGTTTGGGATCTTTGTCCTGCTGAAAGGTGACATGTTGTCCAGTGAGTTTGATGTATTTGGCATTTATTGATGATTTCACGGTCGATAGAGTCAGTTTACCAGTTGCATTGTCAGACACTCATTGTGAAGCCATAACAGATCAACACAATGTTTGACAGACGAGATGGTGCCTTTGCCTCATGAGCTGTTGCTGCTGTTTGTTTTTGTCCATGGACATTTGTTCTACTCTCCTGGTTTCTGTTTATGTGCCTTGTTTCTGAGATTTGCATTGTGTGGTGAAAGTTGCAAATTTTCTGATCATGAAGTCTCTTCTCTGTCCACCTACCTGCTCATCCACAACTCTTCTGCCCCTCGCTGGACCAGCTTGTTTTATATTTTGTAGTTTTCTGTGCACATTTTTTTTCTTAGAATATACCCAACTGTGTTTCAGTGCATAAAGTAATATTGAAATGATGCATAGTTGCCAAGGAAACATTTTGGGATTTACTGAGGAGTGTCAAGTCAAGTCATATTTCAACACTTGCAAATTGAGCTTTTGTCTCTAAAGGGTTGTGTCTTTCTTCACTGAGGCAAAGTTGCTGAAATTAAAGCTGAGACTTGACACTTTAGTGTAGAGTCCATTATTTCATTTCAAACTAAATGTGCTGAAGCTCAAGTCTGCAGAAAAAAAGCTATACACACAGACACACACAGGATTAGGACAGATAATGTGTACAGTGCTATAATCACATAATCAGCTATAAAAGGTGACTTTGTTAGTGTTGTGTGTGTGTGTGTGTGTGTGTGTGTATATGCCTCATGGCATCAGGCAAGTTTAGCTTGTGTGTAAAAGCTAGATCAAACTCAGTGCTGGCATCTTGTTGAACCGGCAAACAGAGGTGACTTTTGCAATTAATTGTGCTTTAGTAGCTCCATATTTTGCTGCGTCACAGCCTCCTGGCAATGTGTGTGTGGGTGTGTGTATGTGTGCATTTGTGTTTATTTGCTGAAATGAATTCCGATTTTCTTTTTCCCCTTGTAATAAACAATAATAATCTCTCATAATCCTCACTGCTGCAGTTTATGTTCCTCTCTGTCCTCCAACTTCACAGCAGCACACACATACACGTAGAAATATAGTTGGCAACAGCAAAATGTCCTGCTTATCAACAATAATAATAACGATTAATGACAGATTAACCAATAAATAAACATGGAGAGGCCAATTAAACATCAGGATGGAGATAAGCTTCTTAGACTTAATCATACGAACAAACACAGATACACACAGAGCGCCTTCAACAGGGGGCAAGAGTTCAGAGTGGATGTAACCAAAAAATCTATAAAGTAACTAGTAATTGTAATAGAACATCCAGCACTTAAATGTAAATATATATATATGTGTGTGTGTGTGTGTGTGTGTGTGATACAGTAGTCTTAAATGGAAGCAAGGTATTGTGAATGTGTCCCTATAATGACTTGTATTAATGTACTTTTCACTAATGACACATGACTAAATGACAGAAGTGACACCTTTGAAGCACCCTCATGGTGAGGCCCCCTTGTGCCATAATCTGGTTTTATGACCTTTAGTATTTCGGGTTTGTGCTAACCACATGCAAGTTCTGAAGCATCTGCGAGTGCAGCAGGGGCCTGTGGCCTAGAAGTGCCAATGTGTGGGCCACTAAGGTACAGTTAGTGTGGGCCCCTGAGCCCAGCTAAGTCAAGTTAACATAAATCATGACCTTATAACACAGTGGAATATTTACTCTAGCACTTTATTGGCTGTTGTACCCTCAAATAAAGTAATCACATGTTCTGATGTCTGCATGTTGTATTTATCTTTTTACTATGATAAATAAACTGTGTGAACTTGACCTGAAGGATACTATTTGCAAGCTTCAACATTTCAAAAGAACTCAGCTCCACTGTTCAGTTCCTGTGACGAACTCCCGGGTTCATCTAAAGGTTTCACATACATGCAACTTCTTTTCCACATCAACCTAAACCCCAGACTGTGTTTTTTAGAGAGTCAAAATCATATGGCTGATCCACACACATAATCCTGTAGATCAGCCACATGTGGTTTGTTCACTTTTTTCTCCTTAGCTGACTGAGCGATTATATGTATTGTGAAATTGTATATATTGTGAAATGCATTGAAGCAGCAATGTGTTCTCTTCACACATGTACAGCTGCATGTCTGACACTCACACTCGCTGTCATTCACCAGGGAAAGTTAGTGATTAGAATGCCGACCTGACGCAAGAATCATGGTAACTAGGAATTTGTCTGGTTTTAGAATTGATAACAATTTGTGTTTCCCTGTCTCACAGTTACCAGTTACCATGATGACACATACGTGGGCACCTTGTAAATGACCGACAAGTTGGACTGTATTAAACCCTCAAATGTTCACTGCCTGACCAAACCAACATCCTTTCTAAAATTTTGCTAACTGATCAATCAATACCGGTCGAAATCCTTGGCTCAGCTATTGATCCTTTAAAAGTGGTGAGTTAAAATGAGTCACCTGTCTGTACATACTGAACACCTCTAGCATGTTAAGTGTGCCAACATGTCCTTATGTCCATCTTTATATCTTTACAATGAACTTAATGACAGATAAAACACAGACACACTTGTTAACAAACTGTGAAAGGGGAGACCCACAATATACTATATGGCTATATGATAATGAATGATGGTAAAACACTGAAAAAAAAATCATAGTTAACAAATACAGTAATAATGATATCTGCGTAAAACTTATAAATGCAGTATAAAGTGTTGGGGAGTAAATCTCAGTCTGTGTCCATGTTCCAACTCTGAGGTGAATGTGCCTTCACGTTTCCAGGCCTCACCCCTGTGCACAGATTCCACCTGCACCTGCAATATTTATCACACACTTTTCACTGTCTCAATATTTGATGTTCCCTGGGTGTCCCGCAGTGGTGTGAGGTTTCAGAAGTTGCCAGGTAAAAGTTTATGTGCTAAGTGCTGGTGAATAATTGAAAAAAGGTGGGCTGGAATTAAAAGTCTGGCATCTTCCTTTTTTTTTTCTTTTGTTCATCCAAAGTGCTATTTAAAGAACTACGTTGAAGATAACAAAGCTTTGGAGTCTATTTGTTAAAAAAGTTCAACTTTTGCTCAACATCACAAGTGTTATACATTCAAAATCTTACATTTTGTGTCTTATGTAGATAAAAAAACAAGTTATGATCAAGTCCTCTAGAGTTAATGTAATGTAATTAGCACTGCAGGGTGCAGTGGATGGGTGATGCTTGTGTGTTCTGTGTGGAGATGGGTCACTAATTCACACACATTTGTGTTGATGTAGTCTTAAGTTCCACACTCTCACGCCTGGGCTACCGGCTGCTTCAGTGGCGCGGTTGCGATTGGAACCACTTTTCATTCGGCTGCCATGTTAAAAGCTGTGCTGCTCTTCTCGAATAGAGGTCTTACCTTTTTTCTTTGTGTAACAAATTGAAATATATCTGATAGATATGATTTAAACCAGTCTAGTGCCGTTCCTTTAGTCCCTACATGTTGTTCCAGTCTCTGTTACAGAATCTTATGATCTATGGAGTCAAATGTTGCACTAAGATCCAACAGGACGAGTACAGAGACAAGTCCATCATCTGAAGCCATGAAAAGGTCATTAGTGACTTTTAACAGTGATGTTCCTGAGTTGTGATGGATTCTAAATCCTGACAAACCGTTACCATCTCAGTAATCACACAGCTGGTTAGCGACTGCTTTTTCAAGGATTTCTGAAATGAAGGGCAGGTTTGATATGGGTCTGTAATTAGATAAAACCTCTGGATCAAGTGTAGGCTTTTTCAGAGAAATGGTTCTAATATAAATCTGGTGCTACAGGTGAGTCTATGGTTTCAGGACCAGACAATGTATCTGTGCTATTCATTGGGAGGAGGTGGTGGATTTGATCCCTGATGGTTATAATCTTATTTGTAAAGAAGCTCATGAAGTCATTGCTTCTCAGATCTAGAGGAATAGATGGGTCAGTAGAGGTGTGACTTTCTGTCAGCCTGGCTACAGAGCTGAAGAGGAACCTGGGGTTGTTCTTATTTTCTTCTATTAATAATGAATAATAAGAGGTTCTGGCATTTCTAAGTGCTTTCTTGTAATTCATCAAGCTATCCTTCCAAGCGAGGTGAAAGTCATATTGATTGGTGGAACTTCACTTCCTCTCTAGTTTCCATGATGTCAGTTATAAAGCACGTGTTTGAGAATTATACCATGGAACTGATCTCTTCTGATTTACTTTCTTCTTTTTAGTGTGGTGACAGTGTCGAGGTTTGTTTTTAATGAGGTTGTACTATTAACAAAGTTATCAACTAGTGTGGGAGTAAAGTTTTGAGAACTTTCCTGTATTCTACTGACGCATGACTGAGAGGTAAGTCTAGAAGGAAGCAGTTCTTTAAATGTATTCACAGTTTTATCAGATAAACACAGACTAACACCCTTGTACTACCCAGATCAACAAAACAAGAGGACAGAACAAAACACACATATGGATTTTGCCATTTAAATTCATCATATTCGAGTAAAGTTGATCAGATATGAAGATGCTGAGGATGTGTGTCGTCAATGTGTGTGTGTTTATATATCATATGTAATCATAATGAGATGCCATTTCTCTCTATTGAGTACCAGCATATCTAAATCTAATCAAACCATGATACTATACTGTACATTCTTACTATTTTGAGTTTTTGCTATATAGTTTATATTATGATCCACCAGAGACCAAGACCTATACTGTTCAAGTTCTCGTGATAAAAAAACAAACAAACCTCAAAACCAACAACCTCCAACCCTGGTTTAAATATAAAATCCACTATTTAAATTTCTCGAGACAAAACACTTTCCCCCCTATATATTTTTTTGTTGGTTTGTCTTTTCCTGTTTACATAAAAATATTTTTTACATAAAAAGTGATGAAAAGATTGCCAGGTCGGCCTATGTCCTGCTTACACTTTTAGCTCTTTGTTGGAAAAAGAGCAAAAGAGATAGTGACAAAGTCTTCTTTAGTATCTGCTGTGACACTACCATGATGTCCACACTGAGAATGGCGAGTTAGCTGCCTCTTATATATAGCTAGCTGCTTGCTCCAATTCTGGTGGTTTGCAGTTCTATATAAAATATCATACTCCACACAGTGTCACTTACATGCAACTGATGAAACAATAACAAAGATAGTCTGAGAAGCATCTTGAAATATACAAATGAATCGATTAAATTGATATTTCCTGCCCAATATCACTGTGACGGCGGGGTGTGGTTAGGGCGCCAACTGCTGGACAACAGAGAGGAGTGGCTCAGCCGGTGATCGGACAGCTGTGCAGAATCAGGTAATCAGGCAATAAGAGCACGCTGGTAACCTGGTTCTGTTCTCTGGCAGTAGGCTGGGTTCGAGAAGCTGGAGCAGCCGTGTGTGAACATGTGAGGATCCACAAGCCTGTGTGTGTGTGTGTGGTGGCCTGACGAGGCGGACAATTATTAATAAAAGAACACTGTTGAGACGCCATTCTCTCCTCCTGTGTTTACCCTGAACGAGCCGAGTAATCTCACAATCACGTACAGAATTTTATTATTCATGTGGGTGGATCAGCTTCCTGCAAGATCGTCAGGGAACCATGTGACAGAAGCCAAAACATAATGAGCTGAAAGGAGCTAAAGTGCAGAGGCAGGTGTTAATTAACTGTGGGAAACCACTTAGCACGAGCCGTTTCACAGCAGCAGCTCAGTACCAGGTAGAAACACTGCATCAGAGCAGAGAGAGAGAGCATGAAGCATATGACCCACACAGTCAGAGCAGACACATCCAACCATGCTGCTCATTCAGCAGGCAGGGTCCTGGCTTCACAGAGTCACAAATGGTTTGTCCACTGGCTTCAAATTAGCTGAAAAAAATGGCTGATATATTCATAAATATATTGTTTGCGGGGGGTGGGATTTAAATTATTCAGAAAACCTTCAGCAAGTAGGATCCCTCCTGTGGATTTTTCCCTCTTATTTAAAGAAAGAATAATAAGTTGAGACATTTTTTAGGTCGCTGTGATATTAAGGCCGTCTCCCTGCTGGTTCTGTGAATCTACTCAGTCCACATTTCATGTTCTCCTCTCCCTCAGATCTAATCACATTCAGTCTAATGTAGTTTTGTCCTTCAATAGTACTTAAAGCAGAGTGCACTAACATTATTAACCTTCCCTGTCCCCCTATTAGCCATTTCCTTTAAATCTATGTCCCCTAAAAACATGGTTCAGGGGGAAGGTCAGAGGTCGACAGTCTCCTCTGGATTACAGCAAGATAAGGCTAATTACACTGTAGCTCTGATGAATGTGGAGAGAGGGAGAACAGACAGAATGTGACCAGGTACATTTTCAAAAAATGCACAATTTAAGTTGTACAAACACAACCTAAAGCGAGCATTAAAAGTAGATGACAAGACTGAAGTAACAATTCCTTGATTTACACAATTTCACCACTAATAAACCAACATTGTTTCTTTTAAAAGTGGTGAATTAAACTCCTGGCTACATTTACAATGGTTAATAGGAAGAGAGAGAGAAGTGTGTGTGTGTGGTCCTACATTGGCATTTTTGTTAACTGTGTTGTAATTTCTTGGGGAATCTGTAAAATCTTTAATAAGCTAAAAAAAGATGTAAGTCAGTTATGAATTATGAATAGAAATGTGTTTCACACATTCTTCAACAAATTTGGATTTGTTAATGTAGAGACACAAACTAAATATTTCTTGACACAAGTTGTTTAAAGATATGCCCATTTATTTACAGCCCTTCTGGCACCACCGTGCATTATCATCATCACATACAACAAGACGCCTTTGCTTTCTGTTGTAAAAAAGGGACAATACTGATTAACATTGACACTATTCATTTACATTTCTTCAGGACTTTTCCTTTAGTGTTTCCTTCCAGACAAACTTTACATATGGACTCTTTGTTACCCTGTTAGTTAAAGACTTTCACTAGCTGCTGCATGATGTATGTAAAAGTTTAATATGCTTAGTTTTACCAATTCGCCTTTTAACACTTCAGTGCGACACATTAACTGGAAGATTATCGGTCTGCTTGCTGACCACAAACTAGCACCGGCAGGTTTCAGGCCACGGCTGGTTGGAAAATGTCACATGGTCTCAGTGCAGCATGTGTTGAGTTTGTTCAACGGATTTGTTTTAATTGCTTTTTGGGTTCAGCTGCTGCAGACTGGGTTTTGTCTGTGAGCAACAGTGACATGGGGGTCTTCAGTAAAATACGCCACAGGATTTAAAAAAAACAATCAGTCATCATGACAGTAAAAAGAAAAACACATTTAAGGGTTGTTTGAAAAACCCTGAATTCTGTTCTGAGCCTAATAAATGCTCTTTTTATTCTGCAGGTGACCTGTTGTTACCTCTGCTTTCTGCCTGCGTTTGTCCTATAAAACGTCAAAGTACAGACAGAAGCCTGATTATTCGATACAGTTTGAAAAATGGCCTTAAATCTCTCTGCTATTATCTCAATGACTTTGAATTTTCCTCCACTTTCACAGACGGCTGGTGTTTGAGTGCGTGATTTGTAATCTAGGCTGCATTCTGCAGCTCTGAGTAAAGTCGCACGCTCAGAGAGCAGATATGCCGCTCAGTGCTCCTGCCTTGTTTGGCTGGACGAGTACAGCTCGGGACACAAAGGACTCGTAATGCTCCACCGCGGATGTCATAAGCCATAACACAAAGCTGTTGAGAGGTGGAGGTGGTGGGTGAAGGCTCGGGTTGAATTTTAAGTTTGAGTGTGAAACCCAAACAACCTGCCCTTGATTTGAACTTTTTCAATGGAACAATGTGCTGGCAACAATTAATTTCTGCATGAGATCATTAGGACAACACTGAGCAGTGTCCCAGTGCAGATCACTGTAATGAGCCAGTCTTTGAAATCTGTCCTCCTGTGCATTCGCTGCTCGAGAAGCCGCAATAAAAAAATCTGTCTTTACAAAGTAGATGAGCAAAGGCTGATTCAAAGAGGGGAGATGAGGAAAAGGGCAGAGAGCTGTTGTGAGCCTTGGGGACACATGTAGCCTATTCATAGTTCACAAGTCCCAAAGTGTTTCAGGGCCAGGCCTGTCTGTGTGAAAGGCTCTAAAGGGGCTGACCATTTGGACTGTTGGAAACACCACAGTCTCTTTCTGCTGTGTTGAACTAATTAACACATTATTTAAGCTTGATGGAGCGGTTTTGAATATATGTATACTTAAAATATAAAATGTACTTGTTTTAGTTTTAAGTGCTTCATAAAGTGTATTTCACAATATTCAATTATAATAAAAATAAAAACTATTCCAGCAGGATGCACGCCTTCCTGTTCAGACTTCCGATGCTCAGTGTATGTGAGGTGAGCTGGTTAGAAAGGGATTAAAACTGAACCACAAAGCTGCTGCGGACGCAAACTTGTTTTAGTTTGAAAGCGCTGATTTAAAATAAAAACGTGGATGAAGCCAGATAGAAGGAATTGGTGATAAGAATAAGAGCAGAGAAGTAATGATGACAAGGATGGTGGAGGAGAAATGGTTTAAGGAGAGAGGGGGGAAATGAACAGAGTTGGGGGAGGATTGGAAGAAAGGAGACCAGGAAATATGAAACAAGGAGAGGAGAACAGGAGCTGCATTAAGATGACAACAGGAGACAGCGGAGTCAGTAAATATGATGCAGTGAGGGGAGTGGGAGCTCTTAATAAGAAAAAACAGGAGGAGGAGGAGGAGGAGGAGGAGGAAGGTTTTAACAGTCTCTCTACATGCTCCTTCTTTGGCATGACTAACTGAACATCCTCGTTGTCCTCCTGCTCTCTCTCTTTGCATCACCATCATCAGTATTCCTCCCACAATGCTCTCAGTTGTTTTCTTCACTTACCACACCTATCCCAGTGACACTGAATCAACAGAGCGGACAGCTCAAACATGGAGAAGAGGAGATATTTCCCTTTTAGAAACACAGTCACGAGGAAGAGGGAGGTCTTTTCACTTAACACTCAATTTGAGCGTTTAGTGAAAACTGTAGAACTAAACATGTGATGGTGCTTTAAACAGAAAGCTGACGCTCTTTGCTCTGTTATGTGGTTTATGTCCACTGACAGCCTGGGCAGAGTTGGGGCATTTCAAGGAGATGAAATAAGGCAAATGCTAATGAAGCGTGTGCTGTGATTTCAGCAAACCATCTGAATGAGTCTAGCAAGTTTGTACGAGAGTGTTGCGTGTGGTGTTCACACATTCTGCTTGTCCAGTTTAGTTTGAGTCGAAGTCTTGATTCATGCAGTTAAAAGGGGTTCAAATAATGTGTCCTATTGTGTTTCATATCTGGAGTTCCTGAATTATTTTATTGTTGCTGTTCTTTAATTAGAATTTTAAAAATTAAATGATGGTAAATAGAACAAATAAAGCCATGAGATGTAATATTGGGTTCAGTAGCTTGCCTATGGACCCTCTCTCCTGACCTAAAGCCACCCCAGATACACAAAGTAACTGATACAGCTACAGTGACTAAGTTTGCACGGATGCCAATATTCAGATTATAAACCTGATTAACAACAGTGTGGGTAAGACACATGTTTGCATTGACAGCATCGTCTGATTACAATAATAAGATCATACGCAGAAGAAGCAGTAAATGAATCAAGACATATTCCAGGTGTATTCCAACCTTAATGACACGTGTACGTGTTGAGTTGTAGCTTTTGCAAACTTACAAAGCAAACACCCAAATGGTATATGGTATTGTTGTGCACTGATCTATTTCAGGTAGAGGTTTTAAACTGGCAGCACAACATCAGTTGTATATGGGGTAGTAAATATAACGATATAAAGCAAAGCAGACGATGCTCTGCAACATGAAAATACGAATATGAATGGAATATTCTATTAGCAACTCATGTAAACGCCCCAATCAAATAATGTATTCTGATTAAGTTAATTTGTCGGATTATTACTACATATAACGTACTTAGTGTGACACAGCCACATACCCAAAACACATGCTGTTTGAGACAATATTTGCATGATATACAGGTGACTGCATTCCTCAGACCCTATCCTGAGTGTCATTTTGGTTAGTGGGCACTTGAGGTGTCGAACTGCTGTGCAGTTTATTTACCAACACTGCATGTTACTTGTCTTGATTTTATTTGACATTTTTGTCGCTGTATGTGTTTTTATCCAGTATTCTATTTATTATGATCTGTTACAAATAGTGTTATTATTCTGTTGATGATTTATATTAGTAACTCTGCAGTTCCCCTGGTGCCTACAGACAACTTCAGTATGTTTTAGGTCACTGCTTTTGTTTTGTGGAACACTGATTAACCATCAGCAGGCTCCTTTTTCAGAACAAACAAAAGGAACAGAAGAATAAAACATAATAAATGAATAAACACTTAAAGCCATTATACAGCAGATTACTTCTCAGCGGTTGGTGGAGACAAACACAAACTAAAGGGATGTGAATATGAGATGTGTTTTCATCTGCTCTCCATGTTGTTTTCCAGCACATTTGCCATGAGAGTCATCGCCTGGTTCTTTTGTGAGCTTCCAGCGACATATGTGCTAATGTAAACCTTCAGAATTAATCAACTGCAGGTCGGCATGGTGAACATTCATATTAATAATAATAAAATTGATAATAAACTTTATACAGCACCTTTCAAAACAGTTATCTCACAAGTTAAGGCAAACAATGGTTACAGTTCAAAACAAATAGACCAGTATGAGACAAAGGTCCTGCCTTTGTGTCCTCCTGGTTCTCTGCTCAGTGCCCCTGCTGTTTCCTGCCAGTTCAACCTGTTAAATTTGTTTCCCTTGTAATCTGCCAGATTGTCTTTGTAGCCTCTGTGTGTGTAGCTCTGTGAAACCACACACTGGGAAAGAAAACAACAGTTTCCACCTCTGCCTTATTATCCTGTATTTGGAAATCAATCGTTCCTGTGTGGTTTGTTCACTGCCTGACTTTGTGCGTTTGATTACCAGAAAATGCTGTTGATGTATTCCAGTGTCATTACCAGAATGACTGTGACTGTGATGCAAGCAGTATTCAAATACAGCCTCCTAAAATATCAATTAGTTTTGCCTGTTTTCAGCTTCTTCAGTGGCCCATCGCAGAATCAGAAAACAGTGGTAACCCCGTGCATGGACCAGGGTTATTATAGTTAACGAAAACTAAAACTAGCAATGATAAAATAATTTAGTTAACTGAACTAAAAATAAAAAGGACGATTACAAAAAAAACGAAAACTAAATAAAAACTACAATGAACAATGCAAAATTAACTCAAACTAAACTGCAGATAAATTCAGCTTCGTTTTCCTTGTTGTTTCGTTTTCTCCCTCGATTACAGCCTGTCCTGCAGGTGATGGTTAAAGAATGAAATTAAAGGACTTGATAAACCATATTTGGTGTCATACATTGTTTCATCCTTTTTCAGCTTCTACAAGTCAAGGCTTTCTCTTAATACCTGGAAAAACTAAAACTAAATTAAAAACTAAACTAAAACTACAAAATCACTTGTTGAACCAAACTAAAATAAAAAAGCAAACTGAAAAACTAAATAACAATAAAAACTAAGGAACATTTCAAAACTATAATAACCTTGGCACAGTGCACACAAAACTGCAGGAGATGGAAAAAACAAACACCCCAATATGCACAATGCTGAGAGCTTAACGTCTTCATGCAGTGATATGTCGGTGTTGAACCTTCAGCTTGATCAGTCACTACAGATACAAACGTAAATCCATAAGATTCAAGCTCAGCTGAAAAGTATGTTGTTAGATTTGTGAATAAGTGTGTTACCTCTACCAAAGACGTGTCAAGGTTTTCAGCCTTGTCCTTGTGATTGTTTTGTTTGTCAGCTGGATGACACTGACCGAAACCAATGAACCGATTTTCACAAAACATGGGAGGATGGGACATGGGCCAAAGAGAACCCATTGATATTTGGTACAGATCCAATCAAAGGGGCGGATCCAGGAATCAACAATGTAGGGTTTTTTTGAAAAAATGAATGGATCTTGATTAAAACATCTGACATTTGAGTGTGTGCAATTTTGTGTAGATCCAACTAAACAGGAAGCTCTAGCTGCATGATTTGAGATGTGGTGTCATGGGGGGGGTGGGCCATTTTGTCTATAACTGGACAAAGGATTTAGTTTGATCCCTTTCTGTGTGCTCTGTTGAATGATATTCTAGTTCTAAACGTCTCATCATGGACCATGTATTTAGATACTGTGCGCAACATTTATCTTGTGAACACCCAGTGGAGTGCTGAGGAAAACCCAAGGTGATGAAAGAGGAGAGACCATAAACAATGAAGAAATACAGTATCAGGAATAGTAGGTGAAGAGAGGTATAAACAACTTGCTCTGTAATGACTGGCCCCAGGGTTTGAGAGTGGCGAGAGAAACTCATTCACTGGTGGGATGGAATTCAATTTACTAGCTTGGTGATTTAGAAAGCCTCCAAAGTAGAGTGTGAGTGTATGTGTGCAGTATTACACTATGTCAGGATGTCTGTGTGTAGTGATCCTGAGCTAATTCATGCTGAGATAACTTGACCCTTACACCCTCCTGGACGTTACAAGAAACAGACCATAAAGGTCTGTTTCTCTGTAAGATCTATTTCCCATCTGTCCTGAAGAAGAGAATATAATGTACAAACACCCAATATCAAGAAGATTTTTATGGTTTAATTATTGTTCTTTTATAATTATAATGACCTTTATTTGTAAGTACCTTTCATACAAAAATGCAGCTCATAGTGCTTTACACTTTATACATATAATATGTCATTCAAATGATATGATAACAGATTTTAAGAAACATAAGAACAAGTTAAAATTAAATTTCTTACATAAACACAGGAAAGAAAGAAAGTGACATAAAAATATATTGTAAGAGCGCTGGAGTAAGTTCAAGATCTAGTTAAAGGCTGAAGCACAGATAAATGTTTTGAGTTTTTTTTTTTAAAGATTTACTGAACTATATCTTCTCTGATATCTAGAAGCAGTCTCTTCTACTTTGGAGTTTACAAAAGCTGCATCTACAGTTTTCTTTCAGCTGCTGTTGGGAACCTCTTGATGCAGATGATATCAGTGTTCTAGAGGGAACATAGTAAACTAGAGAGTTACATGTATCTATATAACTCGGTCGAGGCCCATTCAGAGCCTTGTATGTAAGGAGGGAGAACCTTAGTCAGTCAGTCCTGTGTGTTACAGGCACTGCAGAGCAGATAGAACTGAACTGATGTGTTCTCTCCTCTTAGTTCTGATTAACTCCAGCGTATTTAGAACTCTGCAGCTCAGCTGTTGTTTTCTTTGGGAAGCCTGTTCCCTTGTTTCTTATTTCGATTTCTTGTTTCCTACACAAAGATGAATGCTCCGAGGACAAATGTCTTTTATTGAACTTTTTAAGTAAGCGAGAGTTTGTTTTCAGCCTTATTGGCAGAAACCCTACAAGGCTTCAGTTATCAGTTTGATGCAGTCTATGCACCAAAACGATCTGGTGCATAGACTGGTCAGGAAAGGATCATGGCTTGTGTTAAAATAAACCCTTTGCACAATGTTAACCATGTGCAGAGACCTTTTTCCAGAAAACACTGAATGCAAACTCCATGTACCGAGAGGGAAAATAAGTCTTTCTATCTTACTGTGGGGGACTTCTAACAGTAAATAAATTATTACTTTTACTACCAGTAAAGGCCTTGCTTAGAGTGGAGGAAATGCATAAATCTAAGTGTTGTACAGATGTGGTAAGTCAGGCTCTCAGCCCTGTCACTGGTCCATAATGTAAGATTTTTGAGCACATGACAAGTAGAACATTTAGAATGTGGATCGTGTCGTAGGTCAGTGTGCAGTCTGCTGTCATGTGGTGACACTGGGATTGCTGAGATGGAAGTTTATTCTTGTAAAGGGCAACATGATGGATAAGCACACTAATGATCATTCATGCATGCGTTATGAATTACCACAGGTCCCTGCTGACACACACACAAAACACGTTATCTGGCACTGGCATTTGTGTGGATGGGAGTGTACAGACACATTCAGGTAGCAGGATGGTGTATTGTAATTCTCACATCCTTCATTAGTGATTGCAACCGTTTGGATAGAACAGAATAACCAGTACTCCGTGACAGCAGGATGAAATATAACATTTCAATTATTTCTACAAAGCCTGAATAGATGAAACCACACAATTAGCTCACAACACTTGCTATTTTTATCATAAAAACACAAAATAAAAGAGTTGCCGGGCAACAAATCTGCAAATTGTTGTGGGCAAGTTTTATTTTGTCAAAAATTCATAAGGAATCAAATGATAAATAGCCACAGTAAAGTTCATGGTAACCAGACCATTATTGTCTCACAAACAATGGTTCTTGTTTAACCGTAGACTAGGACCCTGTTTTGATCATAATTGTATTTTGTGAAACATTTTGCAGAATGTGGTGAAGGTAAAAGGTAAAAGGTCACTCTAGTCACCACGGATAAACAAAGATTCATTGCTCTCTTTAAAATGTTAAATTGGGTGTCAATAGGGGAGTGTCTGAAATGGAAAGAGCGCATCCTCTGGGGAGCATGAATTTGTTCTGTAAATTTCCTGGTAATCTGCCTTTTAGAGTTTTTGTTCCAATGGCAACAAACAAGAAAAGATCAGGGGATCAAACAAAACCATCTTTGAGGACTATCCACTACAATTTGAATGGAAATCGTCTCCACTTCAATTCAGATATTCTGCAAAAAAATCATTTTCCTGTTCCTTTTAGCCTCTTGTCCACACGCAAATGGAGTTTTTAAGTCATTAAAAATGATTTTTACAACCACCTTTCAAAGTGCAAATTTTCAAAGACTCTGGATTCTATGTATTAGTGTGTACATGTACAACGGTTCAGTAAATGATGTCACAGTTTACTTCACGGGTTGCCACTGATGCTGTCTGTAAGGAGCATGAGACAGATATAACCACTCGGCCATAACTCAATTCCTAACAGTGACTATTTACTGGTTTCTTCACATTTGTTTAATGCAGCTAGATTTAATTACAAGTTTGCAGCAAAATTAAGCATTAAGCATTTGTAGTCATTTTTGTGTTGTCCTCTGAATGGAGTTACTGTAAAAAAAAAAAACGATCATGTGGACAGAGATTTTTTTTAAACAGAGGGGGCCTCAGAAGTCTTGCTCTTGACCAAAGGTTTCGACCACTGGATGGACACGTAGACCAAACAAAGGAGTTGACGGACATTGGCATCCTGTTGCTACTAGTGACACATTGCAACACTTTCACATAATGAAACATATTAAACTTTGATCCAGAACCAATTCTTAAAGAAAACCATTACAGTACTTCAAGTCTCTACTCATTGTCTGTGCCCATGCATTTTACACATTTTATGGAGATACTCAGTATAAACCAGCAATGATTTCATCATAGAAAACATTTAAAATTTATACTGTCAGAATTTGATTTGTACTAACAATCATGAACTTTTGGTCTGATCTCCCTCCACATCCCTTCTCCTCCCAGCTTTTGCTCTCTTGATTCTTCCTGTCTGGTTTCCTGTCTTGTTTTTGGATTAAACTCCCAAAGCTCAGTGAAGAACGCAAGTCAGCTTGCTGCATGTAGTCAGGCAGGGAGGTGTTGAAAATTATGATCTTTCAACAAACTCCTCATCTTCAGACATACTTGTCGGTATGTTGGGTTCTATAAACTTTCCGTGACCTAGGTATCACCAAAATAGAGGCATTTTCGGGGAAAGCACAAACAAGACATAACTCAAAGTAAAATTCCAAAAAATATTTTTAGTCAGAAATGTTTACATTTGGAAATGTAAGGTTTGAAAAAGTCTAAACTTGTGACAGTGCTAGGGATGATTGCTGGAGAAACCCTGTCAGAGACTGTTTTTGCTTTTTTTCTTTCCCTTCATTCACTCTTAAACCTGGGATAAATTCAAACTTAGAACTGATTGATATTCACATATAATCACACATAATTACCATACTTTATTTTACCATTTGTTCAAATCATCAAGCAAACAGGAATAATGTAGTTTGGTGATTTTGGAAATAGGTGCCTAATAAAAGACTACATTACACACTGATTTTAATTTTCTATATTATAAACAGTGTCAACAACATGATGAATGTTTAACATAATCATAATCAATAGGTTTTCATTTTGATATTTCAATCTGCTCATGATTATTATCTGACCGATTGAGCTTAGTCATGATTGCTTGCCAATTCCTTCCTGATTGCTGATAATGACCTGCTCATAATTTTCTCCCCTTACTCTTTTTCTTTCCTTTTCTCTTATTTTTCATCTTCTCTGCTTTCTCTCCTCTTAACGCATTTTTTCTTCTCCTTTCTTTGCTCCCTCTAATTTCCTTCTGATGTGACCATACTTAAAAAAAACTGTAAAAAAAAATCTATTTTGTTAATCCAGTTTATGCTGCTTGTTGGAGCCTCCCCATCTATGCAACATCGTAGAAGGATTTGTAAAGATGCCAGAAGAGGGCCTTTCCTTTGGTGTCATGTCAACGCCATGGGCCTGTGCATCGGAGCTGGCGCTTGTAGCCGTAAGGAGAAAACTGAAAAGACAGAATGTCTCTTTACACCTCAATAGGAAAAGGAGGGGAGAGGGAGAGGATGAGTTGGACACACCTGTGATCCAAAAAGAGAGAAGGAAACTCAAACAAAGGCAGCATGGAAGAGAACTGAGGAGTGAGAGTAACTGAAGGAAGGAAATAACAAAAAGATAAACTAGTTTTTGGAAAGAAATAGTCCTGGACCAAGAGGCAAAGGAGCTGATCCCTAAAGCCTGATGGAGAAGATTTGAAAATCTGTCTAACCTGCTCAGATTTGGACAGTGATCCCCTCTGTCCTGCTTGAACCATACAAGCTAAGTCTCCATACTGAAACTCTCCTGGCTTTCCCGATTCCCTTTGCCTCTAGTAAAATCACCTCTCATCTTCCCTCTCCCTGGAGATTTAAAACACACATTCTCTTCACTTTTCACCTTCATTGGACCCTGACACCCCTCTCCAACAACCACCTACACACACATCCCTCTCTACTGATCAAATTATGAACTGAATGGCCGTGTGATCCTTTCCTGGGAATTAATAAATGCTGTAAAATTAAGAAGATTGGACAATGTTTATTAAGATTGGACAATGTTTAACCCCTGTTTATTTTGTGGTTGTCCGTTTAATATTAAAAGAGACAAAAGGAAACTCCCTTTTTTCATACTGCATCAGCCTTGTCAAAGGTCATGACCTGAAGAAGCAATACTAATTGCCTCTGCTCTCTCTCACAACAAGTTACTTGACATGGGATCAGGCTACACAGGCCGATGCATGCACAGCATGCAAAGCAATAGAAGAGAGACTGTTCATAACCCCAAAACAGACTGAATTATTCTACATTGCTGATTAAACTGATTTGAACTCGAAAGAAAGTAAGTTTTTACTATTATGTATTATAGGAGGAGTGTTTTAATGCAGTTTTTAAATCTGTCTGCATCCAGCCTGCTGTTAGTCAACAGAGACTTGGCTTGGGAACCAGAGGGTGGCCAGTTCAAGTCCAGCATGGACTGAAGTATGAAAGGTGGACTGGTAGCTGGAGAGGTGAGATCCACTCAATTTCACCTACCAGGCTAGGAGTTGAGGACGCCATCATCTACCTGCTGAATCAAGTTTATGCCCACCTGGACAAGCTGGCTAGCACTGTGAGGGTCATGAGTTTTTACTTCTCCAGCGCTTTCAACACCATCAGGCCAGCTCTACTGGGCAAGAAACTCATAGCGATGCAGGTGGATGCACCCGTCGTGGCCTGGATTGTGAACTACCTGACTGGCAGACCACAGTTTGTCAGACACATAGTCACTCTGCAATAGTTGGATGTATCAGCAAGGGTGAGGATGCTGAATACAGGGCTGTGGTGGGTAACTTTGTCACATTGTGTGAGCAGAACCACCTGCAACTCAACGTGACAAAGGAGCTGGTTGTGAATCTGAGGAGGGTCAGGACACTGATGTTTCCATCCAGGGGGGCAGCATGGACTTTGTGGAGGTTTACAAATATCTGGGAGTTTACATCAACTGTAAGCTGGTCTGGGCTAAGAACACTGATGCCCTTTACAAGAAGGGCCAGAGCCGCCTTTATTTCTTGCGGAGACTTTCAACATCTGCCGGACTACGCTGAGGATGTTTTATGAGACTGTGGTGGCCAGTGCTACCCTGTTTGCTGTTGCGGACGCCAACAGACTCAACAAACTGATCCGCAAGGCCAGTGACGTTGGAGGGGTGGAGCTGGACTCCCTGACGGCTGTGTCTGAAATCTCGAGTAGCCACCAGCTGTGTCAACACATTCACCTGGCAGTCACCTACAGTGTGTGCTATGCCAAGCTGCAGGTGCACATGATGCTCATGAGCACCCCGTCTCATTTGGGTGTTTGACCAGAGGTGAGAACTTATTTCTCAAGTGGCAAAAATAAGTTTAGGTTAATGAAACGCCTTCATGACTACAGTCCAGTCAGACAACTAGCACAAAGGTGTTGTGTGCTCCCTTGAACAATTAGCAGGCACATCACTAAATTTAGAATTACATTATAATTTAAATTGTAGTTAGTTGAATAACGATGATGGTGTAATATCTATACATTTATGAATGCTTAAAAAAAAAAGAAATATTCTGTAGTGAAAAACCTTTATTTCAAATCACTTGCACTTTGAACAGTGAACCAAATAATAATGAAGGGTTCTTGCACGAGGCCCACTGTTTGAAACCAAAAGCACTTTCTGTGACACCCCACTGCAGCAATGGGGCCAACAGATAGTCGATGTATATTGGATCCTTCTAAATGAAGAGCTGCAGCTAGCTGTGCTCCGTAAGTAGATTCATCATGTCCTGTAGGTAGCTGTGTCCAGGACAGGACACACACATTGAGTTCCTCCCTGTTTGTTCCAATTAATCAACAAAGCACACAGGACAGTCCTCCTGCAGGTGGAGTGGGAGGTGATGTGTTGACCTGCAGTGACTTAATTATCTTTACCTCAGTCCTAGCACTGGTGTCTGTGGGCTCATTCTGTTAAGGCTTTTTTAATGTCTGTTGTTCATGTAGTGTAAAAAAAAAGAGAGAGAAAGCTCAGCTGTGTCAAAAAAAAGTTTTAAAAAGGCAAAATCAAAGCATCCCCCCTACATTCCTCTCAATATCTCAAGTACATCTACTACCACAAAGGTTACGAGTAGTTCAAAAAAGTTTAACATGCATTTTATCATGTAATTAATATCCTTCATTAATATTTAATTTTAAGTCTCCATCCAGGCTGATTAGACAATGAACATGTCTACCCAGTGTCAGCTGGTACTTGTGATGTGCTCCATTGAAAAAGCCCATAATGTGCAACAGGGCCTTTTCAAGTTGAGTCTCCAATGTGCCGCAGCTGATTCCATCGCCACAGCTATTCTGGATAGGTTGAGCACCATTCTCCCAGATGACCAGAAGAGCCAGCTCATTTCCCAGTCGTATGCTAGTGCAAGTGTCATGAGGAGCAAAAGGTGGTGTGCAGAAGAAGTTGCGAGATGTTTGTGAATGCACACCATGTCCACTTTAATGCATCAACTTAACCTCATGAGGCTGCAGGTGACATCTTGCACCTTAAAAGTTAATCAGTTGTTCTCTGACCTTACTGGATCCTCCAGACCCCCAAGATAACCAGCGTGCTTAATAAAGTGGTCCCACACAAACCAAAAGCACATACACTATAGTATTATTTTTGGCCATCAAACCATGTCACTTATGAATGTCACTATATACCTTTAAGAATCTGCACTACAAACTAAGGTGTGATTGAAACATGAATTACTACTGATTACAATAAGTTTGTGAATGTAATTACGAATCAAACCATATATTCTGTATGTAACAGACAGTGTGAGGTGATTGTATAACTTGTGTGAAGAAATATTAATCTTTTAAAAAAGACAATCTGACCGAATTGAAAAATAATGGTGTCAAATGTAAGCACAATATCTTAGAAGAGGTAAAAAAATAGAAAGCTGATTGAACAAAAGATAATGGTGTCAAGAATGAGCAAAACTGTTTAAAAGTAAAATAGACATGCCTGGACATGTCTGGGCAAAACTAGGGTAAGATCCCAACATGCCCAGTTGAAGTTTCCAGAGCTAGAAAAGTGACCAATGAAATGTTGACACGTGTGGCCACGATAAAACGATAGACCAATGACCTACTGACACGTGTGTCCCCGAAATAATGATAACCAATGAAATGCCGACAGGTGTGGTCACTAAAGGGTTTATAAGAAAGCACCACACTACTGTCAGGCAGAGTCCTTCTCTGGTGAAGCTGCGGCTCGCTACTGAATGCTCTCGGGTTTTTTGTCGACAATAAACTCTGCTGCTTTTAAGTTGACTTCTACTGCTTTTTATTCGACTGGATTTTTTGACTTTTGGACCACAAGTGAAACCTAATTTTCACCACAACAACACACACTTTTAGATGGAACTTACACAGCCATGCAGTGAATACAATTTGAGTACAAAGATGACCATCTCCAGTGCTTTGAAAACATAATGGTCGCAGGTAAGTGTGATCCACCATTCTGCGAGAATATGTGAGGCTACTGGAGGATTCCAGCTTCATCCTGGAACTGTTTCATCACATCATGCCTCATGTGGTCATTCTGTGCAGCCAGCTCCAGAAGAAAACTTATGTCAGGGAGGTAAATGAATATGCATGTTGTGCTGTTATTGTGATAATGTCTACGATGCTTGTACAACTTAACTAATGCAACATGTCTGGTGATTTTACCTGGCCAATAAAAATAAAACTTTTCTCTTCTGGTTCTGCTCAGACTGTCTGGGACTTTTTTTTTCTTTTCAATTCAATTTCAGATGTCATTTACGTCAGTTGGCATCAAATGGGCTCCACAGAAATAATTCCTATTGTTCTACCATGAAATTAAATATAATAATTGGTGTGGGTTGATGTTGGGCCTACTTCTAAAATGTGGAGGTGTTGCGGCACCCTCATTGGGAAAGTCATCTATGACTATGACTCACTTCATCACAATAGTGTTCAATTGTTTATCTGTTATTATTTCAGTGATTCAATGAATCCATTTTACTCCTTATTTAATTTATCCCATGTTTGTAGATATGACGAGGCTGGGACGAATCAGGAACTCTTCAGTACTGTAGAGTTCAGTAGACAGAGACGTACGAAGATATAAAAACAGGGTAAAAGGCAGGGTCATAAAATAATGTTCAAAATCTATACACAGAGCCCACTGGGCACACAGAAAAAGCTTGAACATACAACACAGAGGAACAAGACAAATGAGCGACAACACGAGGGAAACGCACAGACTAAATATACACACGTTCAACAGAATTACAATAATGAAACAGGAAGTCAAAACATGAAACTGCTAAAGACAACTAGTGTTTGTTTTGAAGAAGAGAGCAGATATTTTTTTAATGAAAACTCACAGCTACTTCTATCTACATTACATTTAGGGCATTTAGCAGACGCTTTTGTCCAAAGCGACTTACAATAAGTACATTTGTCACGAGAGAGAAACCACAACATATCACCGTCGATGGGGTGAAACGAAATATAGAAAAAATTGTCAAGCCCTCATCTGAAGATCGTAACTGCTATTTGTGAAAGATTCTTTAAGTGCATCTATACTTTAAGTGCTACATATATCATTGAGATATTTATGCTAATTCATGTGTAAAACATTTTGCTGTGAAGCATGAGC
Organism: Paralichthys olivaceus; assembly: GCF_024713975.1. NCBI lineage: Eukaryota > Metazoa > Chordata > Actinopteri > Pleuronectiformes > Paralichthyidae > Paralichthys > Paralichthys olivaceus. Next base: position 4,320,410 of record NC_091101.1, read on the forward strand.
TAACTTGGAACTTTTGATACCTTTTATACTACTGTATAAGCTGTTGGATTAGTTTACACCTGGGCCACACTGGGTGCATGTGAGGTGCAGGACAAATGCGTCACTGATCTGTTGCACTTGTCTGTTCACACAGGGAATGTGTTTGCTGAAGTTTCTGCTATGGCTACTGTATTTCCTCGAATACATGTAAGTCTACGTACTGAACTAATTGTCAGGACTCTACAGTATAAAGCTGTGCACCTTCCAGTCCTGCAAATATTTCACAACAAAAGCCTTGTTAAAACAAAAGAATGGATTCAGTCTTTGCTTTGATCATTTTAACTGTATTCTGCTGTGAACCACTCGCGGCACGTGGAGACAATACGCGAGAACCCTTCTGTCTGGAAGAGCAGTGCAGCTCAGGCATGTCTCAGCAGGCAGTGTGGCCACTTTACCCTAAGGATGAAATGAAAAGCATGATCACGCTCTGTGATGCAGATTTGTAACAAAACAGCAGGGGAAATGTTATGTCGCCATGAACTATTTCATGTCGGAGTATTTGTCACACCTTGATGTGTTCATATCCAGCTGACACACTGCTGTCTGCACTCAGTGACAAACACACACACAGTGCTGTCCGTACTGAGTACTTGCTGTGTGAATTGCTAAGACCAGTAGGTTCAATGTTTCCCATTAATCTGACATTTGCTGTCAGTGTTTGCTGTCAACTGGTCCCTCACTTGCTGTGCAGCTGCAGGCTTGAGCACATGTGACTGACAGAATGGCTTGGTTTACTACAGTGAGACGACTTGAAATTATTAACATCAGAGGAAAGAATATCTTCCTTTGGAAACTTTTAGGTTCAGCGATTGTGGCGTCTACGAATGTTCCGCTACATTTTCTGACTAATGAAGTTCCACGAGCTTTTAGATGTGTTATTTTCTTATCTTTTCTGGGATGTGGTCCGCCTATTTCCACAACTTCCTCCTGCAGCTTTAAACTCGAGATATTACAAAGACCAAATCTAGTTCAAGAAATAGAGGATTCAGAGTTTGAAAATTAAATTTCTCTACAAATATGACATTCTCTGTCCCTGAATGCAGCACTGAAGGCTAACTTGTCCAGTGTAGCTGTCTTTTATATTTGACCGAGTTAATTTGATTACTGCCTGTATGACAGAAGTGTGTCTGTGTGCATGTGCATTAATAATGTCTACCCACTACAATCTCCAATTCTGTATAAAGGAGTTAAACGATTTGCCAAAGTTTAACATGTTTAGACAAAACCTAATGAAACTCTTTGCCTTCCTACTAATTTAGATTAAAACAACAGATGAATTCCTTCAAAACAAACAGTCAAGAGGAGGAAAAACACGACTTTGATAAAGATAATAGCAAATACATAAAAATAATGAGAAGATATTAGGGGTAAATTATGGGTAGAGTGATGATATATGAAAAAATGTGACATAGAGGTGGATTCTTTTTTTATTGTCAATATATTGAAGATCAAATTAAGTTCAGGGTGGTCGAGAGTGTGTGGTGTTGAAAAATAAAAACTATGGCATAATGCTGATCTGGCCATACAGCTTAACTACTATATTTTCTTAATATTTAAAATGTGATTTCAATGTTTGGATGAAACCTCAGAGGTGATTTGTCTCTCATTAAAACTTCTCTGAACCCTGAACTACTTCAGAAGCTTCAGGGAGAAATTTGCCAAGACATCATTACGATTATACTGAATATTACAGACAAAATGAGACATTCCGGACTGTTTGTAGTGTGCTTTATGTTGTCTGCAGGCTGCACCCCCACCCCCTCCTTGCTCTTCAGGTGAGTGGATCACCTGCATCCACTCACCTCATCAGGGCCTGGAGCATAAGAACCCAGGGGGAACTGCTCACTGGCCCTTTGACAAGCTTGTGTGTTGCATGTGCATGTGTGTTTAGTCTAGGTCTTCTTTTGCAGTTTACTAAATCATCAGTTTAGTCAGGGTCCAAATGAACCAATCACATTTTTGAGAATATGCTAGAAGTAGTAGAGTAGTGAAGTGGTTAAAAGGATTATAATGTTGATTGCTGGCCAGCTTAAGCTCTAGGAGGGCGGTGGCAGACTGTTTTCCACAGGACAAAAGCAGGGCTGTGAACCACGCTTTATGACCTGATGCACAAAGAAAAAATCCTCACTTGAGAAAATGGTCACAGCAGATGACTAAATTCAACATTTTGTTTGTCAACTACTTTTTATGATGTGCTAAGCAGGCAAGCTCTGGCACCACTGTTGTTAAAAGTTAAATCTAAGGTTGCTTATCCTGGAAGCAGTTAGCCAGGATTTTTCCAGAATTTAAATGTTGACTGCTAGGACATAAGGATGAGAGATAAAGTAAAAGGTGTTTCAGGAACAAATTACCAGCTTAGGTTTGGGTGGATTCACTCAGAGGCTCAATCCTCTGACATGTCTGCTTCACAATTTTTATAATGGTCATTCACCCAGGTGGTGGAATTATTCAGTGCAGCTGATTAATTATGTTACAAAAACTGTAACTTGGCAACGGAAGGCTCTCTCGGGAGCAAATACTGGGCCATCCCACTTAACTTTCATTAAAAACCATGAAAGCAAAATAGAAACTCCTGCCATTCACAATTCAGGTACCTGCTACAGCAAACAAGACTTGCCAGGTGACAACATATCTCCTAAGCCTGGCCTGATATGTGTGACTGAGATTTAATGAAATTGGAAACAATGGTTAGACAAACTGAACCCTGCATTATACTGGGGGTATAAAAAGCTCAAATGTTTAGAGAGGCAAGTCCACTTACACAGTGAACTTGCACTCAGAAGAAGCTGTTTTAATTAGCAGTCTCCTGCTATTACTGTGACATTTATTATACCAAACTGTTGTTGTGATGCACGCCACACACAGATTACTGTGTCGATGACAGGTTCTTTCATTATCATTTTTTTGGGGGGCAGAAAATGACCCTTGTGAGCCAGCAGCTTGTTCTTGCTAATTATTTGATGTAGAGATTTCTCAACGCAGTGAATAAACATGTGAAAAGATCCAACAGTTTCCCCCTTCATAATCACTGATAATTACAGATGTGACAACCCCTCACACAGACCAGAGCACCGCTGATAATTAACATTTGTATCTCAGTAAAGGAAAAGACCACCTGGCAGAGAAAACAAATGAGCCTGCAGTAGATTCAGATTAGATATGTTGAAAATCAGATATCCGCATGATCTTGAATATTGTTTATGAATAAATCAATATATTAATTAAAGAAATGCTTAGCAGCATGAGCAGGGAGAGATCAGAGCTGACACTTTCCAGCTGTAGCAGGAGGTGGACTGAAATATTAGTTAAATCAAAACTACGTTTGTTACAGTCCACACCGTGACAATCCAGAATTGAGATCAGGAGGCAGAGTCGTAGTCTTACACGCTTCTCTGCGCTTCTATTTGAACAGTCACCCGCACAATATCCCATAGAAAGTGTGTCTGCCCCCTGCCATCTAAACTCATTAAATCAAAGGTAAACAGGAGAGGGGTAATACATTCAAACCTAATAAAAGTTAACACAAACAATATATTGGTAACAAAACACAGAATGATAAAATGCGGTTTATTAAATATCAGGTCATTCAATACAAAATCATGACTTAATGATCTGATTACTAATCATCAAATCAATCTATTATTGATAACAGAATATAACAGAAACCTGGCTGCAAGATGGAGAATATGTATGCTTAAATGAAGCGATGACCCCAACCCATACTAATACTCATGCTCCTCGAAGCACAGGCAGAGGTGGAGGGGTTGCAGCAATTGCTAAATCTGACCTATCAACCCTCGACTGAAAGAAAGTTATAACTCCTTTGAAAATCTGATGATTAGCCTACATCCAAGCTTGAAATCACATTAACCAATTTATCTAGTTATTATATATCGTCCGCCTGCCCCTTACTCAGAATTTGTATCTGAATTCCTATCAGAACTAGTTCTTCGGACAGATAAAATCATTACAGTAGGCGATTTCAACATAATGTAGATGCCAACGACAGCCTTAGTTCAGCTTTTCAAATCAATAACAGACACAATTTCTATTATAGTCTGTGTTTATCTGATAAAACTGTGAATAAATACAAAGAACTGCTTCCCTCTAGACTTACCTCTAAGTCATGCGTCAGTAGAATACAGGAAAGTTATCAAAACTTTACTCCCACACTAATTGATAACTTTGTTCATAGTACAGCAGCTTCATTAAAAACAAACCTCGACGCTGTCGCCCTGCTTAAAAAGAAAAAGTAAATCAGAGGTGATCAGCTCCGTGGTATAATTCTCGGACAGGTGCTTTAAAACAGACATAACCGAAACTAGAGAGGAAGTGAAGTTCCACCAATAATCATGACTTTCACCTCGCCTGGAAGGATAGCTTGATGAATCACAAGAAAGCACTTAGAAATGCCCGAACCTCTTATTATTCATTATTAATAGAAGAAAATAAGAACAACCCCAGGTTCCTCTTCAGCATTGGAGCCAGGCTGACAGAAAGTCACACCTCTACTGACCCATCTATTCCTCTAGATCTGAGAAGCAATAATTTCATGAGCTTCTTTACAAATAAGATTATAACCATCAGGGATAAAATCCACCACCTCCTCCCAATGAATATCACAGATACATTGTCTGGCCCTGAAACCATAGACTCACCTGTAGCACCAGATTTGTATTAGAACCATTTCTCTTCTATTGATCTTTCTGAACTGACCTCATTAGTTTCATCATCTAAACCAACAACTTGTCTACAGGCTCTGTCGCATCTGGACTTTTTAAGGAAGTTTTCCCCCTGATTGACAGTTCTATATTAAATCAGATTAACATGTCTTTGTTAACAGGCTACGTACCACAAGCTTTTAAGGTAGCTGTTATTAAACCTCTGCTGAAAAAGCCTACACTTGATCCAGAGGTTTTATCTAATTATAGACCCATATCAAACCTGCCCTTCATTTCAGAAATCCTTGAAAAAGCCGTTGCTAACCAGCTGTGTAATTACTGAGATGGTAATGGTTTGCTGGAAAAATTCCAGTCAGGATTTAGAATCCATCACAGCACAGAAGCAGCACTACTGAAAGTCACTAATGACTTCACAGTTGAGGTGGAGCCGCCTCAGGCCTAAGCAGCATGCAGCGGTGAGGTTGAGCCACCTCAGGCTGAAGCAGAGTGCAGCCGTGAGATGGAGCTGCCTCAGGCAGCAGAAGAGTGCGGCGGTGAGGTTGAGCCACCTCAAACTGAAGCAGAGTGCAGCGTTGAGGTTGAGCCGCCTCAGGCAGCAGAAGAGTGTGGCGGTGAGGTGGAGCCACCTCAGTCCGAGGGAGGTTGCAGTGATCAGGTGGAGCCGCCTCAGTCCGAGGGAGGTTGCAGTGGTCAGGTGGAACTGCCTCAGGCCGAAGCGGAGTGCAGCCGGGAGGTGGAGCTGCCTCTCGGTGAGGTGGAGCTCCCTCAGGCTGAAGAGGAGTGCAGCGGTGAGATGGAGCTGCCTCAGAGCGAAGCAGAGTGACTAAATGAGATTGTTTGAATCAGTGATGGGGTGAAAATGAGGTATCACACATGTAGAAGACACCTACGAAGATGTCAAGAGAGTTTGTTGTGATAAGAGCTGACACCAGTGTCTATGTGTTTACATTTATTTTACGTGTAAATCACGTGATCTCCACCACAGAGTTTATATGTCACTTCCTGCCTCTGTCTCCTGCACCCGGCTGCTCCAAATTTGGACTGAATAATGCAGAGGATTTGTTGCCGTAAATGTGTCTGTGCAGAGAACCTCCCGCTGTGTCTGCACACTGCAGGCAAACTCTGGATCCAGTTCTTGGGCCTTTACCCACGGGTCATGTCTGAAAATGGCTTTAGATTTGACCAGTGATTTCAGTCATTAACAATCAACAAACCAATGTTTTTTCATGTAGTGTCCTGCCTTAGCCAGTAACATCATTTTTATTGTATGCTCCTCATCTAATAAATATTCATTCTACTAGTTTGTTGTTTTTGTGTGTGTGTGTGTGTGTGTGGCTGCCCCTTCAGGATGTGTTCTGTTTAGGTCCAGAGCCTGAATTCATCTTTTGTGTACAGTCTATTGATTATTAGTTATGCTTACCTGCTTTGTGCCAAAATGGCTTCTTTGAAAAAGTCCATTGCTGACTTCTCAAAGTTTCAATACACTAGATGCAACCGCAGGTCAAGTAGCATAAGGCAGTACTTCTTTATGATATGATTATATGCACATTTAACTTGTTCTCACTTTACGTTGCTCTCAATGAAACAATGTTAAGTAAAAAAAGGGCTTCACTTTCAATCAAGCAAAACAGCCCAATTTAATAACTGACATTATTTTCCAGAAACACAAGTCTATCAACTTGATGGGATCAATTGTGGAATGCAGTACATGTCTACACACAACAAATGTTGCTGTATTTTTCCATTAAAAGAAGGAAGAACTGCTTTGGAACCGTTACACCATTTTATCCATAAAGACAGACTATACAGTGGCATTTAATTAATCATAAAATAATCCCACAGAAACAGCACTACTAAAAGTCACTAATGATGTTTTTATGGCATCAGATGATGGACTTGTCTCTGTACTCGTCCTGTTGGATCTTGGTGCAATACAATGAGTGCTGAATATGGAGGATTAACTTCTAACCTACGTTCAAGCTGCTTTCAGACGTGTATGATAGCAAATGTCCAAGTGAGACACTCTCCACCTGGACTCCTACTTTAATGTCCATAGAAATCCAGGAGAAGCCGATGTGTGAACACAGCAGGAGATCCTCTGCTGGATTCACCGCACGCGAGTGGGGGGTTGGTGGTGCTTCTAAAACACTCCAGACGCAAAAATGAAAACTAAAACAAAAAGACAACAAATATCTCCTTGTGAAAATGAGGTTTCACACATAGAAGACACCGACGAAGATGTCATGAGAGTTTGTGGTGATAAATGCTGACACCAGTATCTATGTGTTTAATTTTTTTTTAGAAGTTTATATGTCGCTTCCTGCCTCTGTCTGCTGCATCCGGCTGCTCCACCTTTGGCCTGAATAATGCAGAGACTCTCTTCTCTCTTCTCCAGAATATTTTAATGTAGACTTCAGGCATCAAGGAAACCAGAAGGTGGAACAATATACAAACAATGTCTCCCACAGCATCCCCATATGTCTCCATCACCCTGCTTCACCCATTCTAACAGCATGTCAGTGAGCTAGAATTACTGTCACTCTCTATGTTACATGTAAGTGTTTGCATCCTATTGGATAGGTAAGTCTAAATATGCTTAACTATTAATCACATTGTGTCCTTACATCTTGTCACTGGTGAAATACTCAAGAGTTCAGCTGATGAAATGCTCAAAAGAGTTCAGCTGATATGTGTTGAGTGACAACTGGTCAAAAATGGAAGGAAATCCCTTGGTTTTGAGATATCACATTCGAGAGGCCACTGTGACCCTGCCCTTTGACTACCAAAATCGTATAAATTACTCTGTGAGTCCAAGCAAGCAGGTGGGACAAAGAATTCTTGATAAAAAACAACAACCTCCAGTGGCAGCCATGTTGTGTAGTTAGAAAAATCACCATGGAAATGCCCAGTGGCCGCTTTGTTGTGTTTCCATGGAAACTATTGATGTCTTTTAATGTTTTGATCCTGTGATGTAGTTAACTTTATAGTATTTCCTTTGATCCTGGGTTTAGGGGTTAGGTTAGGGTTAGACTGCAAGAGTGACGGCACAGTTTCTAAAACCTTCAACTGAGGAGACAGCAGCTTTCATTTGTGAAGAAAACAAGTCTCATTTACATAGACAACAGTTTCCCAAACCTTCTTCCTTTGCCAAAATGGACACTGTGGTAAGATTATTTAACCAATGCTCTTGGCCAACTTGCTTTTGACTGCTACTGATTCATGTTTTGTCTAAAGCTCAACTACACATAATGTATGTTGAGTAAATACATCTATTAGACATCAATGCACGCCTTAAATGCACCACCTGCAAATGTAAAGGTTTGCAGCCAATTCATGGTCTATTTGAGACAATTTAAAACCTTACGTTTGTTGATTTTAATTGAAGACTTTTTAAGGAGCTGCAGGAACCCTGGTTAAGGTGGGAGTGGGGTTTTACTCAAGAATTCCATGTATGTTTCTTTTTTTCAGGCTTGTGGACCAATGCAGGTCCAGAAGGAAATTGATGACCTTATTAAAGCCATAGCTAAGGTTCAGGCCAAGCTGGCTACAAACTACCAGATGATCAAGAGCAGTGAGGCCAGATGTAGAACTCTGACGGCAAATATGCACTACAAGACAGTTAAGGCTGATCAATGCTGGAGCAGGGCAGAGGCTCTGGAAAAAAATGCTCTGAAGGAGGAGGTGGAAGTTTTAAAAAGAGAGAGGAGCTCGCTTCAAGACGAGCTCAAACGCAAGGATGAGCTCATAATAGATGTGGTTGAGTCAAGGCAAGCTCGCATAAGAGACCAGGTTGAACTCATGGTCAAGCTAGCATCAAAAGAATATGAGCTCAAGAGCACTGAGGCCAGGTGTGCAGCTCTGGAGGCAAACCTGGCTGAGGCTCAGAAAACCTGGTGCAGAAACCTGGAGGCTCTGGAAAAGGACAATTTGGATCTGAAGGAGAAGGTGCACCTTTTGAAAAGTGCGCAGAGCCAGCTTGAGCTTGTGATAACTAAGACTGAGAAAAGGCAAGCTCAAACAAAACAGAGTAACCAAAGTGATTCCATGCCTGAGGTGAATTTAAACAAGGAGCTCCAGAGCACCAAGTATGAGCGTGAGGACACACCTGAAAAATCAGAGGGAAATCAGGAGCTGGCTCAGATTGAGGAAAAGTGCAGCAGTGAGGTGGAGCATCCTCAGGCTGGAGAAGACTGCAGCAGTGAGGTGGAGCCGCCTAAGGCCAGAGCACAGTGCAGCGGTGAGGTGGAGCCGCCTCAGGCTGGAGAAGACTGCAGCGGTGAGGTGGAGCCGCCTAAGGCCAGAGCACAGTGCAGCGGTGAGGTGGAGCCGCCTCAGGCTGGAGAAGATTGTCGCGGTGAGGAGGAGCCGCCTCAGACCGGTAAAGATTGCAACTCTGAGGTGGAGCCGCCTAAGGCCAGAGCACAGTGCAGCGGTGAGGTGGAGCTGCCTCAGGCTGGAGAAGATTGCCGTGGTGAGGAAGAGCCACCTCAGGCCGGTAAAGATTGCAACTCTGAGGTGGAGCCGCCTCAGGCCAGAGCACAATGCAGCGGTGAGGTGGAGCTGCCTCAGATTGAGCAAGAGTGCAGGCCGGAGAAGGGTGCAGCGGTGAGGTGGAGCAGCCTCATAAAGAAGCAGACTGCCGCAGTGAGGTTGAGCCGTCTCAGACAGAAGCAGACTGCCGCAGTGAGGTTGAGCCGCCTCATGCCAAAGGAGAGTGCAGCAGTGAAGTTGAGCCACTTCAGGACGGTGAAGAGTGCAGCTTCAGGCCAGAGAAGAGTGCAGCTTCTCCGGCCGGCTCAGGCCGAACATGATTGCAGCAGTGAGGAGGAGCTGCCTCAGGCTGGAGCAGAGTGCAGCCGTGAGATGGAGCTGCCTCAGACTGAAGCAGAGTGTAGCGTTGAGGTTGAGCCGCCTCAGGCAGCAGAAGAGTGCAGTGGTGAGGTGGAGCGGCCTCATGCCGGCGAAGATCACTGTGCTGTGGTGGAGCGGCCTCAGTCCGGAGAAGGGTGCAGCGGTGAGGTGGAGCAACCTCAGGCCAGAGATTATTGCAGCGGTGAGGTGGAGCTGCCTCAGATTAAGCAAGAGTGCGGGCCGGAGAAGAGTGCAGCAGTAAGGTGGAGCAGCCTCAGGCCTAAGCAGCATGCAGCGGTGAGGCGGACCCACCTCAGGCAGGAGAAGAGTGCAGCAGTGAGGTGGAGCCGCCTCAGACCGCAGCCGAGTGCAGCGCTGAGGTGGAGCCGCCTCAGGCTGGAGCCAACTTCACAGTTGAGGTGGAGCCACCTCAGGCCTAGGCAGCATGCAGCGGTGAGGTTGAGCCACCTCAGGCAGGAGCACAGTGTAGCAGTGAGTAGGAGCTGCCTCGGGCTGAAGCAGAGTGCAGCCGTGAGATGGAGCTGCCTCAGACTGAAGCAGAGTGTAGCGTTGAGGTTGAGCCGCCTCAGGCAGCAGAAGAGTGCAGTGGTGAGGTGGAGCTTTAAGTCGCAGAAGATTGCAGCGGTGAGGTGGAGCCGCCTCAGGCAGCAGAAGAGTGCAGAGGAGAGGTGGAGCCGCCTCAGGCCGGAGAAGAGTGCGGCGGTGAGGTGGAGCCACCTCAGTCCGAGGGAGGTTGCAGCGGTGAGGTGGAGCCGCCTCAGTCCGAGGGAGGTTGCAGTGGTCAGGTGGAGCTGCCTCAGGCCAAACCAGAGTGCAGCCGTGAAGTGGAGCTGCCTCAGGCCGAACCGGAGTGCAGCCGTGAAGTGGAGCTCCCTCAGGCTGAAGCAGAGTGCAGCGGTGAGATGGAGCTGCCTCAGAGTGACTAAATGAGATTGTTTGAATCAGTGATGGGGTGAAAATGAGGTATCACACACGTAGAAGACACCTACGAAGATGTCAAGAAAGTTTGTTGTGATAAGAGCTGACACCAGTGTCTATGTGTTTAAATTTATTTTACGTGTAAATCACGTGATCTCCACCACAGAGTTTATATGTCACTTCCTGCCTCTGTCTCCTGCACCCGGCTGCTCCAAATTTGGACTGAATAATGCAGAGGATTTGTTGCCGTAAATGTGTCTGTGCAGAGAACCTCCCGCTGTGTCTGCACACTGCAGGCAAACTCTGGATCCAGTTCTTGGGCCTTTACCCACGGGTCATGTCTGAAAATGGCTTTAGATTTGACCAGTGATTTCAGTCATTAACAATCAACAAACCAATGTTTTTTCATGTAGTGTCCTGCCTTAGCCAGTAACATCATTTTTATTGTATGCTCCTCATCTAATAAATATTCATTCTACTAGTTTGTTGTTTTTGTGTGTGTGTGTGTGTGTGTGTGTGTGTGTGTGTGTGGCTGCCCCTTCAGGATGTTTTCTGTTTAGGTCCAGAGCCTGAATTCATCTTTTGTGTACAGTCTATTGATTATTAGTTATGCTTACCTGCTTTGTGCCAAAATGGCTTCTTTGAAAAAGTCCATTGCTGACTTCTCAAAGTTTCAATACACTAGATGCAACCGCAGGTCAAGTAGCATAAGGCAGTACTTCTTTATGATATGATTATATGCACATTTAACTTGTTCTCACTTTACGTTGCTCTCAATGAAACAATGTTAAGTAAAAAAAGGGCTTCACTTTCAATCAAGCAAAACGGCCCAATTTAATAACTGACATTATTTTCCAGAAATACAAGTCTATCAACTTGATGGGATCAATTGTGGAATGCAGTACATGTCTACACACAACAAATGTTGCTGTATTTTTCCATTAAAAGAAGGAAGAACTGCTTTGGAACCGTTACACCATTTTATCCATAAAGACAGACTATACAGTGGCATTTAATTAATCATAAAATAATCCCACAGAAACAGCACTACTAAAAGTCACTAATGATGTTTTTATGGCATCAGATGATGGACTTGTCTCTGTACTCGTCCTGTTGGATCTTAGTGCAATACAACGAGTGCTGAATATGGAGGATTAACTTCTAACCTACGTTCAAGCTGCTTTCAGACGTGTATGATAGCAAATGTCCAAGTGAGACACTCTCCACCTGGACTCCTACTATAATGTCCATAGAAATCCAGGAGAAGCTGATGTGAGAACACAGCAGGAGATCCTCTGCTGGATTCACCGCACGCGAGTGGGGGGTTGGTGGTGCTTCTAAAACACTCCAGACGCAAAAATGAAAACAAAAAGACAACAAATATCTCCTTGTGAAAATGAGGTTTCACACATAGAAGACACCGACGAAGATGTCATGAGAGTTTGTGGTGATAAATGCTGACACCATTATCTATGTGTTTAATTTTTTTTAGAAGTTTATATGTCGCTTCCTGCCTCTGTCTGCTGCACCCGGCTGCTCCACCTTTGGCCTGAATAATGCAGAGACTCTCTTCTCTCTTCTCCAGAATATTTTAATGTAGACTTCAGGCATCAAGGAAACCAGAAGGTGGAACAATATACAAACAATGTCTCCCACAGCATCCCCATATGTCTCCATCACCCTGCTTCACCCATTCTAACAGCATGTCAGTGAGCTAGAATTACTGTCACTCTCTATGTTACATGTAAGTGTTTGCATCCTATTGGATAGGTAAGTCTAAATATGCTTAACTATTAATCACATTGTGTCCTTACATCTTGTCACTGGTGAAATACTCAAAGAGTTCAGCTGATGAAATGCTCAAAAGAGTTCAGCTGATATGTGTTGAGTGACAACTGGTCAAAAATGGAAGGAAATCCCTTCGTTTTGAGATATCACATTCGAGAGGCCACTGTGACCCTGCCCTTTGACTACCAAAATCGTATAAATTACTCTGTGAGTCCAAGCAAGCAGGTGGGACAAAGAATTCTTGATAAAAAACAACAACCTCCAGTGGCAGCCATGTTGTGTAGTTAGAAAAATCACCATGGAAATGCCCAGTGGCCGCTTTGTTGTGTTTCCATGGAAACTATTGATGTCTTTTAATGTTTTGATCCTGTGATGTAGTTAACTTTATAGTATTTCCTTTGATCCTGGGTTTAGGGGTTAGGTTAGGGTTAGACTGCAAGAGTGATGGCACAGTTTCTAAAACCTTCAACTGAGGAGACAGCAGCTTTCATTTGTGAAGAAAACAAGTCTCATTTACATAGACAACAGTTTCCCAAACCTTCTTCCTTTGCCAAAATGGACACTGTGGTAAGATTATTTAACCAATGCTCTTGGCCAACTTGCTTTTGACTGCTACTGATTCATGTTTTGTCTAAAGCTCAACTACACATAATGTATGTTGAGTAAATACATCTATTAGACATCAATGCATGCCTTAAATGCACCACCTGCAAATGTAAAGGTTTGCAGCCAATTCATGGTCTATTTGAGACAATTTAAAACCTTACGTTTGTTGATTTTAATTGAAGACTTTTTAAGGAGCTGCAGGAACCCTGGTTAAGGTGGGAGTGGGGTTTTACTCAAGAATTCCATGTATGTTTCTTTTTTTCAGGCTTGTGGACCAATGCAGGTCCAGAAGGAAATTGATGACCTTATTAAAGCCATAGCTAAGGTTCAGGCCAAGCTGGCTACAAACTACCAGATGATCAAGAGCAGTGAGGCCAGATGTAGAACTCTGACGGCAAATATGCACTACAAGACAGTTAAGGCTGATCAATGCTGGAGCAGGGCAGAGGCTCTGGAAAAAAATGCTCTGAAGGAGGAGGTGGAAGTTTTAAAAAGAGAGAGGAGCTCGCTTCAAGACGAGCTCAAACGCAAGGATGAGCTCATAATAGATGTGGTTGAGTCAAGGCAAGCTCGCATAAGAGACCAGGTTGAACTCATGGTCAAGCTAGCATCAAAAGAATATGAGCTCAAGAGCACTGAGGCCAGGTGTGCAGCTCTGGAGGCAAACCTGGCTGAGGCTCAGAAAACCTGGTGCAGAAACCTGGAGGCTCTGGAAAAGGACAATTTGGCTCTAAAAGAGAAGGTTCACCTTTTGAAAAGTGCGCAGAGCCAGCTTGAGCTTGTGATAACTAAGACTGAGAAAAGGCAAGCTCAAACAAAACAGAGTAACCAAAGTGATTCCATGCCTGAGGTGAATTTAAACAAGGAGCTCCAGAGCACCAAGTATGAGCGTGAGGACACACCTGAAAAATCAGAGGGAAATCAGGAGCTGGCTCAGATTGAGGAAGAGTGCAGCAGTGAGGTGGAGCATCCTCAGGCTGGAGAAGACTGCAGCAGTGAGGTGGAGCCGCCTAAGGCCAGAGCACAGTGCAGCGGTGAGGTGGAGCCGCCTCAGGCTGGAGAAGACTGCAGCGGTGAGGTGGAGCCGCCTAAGGCCAGAGCACAGTGCAGCGGTGAGGTGGAGCCGCCTAAGGCCAGAGCACAGTGCAGCGGTGAGGTGGAGCCGCCTCAGGCTGGAGAAGATTGCCGCGGTGAGGAGGAGCCGCCTCAGACCGGTAAAGATTGCAACTCTGAGGTGGAGCCGCCTAAGGCCAGAGCACAGTGCAGCGGTGAGGTGGAGCCGCCTCAGGCTGGAGAAGATTGCCGTGTTGAGGAAGAGCCACCTCAGGCCGGTAAAGATTGCAACTCTGAGGTGGAGCCGCCTCAGGCCAGAGCACAATGCAGCGGTGAGGTGGAGCTGCCTCAGATTGAGCAAGAGTGCAGGCCGGAGAAGGGTGCAGCGGTGAGGTGGAGCAGCCTTATAAAGAAGCAGACTGCCGCAGTGAGGTTGAGCCGCCTCAGACAGAAGCAGACTGCCGCAGTGAGGTTGAGCCGCCTCATGCCAAAGGAGAGTGCAGCAGTGAAGTTGAGCCACTTCAGGACGGTGAAGAGTGCAGCTTCAGGCCAGAGAAGAGTGCAGCTTCTCCGGCCGGCTCAGGCCGAACATGATTGCAGCAGTGAGGAGGAGCTGCCTCAGGCTGGAGCAGAGTGCAGCCGTGAGATGGAGCTGCCTCAGACTGAAGCAGAGTGTAGCGTTGAGGTTGAGCCGCCTCAGGCAGCAGAAGATCACTGTGCTGTGGTGGAGCGGCCTCAGTCCGGAGAAGGGTGCAGCGGTGAGGTGGAGCAACCTCAGGCCAGAGATTATTGCAGCGGTGAGGTGGAGCTGCCTCAGATTAAGCAAGAGTGCGGGCCGGAGAAGAGTGCAGCAGTAAGGTGGAGCAGCCTCAGGCCTAAGCAGCATGCAGCGGTGAGGCGGACCCACCTCAGGCAGGAGAAGAGTGCAGCAGTGAGGTGGAGCCGCCTCAGACCGCAGCCGAGTGCAGCGCTGAGGTGGAGCCGCCTCAGGCTGGAGCCAACTTCACAGTTGAGGTGGAGCCACCTCAGGCCTAGGCAGCATGCAACAGTGAGGTTGAGCCACCTCAGGCAGGAGCACAGTGTAGCAGTGAGTAGGAGCTGCCTCGGGCTGAAGCAGAGTGCAGCCGTGAGATGGAGCTGCCTCAGACTGAAGCAGAGTGTAGCGTTGAGGTTGAGCCGCCTCAGGCAGCAGAAGAGTGCAGTGGTGAGGTGGAGCTTTAAGTCGCAGAAGATTGCAGCGGTGAGGTGGAGCCGCCTCAGGCAGCAGAAGAGTGCAGAGGAGAGGTGGAGCCGCCTCAGGCCGGAGAAGAGTGCGGCGGTGAGGTGGAGCCACCTCAGTCCGAGGGAGGTTGCAGCGGTGAGGTGGAGCCGCCTCAGTCCGAGGGAGGTTGCAGTGGTCAGGTGGAGCTGCCTCAGGCCAAACCAGAGTGCAGCCGTGAAGTGGAGCTGCCTCAGGCCGAACCGGAGTGCAGCCGTGAAGTGGAGCTGCCTCAGGCCAAAGCGGAGTGCAGCCGGGAGGCGGAGCTGCCTCTCGGTGAGGTGGAGCTCCCTCAGGCTGAAGAGGAGTGCAGCGGTGAGATGGAGCTGCCTCAGAGCGAAGCAGAGTGACTAAATGAGATTGTTTGAATCAGTGATGGGGTGAAAATGAGGTATCACACACGTAGAAGACACCTACGAAGATGTCAAGAGAGTTTGTTGTGATAAGAGCTGACACCAGTGTCTATGTGTTTAAATTTATTTTACGTGTAAATCACGTGATCTCCACCACAGAGTTTATATGTCACTTCCTGCCTCTGTCTCCTGCACCCGGCTGCTCCAAATTTGGACTGAATAATGCAGAGGATTTGTTGCCGTAAATGTGTCTGTGCAGAGAACCTCCCGCTGTGTCTGCACACTGCAGGTAAACTCTGGATCCAGTTCTTGGGCCTTTACCCACGGGTCATGTCTGAAAATGGCTTTAGATTTGACCAGTGATTTCAGTCATTAACAATCAACAAACCAATGTTTTTTCATGTAGTGTCCTGCCTTAGCCAGTAACATCATTTTTATTGTATGCTCCTTATCTAATAAATATTCATTGTACTAGTTTGTTGTTTTTGTGTGTGTGTGTGTGTGTGTGTGTGTGTGTGGCTGCCCCTTCAGGATGTTTTCTGTTTAGGTCCAGAGCCTGAATTCATCTTTTGTGTACAGTCTATTGATTATTAGTTATGCTTACCTGCTTTGTGCCAAAATGGCTTCTTTGAAAAAGTCCATTGCTGACTTCTCAAAGTTTC
Organism: Paralichthys olivaceus; assembly: GCF_024713975.1. NCBI lineage: Eukaryota > Metazoa > Chordata > Actinopteri > Pleuronectiformes > Paralichthyidae > Paralichthys > Paralichthys olivaceus. The sequence goes on from NC_091101.1 coordinate 4,336,641, forward strand.
AATACACTAGATGCAACTGCAGGTCAAGTAGCATAGGGCAGTACTTCTTTATGATATGATTATATGCACATTTAACTTGTTCTCACTTTACGTTGCTCTCAATGAAACAATGTTAAGTAAAAAAAGGGCTTCACTTTCAATCAAGCAAAACGGCCCAATTTAATAACTGACATTATTTTCCAGAAATACAAGTCTATCAACTTGATGGGATCAATTGTGGAATGCAGTACATGTCTACACACAACAAATGTTGCTGTATTTTTCCATTAAAAGAAGGAAGAACTGCTTTGGAACCGTTACACCATTTTATCCATAAAGACAGACTATACAGTGGCATTTAATTAATCATAAAATAATCCCACAGAAACAGCACTACTAAAAGTCACTAATGATGTTTTTATGGCATCAGATGATGGACTTGTCTCTGTACTCGTCCTGTTGGATCTTAGTGCAATACAATGAGTGCTGAATATGGAGGATTAACTTCTAACCTACGTTCAAGCTGCTTTCAGACATGTGTATGATAGCAAATGTCCAAGTGAGACACTCTCCACCTGGACTCCTACTATAATGTCCATAGAAATCCAGGAGAAGCCGATGTGTGAACACAGCAGGAGATCCTCTGCTGGATTCACCGCATGCGAGTGGGGGGTTGGTGGTGCTTCTAAAACACTCCAGACGCAAAAATGAAAACAAAAAGACAACAAATATCTCCTTGTGAAAATGAGGTTTCACACATAGAAGACACCGACGAAGATGTCATGAGAGTTTGTGGTGATAAATGCTGACACCAGTATCTATGTGTTTAATTTTTTTTAGAAGTTTATATGTCGCTTCCTGCCTCTGTCTGCTGCACCCGGCTGCTCCACCTTTGGCCTGAATAATGCAGAGACTCTCTTCTCTCTTCTCCAGAATATTTTAATGTAGACTTCAGGCATCAAGGAAACCAGAAGGTGGAACAATATACAAACAATGTCTCCCACAGCATCCCCATATGTCTCCATCACCCTGCTTCACCCATTCTAACAGCATGTCAGTGAGCTAGAATTACTGTCACTCTCTATGTTACATGTAAGTGTTTGCATCCTATTGGATAGGTAAGTCTAAATATGCTTAACTATTAATCACATTGTGTCCTTACATCTTGTCACTGGTGAAATACTCAAGAGTTCAGCTGATGAAATGCTCAAAAGAGTTCAGCTGATATGTGTTGAGTGACAACTGGTCAAAAATGGAAGGAAATCCCTTGGTTTTGAGATATCACATTCGAGAGGCCACTGTGACCCTGCCCTTTGACTACCAAAATCGTATAAATTACTCTGTGAGTCCAAGCAAGCAGGTGGGACAAAGAATTCTTGATAAAAAACAACAACCTCCAGTGGCAGCCATGTTGTGTAGTTAGAAAAATCACCATGGAAATGCCCAGTGGCCGCTTTGTTGTGTTTCCATGGAAACTATTGATGTCTTTTAATGTTTTGATCCTGTGATGTAGTTAACTTTATAGTATTTCCTTTGATCCTGGGTTTAGGGGTTAGGTTAGGGTTAGACTGCAAGAGTGATGGCACAGTTTCTAAAACCTTCAACTGAGGAGACAGCAGCTTTCATTTGTGAAGAAAACAAGTCTCATTTACATCGACAACAGTTTCCCAAACCTTCTTCCTTTGCCAAAATGGACACTGTGGTAAGATTATTTAACCAATGCTCTTGGCCAACTTGCTTTTGACTGCTACTGATTCATGTTTTGTCTAAAGCTCAACTACACATAATGTATGTTGAGTAAATACATCTATTAGACATCAATGCATGCCTTAAATGCACCACCTGCAAATGTAAAGGTTTGCAGCCAATTCATGGTCTATTTGAGACAATTTAAAACCTTACGTTTGTTGATTTTAATTGAAGACTTTTTAAGGAGCTGCAGGAACCCTGGTTAAGGTGGGAGTGGGGTTTTACTCAAGAATTCCATGTATGTTTCTTTTTTTCAGGCTTGTGGACCAATGCAGGTCCAGAAGGAAATTGATGACCTTATTAAAGCCATAGCTAAGGTTCAGGCCAAGCTGGCTACAAACTACCAGATGATCAAGAGCAGTGAGGCCAGATGTAGAACTCTGACGGCAAATATGCACTACAAGACAGTTAAGGCTGATCAATGCTGGAGCAGGGCAGAGGCTCTGGAAAAAAATGCTCTGAAGGAGGAGGTGGAAGTTTTAAAAAGAGAGAGGAGCTCGCTTCAAGACGAGCTCAAACGCAAGGATGAGCTCATAATAGATGTGGTTGAGTCAAGGCAAGCTCGCATAAGAGACCAGGTTGAACTCATGGTCAAGCTAGCATCAAAAGAATATGAGCTCAAGAGCACTGAGGCCAGGTGTGCAGCTCTGGAGGCAAACCTGGCTGAGGCTCAGAAAACCTGGTGCAGAAACCTGGAGGCTCTGGAAAAGGACAATTTGGCTCTAAAAGAGAAGGTTCACCTTTTGAAAAGTGCGCAGAGCCAGCTTGAGCTTGTGATAACTAAGACTGAGAAAAGGCAAGCTCAAACAAAACAGAGTAACCAAAGTGATTCCATGCCTGAGGTGAATTTAAACAAGGAGCTCCAGAGCACCAAGTATGAGCGTGAGGACACACCTGAAAAATCAGAGGGAAATCAGGAGCTGGCTCAGATTGAGGAAGAGTGCAGCAGTGAGGTGGAGCATCCTCAGGCTGGAGAAGACTGCAGCAGTGAGGTGGAGCCGCCTAAGGCCAGAGCACAGTGCAGCGGTGAGGTGGAGCCGCCTCAGGCTGGAGAAGACTGCAGCGGTGAGGTGGAGCCGCCTAAGGCCAGAGCACAGTGCAGCGGTGAGGTGGAGCCGCCTAAGGCCAGAGCACAGTGCAGCGGTGAGGTGGAGCCGCCTCAGGCTGGAGAAGATTGCCGCGGTGAGGAGGAGCCGCCTCAGACCGGTAAAGATTGCAACTCTGAGGTGGAGCCGCCTAAGGCCAGAGCACAGTGCAGCGGTGAGGTGGAGCTGCCTCAGGCTGGAGAAGATTGCCGTGGTGAGGAAGAGCCACCTCAGGCCGGTAAAGATTGCAACTCTGAGGTGGAGCCGCCTCAGGCCAGAGCACAATGCAGCGGTGAGGTGGAGCTGCCTCAGATTGAGCAAGAGTGCAGGCCGGAGAAGGGTGCAGCGGTGAGGTGGAGCAGCCTCATAAAGAAGCAGACTGCCGCAGTGAGGTTGAGCCGTCTCAGACAGAAGCAGACTGCCGCAGTGAGGTTGAGCCGCCTCATGCCAAAGGAGAGTGCAGCAGTGAAGTTGAGCCACTTCAGGACGGTGAAGAGTGCAGCTTCAGGCCAGAGAAGAGTGCAGCTTCTCCGGCCGGCTCAGGCCGAACATGATTGCAGCAGTGAGGAGGAGCTGCCTCAGGCTGGAGCAGAGTGCAGCCGTGAGATGGAGCTGCCTCAGACTGAAGCAGAGTGTAGCGTTGAGGTTGAGCCGCCTCAGGCAGCAGAAGATCACTGTGCTGTGGTGGAGCGGCCTCAGTCCGGAGAAGGGTGCAGCGGTGAGGTGGAGCAACCTCAGGCCAGAGATTATTGCAGCGGTGAGGTGGAGCTGCCTCAGATTAAGCAAGAGTGCGGGCCGGAGAAGAGTGCAGCAGTAAGGTGGAGCAGCCTCAGGCCTAAGCAGCATGCAGCGGTGAGGCGGACCCACCTCAGGCAGGAGAAGAGTGCAGCAGTGAGGTGGAGCCGCCTCAGACCGCAGCCGAGTGCAGCGCTGAGGTGGAGCCGCCTCAGGCTGGAGCCAACTTCACAGTTGAGGTGGAGCCACCTCAGGCCTAGGCAGCATGCAACAGTGAGGTTGAGCCACCTCAGGCAGGAGCACAGTGTAGCAGTGAGTAGGAGCTGCCTCGGGCTGAAGCAGAGTGCAGCCGTGAGATGGAGCTGCCTCAGACTGAAGCAGAGTGTAGCGTTGAGGTTGAGCCGCCTCAGGCAGCAGAAGAGTGCAGTGGTGAGGTGGAGCTTTAAGTCGCAGAAGATTGCAGCGGTGAGGTGGAGCCGCCTCAGGCAGCAGAAGAGTGCAGAGGAGAGGTGGAGCCGCCTCAGGCCGGAGAAGAGTGCGGCGGTGAGGTGGAGCCACCTCAGTCCGAGGGAGGTTGCAGCGGTGAGGTGGAGCCGCCTCAGTCCGAGGGAGGTTGCAGTGGTCAGGTGGAGCTGCCTCAGGCCAAACCAGAGTGCAGCCGTGAAGTGGAGCTGCCTCAGGCCGAACCGGAGTGCAGCCGTGAAGTGGAGCTGCCTCAGGCCAAAGCGGAGTGCAGCCGGGAGGCGGAGCTGCCTCTCGGTGAGGTGGAGCTCCCTCAGGCTGAAGAGGAGTGCAGCGGTGAGATGGAGCTGCCTCAGAGCGAAGCAGAGTGACTAAATGAGATTGTTTGAATCAGTGATGGGGTGAAAATGAGGTATCACACACGTAGAAGACACCTACGAAGATGTCAAGAGAGTTTGTTGTGATAAGAGCTGACACCAGTGTCTATGTGTTTAAATTTATTTTACGTGTAAATCACGTGATCTCCACCACAGAGTTTATATGTCACTTCCTGCCTCTGTCTCCTGCACCCGGCTGCTCCAAATTTGGACTGAATAATGCAGAGGATTTGTTGCCGTAAATGTGTCTGTGCAGAGAACCTCCCGCTGTGTCTGCACACTGCAGGTAAACTCTGGATCCAGTTCTTGGGCCTTTACCCACGGGTCATGTCTGAAAATGGCTTTAGATTTGACCAGTGATTTCAGTCATTAACAATCAACAAACCAATGTTTTTTCATGTAGTGTCCTGCCTTAGCCAGTAACATCATTTTTATTGTATGCTCCTTATCTAATAAATATTCATTGTACTAGTTTGTTGTTTTTGTGTGTGTGTGTGTGTGTGTGTGTGTGTGTGGCTGCCCCTTCAGGATGTTTTCTGTTTAGGTCCAGAGCCTGAATTCATCTTTTGTGTACAGTCTATTGATTATTAGTTATGCTTACCTGCTTTGTGCCAAAATGGCTTCTTTGAAAAAGTCCATTGCTGACTTCTCAAAGTTTCAATACACTAGATGCAACTGCAGGTCAAGTAGCATAGGGCAGTACTTCTTTATGATATGATTATATGCACATTTAACTTGTTCTCACTTTACGTTGCTCTCAATGAAACAATGTTAAGTAAAAAAAGGGCTTCACTTTCAATCAAGCAAAACGGCCCAATTTAATAACTGACATTATTTTCCAGAAATACAAGTCTATCAACTTGATGGGATCAATTGTGGAATGCAGTACATGTCTACACACAACAAATGTTGCTGTATTTTTCCATTAAAAGAAGGAAGAACTGCTTTGGAACCGTTACACCATTTTATCCATAAAGACAGACTATACAGTGGCATTTAATTAATCATAAAATAATCCCACAGAAACAGCACTACTAAAAGTCACTAATGATGTTTTTATGGCATCAGATGATGGACTTGTCTCTGTACTCGTCCTGTTGGATCTTAGTGCAATACAATGAGTGCTGAATATGGAGGATTAACTTCTAACCTACGTTCAAGCTGCTTTCAGACATGTGTATGATAGCAAATGTCCAAGTGAGACACTCTCCACCTGGACTCCTACTATAATGTCCATAGAAATCCAGGAGAAGCCGATGTGTGAACACAGCAGGAGATCCTCTGCTGGATTCACCGCATGCGAGTGGGGGGTTGGTGGTGCTTCTAAAACACTCCAGACGCAAAAATGAAAACAAAAAGACAACAAATATCTCCTTGTGAAAATGAGGTTTCACACATAGAAGACACCGACGAAGATGTCATGAGAGTTTGTGGTGATAAATGCTGACACCAGTATCTATGTGTTTAATTTTTTTTAGAAGTTTATATGTCGCTTCCTGCCTCTGTCTGCTGCACCCGGCTGCTCCACCTTTGGCCTGAATAATGCAGAGACTCTCTTCTCTCTTCTCCAGAATATTTTAATGTAGACTTCAGGCATCAAGGAAACCAGAAGGTGGAACAATATACAAACAATGTCTCCCACAGCATCCCCATATGTCTCCATCACCCTGCTTCACCCATTCTAACAGCATGTCAGTGAGCTAGAATTACTGTCACTCTCTATGTTACATGTAAGTGTTTGCATCCTATTGGATAGGTAAGTCTAAATATGCTTAACTATTAATCACATTGTGTCCTTACATCTTGTCACTGGTGAAATACTCAAGAGTTCAGCTGATGAAATGCTCAAAAGAGTTCAGCTGATATGTGTTGAGTGACAACTGGTCAAAAATGGAAGGAAATCCCTTGGTTTTGAGATATCACATTCGAGAGGCCACTGTGACCCTGCCCTTTGACTACCAAAATCGTATAAATTACTCTGTGAGTCCAAGCAAGCAGGTGGGACAAAGAATTCTTGATAAAAAACAACAACCTCCAGTGGCAGCCATGTTGTGTAGTTAGAAAAATCACCATGGAAATGCCCAGTGGCCGCTTTGTTGTGTTTCCATGGAAACTATTGATGTCTTTTAATGTTTTGATCCTGTGATGTAGTTAACTTTATAGTATTTCCTTTGATCCTGGGTTTAGGGGTTAGGTTAGGGTTAGACTGCAAGAGTGATGGCACAGTTTCTAAAACCTTCAACTGAGGAGACAGCAGCTTTCATTTGTGAAGAAAACAAGTCTCATTTACATCGACAACAGTTTCCCAAACCTTCTTCCTTTGCCAAAATGGACACTGTGGTAAGATTATTTAACCAATGCTCTTGGCCAACTTGCTTTTGACTGCTACTGATTCATGTTTTGTCTAAAGCTCAACTACACATAATGTATGTTGAGTAAATACATCTATTAGACATCAATGCATGCCTTAAATGCACCACCTGCAAATGTAAAGGTTTGCAGCCAATTCATGGTCTATTTGAGACAATTTAAAACCTTACGTTTGTTGATTTTAATTGAAGACTTTTTAAGGAGCTGCAGGAACCCTGGTTAAGGTGGGAGTGGGGTTTTACTCAAGAATTCCATGTATGTTTCTTTTTTTCAGGCTTGTGGACCAATGCAGGTCCAGAAGGAAATTGATGACCTTATTAAAGCCATAGCTAAGGTTCAGGCCAAGCTGGCTACAAACTACCAGATGATCAAGAGCAGTGAGGCCAGATGTAGAACTCTGACGGCAAATATGCACTACAAGACAGTTAAGGCTGATCAATGCTGGAGCAGGGCAGAGGCTCTGGAAAAAAATGCTCTGAAGGAGGAGGTGGAAGTTTTAAAAAGAGAGAGGAGCTCGCTTCAAGACGAGCTCAAACGCAAGGATGAGCTCATAATAGATGTGGTTGAGTCAAGGCAAGCTCGCATAAGAGACCAGGTTGAACTCATGGTCAAGCTAGCATCAAAAGAATATGAGCTCAAGAGCACTGAGGCCAGGTGTGCAGCTCTGGAGGCAAACCTGGCTGAGGCTCAGAAAACCTGGTGCAGAAACCTGGAGGCTCTGGAAAAGGACAATTTGGCTCTAAAAGAGAAGGTTCACCTTTTGAAAAGTGCGCAGAGCCAGCTTGAGCTTGTGATAACTAAGACTGAGAAAAGGCAAGCTCAAACAAAACAGAGTAACCAAAGTGATTCCATGCCTGAGGTGAATTTAAACAAGGAGCTCCAGAGCACCAAGTATGAGCGTGAGGACACACCTGAAAAATCAGAGGGAAATCAGGAGCTGGCTCAGATTGAGGAAGAGTGCAGCAGTGAGGTGGAGCATCCTCAGGCTGGAGAAGACTGCAGCAGTGAGGTGGAGCCGCCTAAGGCCAGAGCACAGTGCAGCGGTGAGGTGGAGCCGCCTCAGGCTGGAGAAGACTGCAGCGGTGAGGTGGAGCCGCCTAAGGCCAGAGCACAGTGCAGCGGTGAGGTGGAGCCGCCTAAGGCCAGAGCACAGTGCAGCGGTGAGGTGGAGCCGCCTCAGGCTGGAGAAGATTGCCGCGGTGAGGAGGAGCCGCCTCAGACCGGTAAAGATTGCAACTCTGAGGTGGAGCCACCTAAGGCCAGAGCACAGTGCAGCGGTGAGGTGGAGCTGCCTCAGGCTGGAGAAGATTGCCGTGGTGAGGAAGAGCCACCTCAGGCCGGTAAAGATTGCAACTCTGAGGTGGAGCCGCCTCAGGCCAGAGCACAATGCAGCGGTGAGGTGGAGCTGCCTCAGATTGAGCAAGAGTGCAGGCCGGAGAAGGGTGCAGCGGTGAGGTGGAGCAGCCTCATAAAGAAGCAGACTGCCGCAGTGAGGTTGAGCCGCCTCAGACAGAAGCAGACTGCCGCAGTGAGGTTGAGCCGCCTCATGCCAAAGGAGAGTGCAGCAGTGAAGTTGAGCCACTTCAGGACGGTGAAGAGTGCAGCTTCAGGCCAGAGAAGAGTGCAGCTTCTCCGGCCGGCTCAGGCCGAACATGATTGCAGCAGTGAGGAGGAGCTGCCTCAGGCTGGAGCAGAGTGCAGCCGTGAGATGGAGCTGCCTCAGACTGAAGCAGAGTGTAGCGTTGAGGTTGAGCCGCCTCAGGCAGCAGAAGAGTGCAGTGGTGAGGTGGAGCGGCCTCATGCCGGCGAAGATCACTGTGCTGTGGTGGAGCGGCCTCAGTCCGGAGAAGGGTGCAGCGGTGAGGTGGAGCAACCTCAGGCCAGAGATTATTGCAGCGGTGAGGTGGAGCTGCCTCAGATTAAGCAAGAGTGCGGGCCGGAGAAGAGTGCAGCAGTAAGGTGGAGCAGCCTCAGGCCTAAGCAGCATGCAGCGGTGAGGCGGACCCACCTCAGGCAGGAGAAGAGTGCAGCAGTGAGGTGGAGCCGCCTCAGACCGCAGCCGAGTGCAGCGCTGAGGTGGAGCCGCCTCAGGCTGGAGCCAACTTCACAGTTGAGGTGGAGCCACCTCAGGCCTAGGCAGCATGCAGCAGTGAGGTTGAGCCACCTCAGGCAGGAGCACAGTGTAGCAGTGAGTAGGAGCTGCCTCGGGCTGAAGCAGAGTGCAGCCGTGAGATGGAGCTGCCTCAGACTGAAGCAGAGTGTAGCGTTGAGGTTGAGCCGCCTCAGGCAGCAGAAGAGTGCAGTGGTGAGGTGGAGCTTTAAGTCGCAGAAGATTGCAGCGGTGAGGTGGAGCCGCCTCAGGCAGCAGAAGAGTGCAGAGGAGAGGTGGAGCCGCCTCAGGCCGGAGAAGAGTGCGGCGGTGAGGTGGAGCCACCTCAGTCCGAGGGAGGTTGCAGCGGTGAGGTGGAGCCGCCTCAGTCCGAGGGAGGTTGCAGTGGTCAGGTGGAGCTGCCTCAGGCCAAACCAGAGTGCAGCCGTGAAGTGGAGCTGCCTCAGGCCGAACCGGAGTGCAGCCGTGAAGTGGAGCTGCCTCAGGCCGAAGCAGAGGGCTGCCGGGAGGCGGAGCTGCCTCTCGGTGAGGTGGAGCTCCCTCAGGCTGAAGAGGAGTGCAGCGGTGAGATGGAGCTGCCTCAGAGCGAAGCAGAGTGACTAAATGAGATTGTTTGAATCAGTGATGGGGTGAAAATGAGGTATCACACACGTAGAAGACACCTACGAAGATGTCAAGAGAGTTTGTTGTGATAAGAGCTGACACCAGTGTCTATGTGTTTAAATTTATTTTACGTGTAAATCACGTGATCTCCACCACAGAGTTTATATGTCACTTCCTGCCTCTGTCTCCTGCACCCGGCTGCTCCAAATTTGGACTGAATAATGCAAAGGATTTGTTGCCGTAAATGTGTCTGTGCAGAGAACCTCCCGCTGTGTCTGCACATTGCAGGCAAACTCTGGATCCAGTTCTTGGGCCTTTACCCACGGGTCATGTCTGAAAATGGCTTTAGATTTGACCAGTGATTTCAGTCATTAACAATCAACAAACCAATGTTTTTTCATGTAGTGTCCTGCCTTAGCCAGTAACATCATTTTTATTGTATGCTCCTTATCTAATAAATATTCATTCTACTAGTTTGTTGTTTTTGTGTGTGTGTGTGTGTGTGTGTGTGTGTGTGTGTGTGTGTGGCTGCCCCTTCAGGATGTTTTCTGTTTAGGTCCAGAGCCTGAATTCATCTTTTGTGTACAGTCTATTGATTATTAGTTATGCTTACCTGCTTTGTGCCAAAATGGCTTCTTTGAAAAAGTCCATTGCTGACTTCTCAAAGTTTCAATACACTAGATGCAACCGCAGGTCAAGTAGCATAAGGCAGTACTTCTTTATGATATGATTATATGCACATTTAACTTGTTCTCACTTTACGTTGCTCTCAATGAAACAATGTTAAGTAAAAAAAGGGCTTCACTTTCAATCAAGCAAAACGGCCCAATTTAATAACTGACATTATTTTCCAGAAATACAAGTCTATCAACTTGATGGGATCAATTGTGGAATGCAGTACATGTCTACACACAACAAATGTTGCTGTATTTTTCCATTAAAAGAAGGAAGAACTGCTTTGGAACCGTTACACCATTTTATCCATAAAGACAGACTATACAGTGGCATTTAATTAATCATAAAATAATCCCACAGAAACAGCACTACTAAAAGTCACTAATGATGTTTTTATGGCATCAGATGATGGACTTGTCTCTGTACTCGTCCTGTTGGATCTTAGTGCAATACAATGAGTGCTGAATATGGAGGATTAACTTCTAACCTACGTTCAAGCTGCTTTCAGACGTGTATGATAGCAAATGTCCAAGTGAGACACTCTCCACCTGGACTCCTACTATAATGTCCATAGAAATCCAGGAGAAGCCGATGTGAGAACACAGCAGGAGATCCTCTGCTGGATTCACCGCACGCGAGTGGGGGGTTGGTGGTGCTTCTAAAACACTCCAGACGCAAAAATGAAAACTAAAACAAAAAGACAACAAATATCTCCTTGTGAAAATGAGCTTTCACACATAGAAGACACCGACAAATGTTGACACCAGTATCTATGTGTTTAATTTTTTTTATAAGTTTATGTCGCTTCATGCCTCTGTCTGCCACACACACACACACACCTTGTTGGGAGGCAGGGGCGTTTCTAGGATTGAAAGAAAGGGGGGGCTTAGCCTCTAAGGAAGCGGAATGTCTGCGCATGCAGCACGCGCCCAATTTTTTTTGGACTCATTTGGGCCTATACATTTTTTATACATTTCACAGTAGAAGAAAATAAAAAAACTCCACTCGTTTCCTTCTAGACCTGTAGACCACTAACCTCCATCACACCAGCTCCTTCAGCCCTGTCAGTTTCCTGCTTCTCTCTCTCATCTGACTGGGCGGAGCTGTCACCTCTGCTAAAAAATCTTCTTATATCCATCTGGTCAATGAATTGGATGATATACCGGCACAATGGCGTTATGAGGGACACTATGACATTTAGTTTTCACTAGCATTACCTGATTATAAACAACAACATTCTATAGGCACTGATATTATTGTTTTAAAATACCAGAGATAGATATTAATGCAAAGAATCTTACATTTCAAATTTGCTCATTCACACTCTTGCTCACTGGAGACATTTTCTAACAAAATAGCTAGCTAGCAAGCTTAGTGTTAACATAGCTCATTACAATATTCCCTTTCATTTGCCTCAAGTAAACCTAAATGTAAGCAGGTAACAATCGTAAACTACAGATAGCCAAATTCTGTAACTACCTGTACTTACAATTTCACTCCGTGCATCACTTCCTATGAGCTTCAGCCCCCCTAAGCGGTCAAGCGGTTCTAAGAAGGAACACAGGGAAGTATTTCTAAATATTGATTCCTTCCATGTAATGTAAAATTTATTACAGGGATGATCTTCAATCCAAATATTGACTCGTTCCCAGCAGCAGTCGTCTGACATTACTGCAGGGACAGCTTTCAGTCCAATTACAGTGCACTGTGGCAAAGTGGAGCCTGGATCTTGACAGAATGACAAAATATGGTGTAGAATTGACTTGGGAGAAACATTAAGTACAGTCCGGTTTCAGCACCAGACTGAGTGTCAAGAAATGTGAAAGGGAGACTGCAAGTTTAACGATTGGAATCAGTCTTGCAGCAGAATTTGAACAAAAACATATAAATGTCACAGATACACATCTATGTTTTTGTCTTCCCATTGATTTGCATAGGCCTGTGCGAGTGTCACGTAACTCTCAGGTTCCCGTCCAGGAAAACGAAAACATGTCCGACATTCCTTGTATTTTCAGATAATAACATAGTCTTGGCATTAAAATGCATTTTGATAACATTTCTAGCAAGAGATGTGCCCTTTACTTTCACAATCTTCGGCCAGTTCATGCTTATGGTATGTATCTTATTAGTTATCGTGGATATTTTTTCAGATCACGCCAGAAAATTGTAGAAATCTAACATATTTATCGTCGCTATGGAGTTGCTACAGGCTCTGCGATCCCGGAAACGGCGTTGTTGCGTGTTGTTTGAATCACCGTCCATGTGTTGTGACATCAGCTGTCCCTGTCTCTGTTATTTGATATTATCATTTGATGATGGGCACTTGGACAAACTGAATGGGAATTGAAGTGGCCTGTGCCCATATTATCTCTTATGTGTTTTATTAAAGTCTATAGGCCTGTTGTGTTTCTGATAAATGTGATAATAATGAACATGGATCATTTTAGTTATATAACATTTTTCTCTTTTTCAGTAACTTTTAAGTATTTTTATTTCTGCTATGTACAGTTGTATTTGTACATACTGTTAATCTTCATGTGCTCTGTAATAGCAATGAGTTAAAAAATTACTCCCAGCATACTGTTGACATCACGGTTGACAAGCACAATGACAGTGTACATCAGCTCCCTATCTGATGTTTACTTAAAGTTGTTTTTATACAATAAAAATAAAGAATAAAAAAAAAAATTTAAATTAAAAAAGGAATGCTTAGTGTGAAACATTCTGTACAAATAGGATGATGGTACATGGCAATTAAAATTGTACTAAAATATAACTGAGTAACTGGGCAAAAACAGATGATTATAGACAAACTGTATGTGACAAGGGCTAAAGGGTAAATAAATTATATTATAAAATTAAAGGTTTCAGCATTTCACACAATCACACAAGACTTCGGGGTATTTTTAATGTACAATATATACAGAACAAATTACAACATTCCAAAAATACAATGTTAACAATAAGCATAAATATAAATAATATTATTAATAAATATACATATATGTATAGATATTTGTTCTATTTTGAGTATCATGTTTGTATATGGTTTCATGCTCCACTAACTGTTCCTCTCTGTCTGCATACTTGCAGGTGCTGAGGGCCTCACTGGTGACCTGCCCCTGTATTTCGGTGATGGTGTCCTATTGTGTGTAGTGTCCTTCCTCTCCTTTTTGGCTTTGCCCTTGTGTGTGTCCGTGTGTGCTTAGTGTTTCACCTGTGGACTGTGGTGCTCCCACTTTAGTTAACGCCTGCACTCCCTCCTCACTCCCCTTAACCATAGCGGCCCCAGCCCTGGAGGAAGCCCAGTGTTTTTGGTATTAAGTAACAAGACTCCATTTTAGGGTAAATTCCCACTGCTCTTAATATTCTTGAAATAAACTTTTGTACATTTGATTGGAACCACATCTCCTGCCTTCTCAGTATAACAAACTTGTGTTGTCCTTGGTTTAGAATATTTTAGTTTATTGCTTTCCTTACACATTTACTTGTTGTTTTCTTTTTTTTTCCCGGGTTACACCCCGGGGTGGCGTTGTTGGTTTTGGTTATTTCTTGATTTGAGTTAAATTATAATTTAAGTACTCCCTCGCTCGCCATATATATATATATATGTGTTAGATCAAGCAGCCGAATCAAACAGATGGGTTTAAAGTCCAACATTCATACGAGACAATCTTGATGAATCGATATGAAACATCAAAATAGTGAAAACAGCGGGGGAGGTGTGGCAGCAGTTTGCCAGCGGTCCCTGGTCCCTGCGCTTAATATTGAAGGGACTATAACAAATAAATAAATAGGTAAGTCGCTTTGGATGAAAGTGTCAGCAAAATGCAATGTTATGTAAAAGTAAACATCTAACAATTTTACAGTTTCAGCCCCCTAGCCTCAACCATGGTGGATGATTTTGTATTTTAATGTTTATTAGACGATACAATGCAATGTGAAGTGATAAGTGCCAAGAAAAGGCCAGACAATTCTAAGCATTTATCATTGGAGACGAAGAAATGTTCAGACAATTTGCAGTAGCAGCTTGTGAGTACTGCTACTGTGTTCTATTATGCAGCATGTATTTGTACAGGTGTGTTTATGCGTAGTGTGATGTGTCACCAGAAATGGACATAACTGAATGCTTCACAAAATGCCTACACAACAGAAGACATCTCATGGGTGGATAACTTTGGTGCAGAGCAGGGGAAAACAAATCATTCCTTAGTCCAGAAGAGAAACCAACAGATGACTGCTGTGAACATGCAGTCTAATCTTGTGGCAGGGCGTTTAGCTATCTTTATTAGGGAGAACTTATGTTGCACAATGTATGTTGTACAATGTATGTTGTACAATGTATGTAGCCGCCCTAAACATGGCATTCATCAATTTAAGAAGACAAATGGAAACAAGTCTGCAGTTTAAGAAGGTATCATGATTGAGAAAAGTGCGTTAAAAGAAAGAGGGGGAGAGAGAGAATAATGTCATTTGCAAAGTCCCATTTTACAAGCTATCTGAGAATGCATCTAAAATTCTATACCCACTGAGCCAAGACGTGTCCAAAATACTTTTTCTATTGTCTAATGTTCAGAAGACATCCAATTTAAAACATGTGTCTTTTCAAAAACGTGACAACTTAGAATTAGTAAAGGTAACAAAAACAGAATGACTTTTTTGTAATTGTAATTTCAATTAAATTCATTGGGTTATTTACAAATGATCTCTTCGCCATATCAAAATCATTATAATCATTATTATGCCAATTAACTGAAGGTTATTTTTGTATATTTATTGGCACATTTTGAGTAGTTGTAATTTCAGTTTCTCTTTTTTACACTTCTATCATTCCTCTTACAACCTCAGGGTCCCTCTGTCCAATATAATCCTCTGTTGTGCCTGGTGGTGTATATCTGCTAATGGAGGCTGTAATATTCTCTGGTCTACTGTCTCACTGATTAACGATGGACCACTTTGCTTTACAACATTGTTTTGATTAGTTTTCTTTGGACATAACTTCATGTAGCCTGAAATGTTGGCTCCCTGTCTCTATTGTCTCAGATAACACTGTCACAAGCAGGCCTACTATTAAAATGTCCTAATGTGTTTGAGTCTCTAATATGACCGAGAGATGACTTCTGACATCAGGACCTGCGGCTCTGTGTGTGACATTTTGATGAATGGACTGGATCAGGTAGCCTTTCAGTACAGCAGTTATATGCATGCTAATCATGCTAATGATCCAATCTCATGAACTGTAAACTCTTCAAATGTAAGACGACAACGTTCTTTCATGTGGCCCAATGATTTCTCTTGACTTAATTCTTTGTACTTCTGTCTAAGTGGCAGCCTCTCTTTGCCTTCCTTCTCGTGTGTGTGTTCCTTCTTAATTACAGCAGTGGAGTCAGATGCGGGGGAGTCAGGACCACCAGCTGCCAGCCATCATCACCATCATCGACTGGCTTCAAATAGCGGGTTCCCACCTCAACACTCACTTGTTCAGTCAGTCATGCTCCCAGCTCCTTAGTTTTTGCTCTGTTGTAGTTGCCCAGTTAATTCCTGTTCTCCTCTGCCTGCCTCCTTCCTTCATCATCCCCGCATGCTCCGTTCTACTCCCCGGACCAGACGAGCAACAAATGCAGAAATTTTCTTATGCAAAATAACATATTCTTAATAAACAAGACTCCTGTCTTATGGTAAGTCAACCAGCACTGCTGTCTAGACCACATCTCTTGTTAATGTGGTTCAGTCTGTCTCTTTTTTTTCTCCCAGCAGTGTAAAAGTTGTGTACCAGGATCCTTAATCCAGATGTTGCTAAAACTGAGCTGAAGTTTACAGTATCTGTAAATATTTTAGGGCAGTTAGCTGATAATTATATTGTTTATGCACCCGGTGCATCTGTTCTTGTAAATGGTGCAGATTGCTATGTCACTGCAGGACCTTAATCTATAGCAAGTCTCTATCTGTAGAATATGTGTGTGAGAGAGAGAGAGAACTAATGTAGAGAGAGATGCTGTGGGAGGCGGCGCAAAATTTCACCATCATGCATAATCCCTAAGGCTGCATGGATTGAAGGGTTACACACACACACACACACACACACAGTGAGTGGTAAACATACCCAACTGATGCGTGCTCACTCACAGTCACTACATACTGCAGATTATTATTTATCCAGTTTGTATTCCAGTGAGGCTGTCAGAAGTGTCAGACTGATTACATGCTGACAGGCTGACAGACTGTGTGTATGTGTGTGTGTATGGCTGTATAAGATTTGTATTTGATTTATGGACCTATGGTTGCCCATTAACGGTTACATTTCAAACATGTTGGTGTTTTCAAAAAGACCAGTAGATCACTAATTTACTAACAAATGAGGAAACTGTTTAGTGATGTATATATTCAGTCTGAAGTCACCACTCTGGTCTTGAGCAATGACCTACCCACAGTAGCTACTATCTGACTGGCTATTACTCATGATGTGTAACCAATCAACACTGAAGGCTACTGTATACACAGAGGGGCAAAGGTGAGGCAGCAGAACTGTGCGTCAAAAAAGATGATACAAGCACTGACCTGATTGCCCGGTAGGCAAACTGCAGGGGGTCCAGCAGGGGGCCTGTGATGTCCTTCAGGTGGGTCAACACCAGTCTCTCAAACAATTTCATGACCACAGACATCAGGTGCGACAGGCCTGTAGTCATGTAATCTGGACTGGCATGATGGTGGGGCGTTTGAAGCAGGAGGGGGCTTCACACAGCTCCAGTGATCAGGTGAAGAAGGGGGCCAGCCGGAAGTTGGGGGGCGTGCAAGTGGGCTTATCAAACTTGCAGTAGAACACATTCATGTCGTCGGCCAGTTGGTGATTCTCCACAGTGCAGGGGGATGGCCGGGTCATTGGCTAAAAACCTGTATTTCACCTTTTCAGTGCAGCTTCTCTTTGCTACCCTGATCTCCTTTGTCAGTGTGTTTCTGGCCTGGTTGTATGGGATCCTGTCTCCACTTCTGTCGGCGTCCTACTTGGCCTGACAAAGCTGCCTGAGTTTTGCAGCGTTTATTGTTGTTGTATGTTCAGAAGGCACACACGTCCTCCCAAAAACTGATGTATGATGCCACAGTGTCAGTGAGCTCATCCAGGTCTGTAGCGGCAGCCTCAAAAACACTCCAATCAGTGTAGTCAAAACAGGCCTGTGACTCCAGCTTTGCCTCGTTGGTCCATCTCTTCACAGTCTTGACCACAGGCTTTGCAGATTTTAGTTTCTGCCTGTAGGTCGGGAGAACATGAACCAGACAATGATCAGAGAGTCCCAAAGCTGCACTGGGGACAGATCGATAGGTGTCCTATATTACAGCGAAGCAGTGCTCCAGTGTGTTTTTGTCCCTGTCTGAATTTTGGCAGTTCTTTACTGAGGTTTGCTCTGTAAAAGTCCCCAGAAGACATCAGCTGTCCCTGTCTCTGAAGTGTCTTGTGTGTAGGGAGGGTCAAACTTGCATTCATCCTACGACCCCATTTTTGGAAGTCTATTGCAAGGGTAGCTTTACTGATATGTAACAGCCAGAGAATGTGTAGCTAGGGCTACTGTGGCTCAGGAGATAGAGCGGGTTGGTATCTAATCAGAAGGTTGGCTGTTCGATCACAGTCTTCCCTTTTCCCTTTGCCCAAGTGTCCTTGGGCAAGATACTTTGTCATTCGCATTGTAAGATGATGCCTGTATATGTACTGTATGAATGAGTGTGAATGTTAAAAAATGTTACTGTATAGCTTTGAATGGTTATCAAGATGACAAAAGCACTATATAAATACAGAACATTTTACCATTCTACATCAGGTCTGTATATTCTCATATTCCTAAAGAAACAGTACATTCACATAGCTCAACAAGTTTAACGGCTGTTTTTTTTCCAATATTGGGATGAGGTCAGACTCCTTCCGTAATGACTAGTCACCACTTTTAGTACTGACGGTCATTTGAAAAGCAAAATGACAGTTCTTCTTCATATT
The DNA here is from genome assembly GCF_024713975.1 of Paralichthys olivaceus. Taxonomy (NCBI): domain Eukaryota; kingdom Metazoa; phylum Chordata; class Actinopteri; order Pleuronectiformes; family Paralichthyidae; genus Paralichthys; species Paralichthys olivaceus. The sequence continues at coordinate 4,354,770 of NC_091101.1, forward strand.
AGCTGCTCAGTATTCAAAGACCATAATACATCATGAGCTGTGGTATGTACTGTGAACCTAGTTTCAGACTTGGACAGAGCTCCATGGTCAGTACCATCTAATTACTCGATTCAAAGACTGTTTAAAAATGAATTTAGAACAAAGTAAATGGAAACTAGAAAAGTCATCCATTAGATCAAATTGGATTTATAGTGCCAATTATATTTACCTGGAGCAAGTTATTTGATGATGGCACCAATTTAAAACTGAGTTATGGTCATGTGTAATGGATAATAGATTGAAAAAAAAAATACATTTCAATCATAAAACTCTATTCAAATTTTAAGATGTGTCTATATAATTGACAACAGGACTTAATTGTTTTCAATCTGGAAACATTGAAAAGCTTTGTACATTGATATATCAACAATTGACTCTTGATGGTAACTCACTCTGAATTGTTGGAGTCATAAAGTGAACATGTTGCATTCTATGTGTCTCACATAGCTATGAGACATGCCACATAAACTGAGATCCCTTCAAAAAAAAGGAAAAAATCCCAGACAGATCCCAAATCAGTTGCTCATCATGGTAGTGCCTGAGGTATTGCAATGGCCTCTGGTCTCCGGATCAGGGCAGAATCATCTTGTGTAATTCTACATTTTCAACACAGGCATTAACCTGAAACAGAAAGACAAAGCATGAGTTAAAATGTTTGATTTCCCCTGAGAACACTTTTTAGACTTGGTTTCAAAAGTCCAGCCGAAACCTTTTATTCTTTAATCCAAAAATAGATGTAGTTAAATCTATTTCCAATAGGCAGTAATTTTTGTACTGAATAAAAACATCCAACGTGCTGGTTTTGGCCCAGAGACAACAACGGTACTTTTCATCCAGCCCTGTTTTGGTCCACCTCGTCTGTCTCTTGTCATCTTTTCTCCCTGGACACTCATCCTCCAGAAAAATCTGTCCCTATGAACCTCAATGATTCTGTAAATGATCCCCTGTCATGGATATGTCAACTAACAAAATCTGAATAAATGGAAAAAAAGCAAAAACATAATATCCACTTATGCTTCAAATCATATTTTTGTGTTAACTGTTGCCTCGACAGCACCTTTAAAAATAAATGTATCTTAACAAATGTGCATGACAAACTCTGAGCCAGCAAGTGTCACATCAGCTGTAGATCTGACTTCCTCTTGAAAAGGGAAGTACAGGAGTTCAATCTGTTACATGCAAAGCAAAAGTTGTTTTTGAAATCCTGTAATGTGTCACAGCATGATTGTCTTTATCAGTCCGGTCTGTTTGTAATGTTAATAGAAGATGAACTGAAAAGCTTCAGTCCTAATACGAGTGAGTGCTGTTTTCACCCAAATGTTCTTTACCTATGAGTCTGAATAGACTTGTGTCTTAGAGAGTTAAACAGACAGAACAAAGCAACAGACGGAAAAAAAAAAACTCATTAAAAATCAATAGCTCTGTGATGCTGACAGGAATTAAAAGTGACTTCTGACAACAAACAACAGAGGCAGTTTGTAGTAATGCATGTGGTTTGGTTTTTTGTTGTCTCTCCACGCTGAGGTTGTCGGTTTGTATTGTTAAAGCAGGTTGTCTCTGGTGTATAGCAGAGACAGACAGCAATACTGCATTTGCATAAAGCTTTTACAGTGTCTCAAGTATCAATTATTAATTTGCCTTTATTCTAAAGTTGTCTATATAAATAACAATAACAAACAATTTATTACTGCAAACTTGCACAGATGCCACACATGGTAATGAGCTTTGAGTAGAGACAGAATGGACACGGATACAAGCAGCTATAATGAGTTTCTCTGTAGGGTGTTTGGGCTCAAACTTAGCGATGGGTTGAGGAGTTCAGATTTCAGGAGGGAGCTCAGAGTAGAGCTGCTGCTCTGGTCCAAATGAGCCAGTTGAAGTGGCTTGAGTATCTGGTAAGGATGCCTCATGTGCGCCATCCGTTGGAGGTTTTCAAGTTATGTCAAACTTGGAGGAGCCCCCGGGGTAGAACCAGAACTCTCTGAACGGATAATATCTATCCCATCTGGCCTGTGAACGCCTCAGGATCCCACAGGAGGAGCTGGAAAGTGTAGCTGGGCAGAGGGACATCTGGAACATCCTGCTTAGGCTGATGCCACCATGACCCAAATGGATGGATGGATAGAGATGCAGTAGCCTCAGCTGAGGGGGCAGAGGACCATACCTGGATTGTGCATTAGAGTAGCATCTGGTAGTCCGTATGAAATAAGTTATTGTGTTGTCTAAGCTACAACTAGCTGTTTCGAGGTATAATAGCCATTTTCAGAGTTCCACAGTGTTTGGGGGAAAAAAAAATTAGATTAGATTTAATCCCATGAAATACAGCAGTGTTTATTTACTAGAGTGCAAGAGGCGAACAAAAGCTCCCCACCTCCATTCTCGCAATAAGCTAACACCTACAAGTCCAGTAAGTTTGCTGAGAGCACAGAACAAACTGATCAACCCCTCATTTACCATTGGATGTGAAAAAGTTACTCGGATTAGAAACTATAATATTAATAAATATTTAATAACACTTGTTACTGAATAATACTACGTTTCAATGAGATACAATACAGTTCTGTCCAAAATTGACTATGGACAAGAATACTTCTATAGGTCTTCTAGTTCAGTGTGAGCTGTGGCTGAGTCTGACTTCCCTGATACTCCTGAACATTTTCAAAGAAGAGAGGAAAAAGTATGGTCAGCCTGTTTGGGGGCAATTCCAGCAATATCTTGTGTATCTATTTCTTAACACTTGGTGGAGTCATTTCTGCAAGAGAGGGCAGCTCCTGGTCCGTGACTTTGGTTACAGTTCACACTATTCACAGGAGGCGAGAAAAAATAATCATGTATTGCTACCACAATGGGTAAACTTGCAATGTTACTGCAGCAAGGGCAAGTAATATCAGCAAGTGTAAGGAAATATAAAATATATAAATGGAACAAAAACTGATGTATGCAGTGAAAACAGAATATGTGCAGTGAAATGGATTTCATTAAAACAGTTGACATTGCATTGACAAAAAAAATGTAACTTGCACAGTTAGGAGTAAAAGAGCAGTCTAACAAGAGCAGAGCTGATTGTATGTTCTCACTGCTGCAGGAAGAATGACCTGTGACACCTCTCCTTGAGACTCTAGGGGCGGATCAGTCTGTCTCTGACAACCACTTCTTTAGTTTTCCCCGTGTTGGAGGAAGCTCCACATCCGTTCTCTGTATTCCCTGTCGTCCCTGTCTGTGATCGTCTCAGTATTTTACTACCAGTTTTTTCAATGAGATAAATCAGTTTTCCTGGTTGATAGTGTTACGGTTGTCAGGTACATGTCCTGGTAAGACCCACATAAAGCTAAACACATGTTTGGAATGTAACTAATTGCCTTATGTGAGAGTCAGGACGTTTCTTAGCCTGACCATAGCAGTAAGAGATACATGAGCAGCACTGCATGTCCGGAGTGGTCCCATCATCAAAGTGTGTGTTTGTGTACACTGACTAAATATTCTCTGATGAGCTTCTGTTACATAAACTGTTAATTGGGCCATGCAACACATTTCAGTCCCGGATCACCTCAGTGGAAGGGTTGTGCCCGGTGAGGGAAAAGAACACTGTATGGGAATGTGATGTGTGACTGGTTTCTTTAGAGTGTGGGTTTCTGCCAGCCTCTCTTCTTTTTACTTTCCCTCTTTGGACTGCTTCGCTTTCCCTGGTTTTTGACTCTTGCTTTTCCTCAAAACTCTGGAAGCCCTGTCATCTTTTCTTAATATTAAATCACTGACCTGAAACAAACTCTGTCTGGACCTCTGCAATATGGTCTTTTCCCTGCGTTTTGCTCACAGCAGTTGTTACAGTTGGTCAGTTCACCACTTTACTCCAGATTGAAATATGGCTTTGGTGATCACCTGGCTTCACCTTTAGCGCCATGATGTTTAGGGTTTAAAAGCAAGGCTCAAGAGTTATCAGGCTGTGTGCTTTGACATTTGATGCTGATGTTCATGTTTCCCACAGATCGATTGTAATTGAGTGACACGTTTTTCATCCAAGCCATCAGGTCAAGTTTAATTTGTCCAATACTTTTGTTTATGTCTGTCACTCAAATCCTCCTCAGCAGCAACAGTACATTACAAAAGTTTGGATGTTAGCTATGTCATAGTAAGCATGTCATGAGACAAGTTTATTTAGGAACTGTTTACTTTGCTAATTTAATGGTGGAAGCAAAGGCTCACTGTGAAAGACATGGTTCAAAAAGGTTGTATTTAGTCTTGTAATTATACAGATGTGCTGGCGTGACATGCAACGACCCAATCAGAGTGTCATCTCCCATTCCCTTTAAAAGCCAGGTGCACTTGTACCTCCACTATTGTAATGATGGACTGGCTATGACATAAAAGAAAACACTTCTCTGCAGAGGACATGGTTTCACTTTGCCTGTTACACAGAGATCATCTGTTCACACACTGAGTGCACGGGTGTTTTGTGTCTGCCTACATAGGCTCATATTACCATCTTTGTATAAGTATTCTATATAGAATCTGTAGCATACAGCAATATTTTAATGTATATTCAAATTGTTTCTGTTTTGTTGATTTGGATTTTAGCTGCATCATGTCTTACTCTCTTCCTAACATGTATTTTAAAATGCACACACCTCTCTGCTGCTCACACTGTGCTGAATGTACCACCTCATGGTTGAGCAAGCAGGAATGAAATTTTCTTTTTGGAGTAAGCCTAATTTACCGCCAGCTATGACAACTGAATCAAGTCAAACGTTGCCGGATCCACAAATGTATTCTGACAATGAATGTGTGCTTTTGCTCACAGCGCGCACGTTTCACTACAGATTCTGGCCAACAGCGTAAAATCCTCAGTGTGGTCAAATTGAGTTCACAAAATAAAAACGAAATGTTTTATGCATTTGTTTCAATATGAGTGTTGTTCTGTGAATGTTGTTCTGTCTCTGAGCACTGATAATGGGTTTGGCTTCAAGGGATTTGAGCAAAATGTTCCATTTGTCATAAAACCATTTGCAGTGTGAACAAACAAATGTGTCAGATACATTTAACTGTTCAAATAATTAGGACTGCTGGGTTCACACTGAAATTACAGTTTGGTATTTTACAATGTGAGACATTTTAGAAGTGATGCCAACGTCAGCCCACGTTATGTTCCTGTTTGTCACACTCTGATGTGACTACACACAGAAATTAATATTTGAGACCATGTGCAGGCAAGTGTGAAAATAAGGGAGACATAATCTGCAGATGTCCATAGAGATGCGTGCTATTTGTTTTTTGGCAGCTCTGTTTAGAGTGTGATTTACATTAGTGGCGCGATTTACTATAGATGCCCTGAACTCGCGTTGGGAAAGTGGAACATTGATATCAGAAAAGTCAGTGAGCTATTGTGGTGACGTATCTCTCCACTAGTAGGGTTGGAAGCTCAGAAGACGAGCCTCCATCCATGTGGACATTATCTGCAGCATCCATTAAGGTGACAGGTCCTGTGGATGTTTAATGTACAGTACTGTACTGCACTCAATACTTTTTTATGATTTTGTTTGAAAAAAGATAGAGGGACCTGTAAACACACTGTTACAATATTCTAGGCTGAAGATAACTGCATGGAAGTTTTTGTGATCTGATCGCTCAGGATGGATGTTAACACCAGGTCTGAAAAGGCTCAGTGGCACCTGGCCAGGCTCACCTCCCTCTCTCAGCCAGCAGACTTTGCAGAGGCAGAATCTCTCAATGCCCCTTCATTTGATTGTTCTTCCCTTCCTTTTTTCATGTACTGACTTACTTATATAATTTCTGTTTTCCCCTGAGCCAAGGTTGTAACAATATTGATTCCAAAGTGAACTTTAGCAAGAATATAATATGTCCCTGTTTGTGTGTCTTAATATTAAGTGTACACTCACAGTTTGGAGAGTTATCTTCTTTAGGCTCTACAGTTGTAATGAATCTTCATGAGAAGGCACTACAATAGGCATAAAAAACTGGAGGAGTCTGGACTTTAATGTAATAAATACATGCTGGAGTATTGTGTGATACTTCAGCTGAGGACAGGCAGACTTAGGTGTGGCAGCCATTGTTTAAATTAATGAATCCTTTATATCCTATCCAAATTCACCCCCTGAGCACTAACACTTGGCTCTACCCCTTTGTTTTGCATGTGGCTGTGAAGGGATGGTGTTTCTCTATGTGATGTAAGGGCATGGCTGGCGCCAGACAGTTTTTTTGTACTTGTACCATGGGGGGGGGGGGGGGGGGGGGGGGGGCTTGACCGGAACATCGAAGGGCTGAGAAAATAGTAATTTTCAGAGTTACTTTAAAATAACTAATTTCCCCTATGAAAGCACATATGGCACACAAAACATTCAAAATAAAATGTTGTCGACGGCATCCATGCAGCCAGAATTCATGAGACAAATACATTTGTGGAGGTGTAAGAGAGAGAGGGAAGCATCCTCAGCAGGGCAGTGCCAGGTCATCTGATGACCACAACTGTATCCAATCATCTAATCAAACTCTCAGAGAGAAGTGGAGAGGTGCTCAGTGCACGATGGGAGTTCCCCCAGCAGTCTAGACCTATAACTAAGTGCTGGTTCAGGACTCGCCTGATCCAGAACTAACTATAGGCTTTATCAAAAAGGTTTTAAGTTGAACTTTAAATACAGAGATGGTGTCTGCCTCCCGAACCCAGAGTGGGAGCTGGTTCCACAGGAGAGGAGCCTGATAGCTGAATGCTCTACCTCCTGTTCTACTCTTACACACTCTTGGAACCACAAGAGAGCCTGTGTTTTGGGAGCGAAGTGATGTACTGTATTTGGATAATATGGTTTATGAGCTCTTGTGCTGCAGCATTTTGGACCAACTGGAGACTTTTTACATTCTTCCTGGGGCATCATGATAATAAAGAATTACAGTAATCTAGTCTAGAGGTAATGAATGTGTGGACTACTTTTCCAGCATCCTTCTGAGACAGAATGTTTCTAATTTTCACTATTGCGCAGATGGAAGAAGACTGTCCTAGAGATTTGTTTTATATGTTGGTCAAATGACATGTCATGTTCCTCACAGTTGAGCTGGAGGCCAAGCTGACACCATCCAAGGTGACTATCTGTTCAGACAGTGATTCTCTCAGATGTTTAGGGCCAATTACAACAACCTCAGTTTTGTCTGAATTTAGTAGTAAGAAGTTTTGGGTCATCCAGGCTTGATGTTCTTGAGACATTCCTGAAGTTGAAGTGATTAGATTCATCAGGCTTCATAGAAATGTACAGCTGGGTTGTCTGCGTAACAAATGAAGTGCATGTGGTGCTTTCTGATGATGTTGCCTAAGGGGAGCATATATAAGGTGAAGAGTATTAGTCCAAGGACAGAACCTTGTGGAACTCCATGACTAACTTGTGTGAGCATGGAGGGGTCATTGTTAACATTAACAAATTGAAATATATCTGATAGATATGATTTAAACCAGTCTAGTGCCGTTCCTTTAATCCCTACATGTTGTTCTAATCTCTGTAGCAGAATCTTATGATCTATGGAGTCAAATGCTGCACTAAGATCCAACAGGATGAGTACAGAGACAAGTCCATCATCTGAAGCCATGAAAAGGTCATTAGTGACTTTCAATAGTGCTGTTTCTGTGCTGTGATGGATTCTAAATCCTGACTGAAAGTCTTCCAACAAACCGTTACTATCTAAGTATTTACACAGCTGGTTACGTAGCCGGTTAACAAAGACATGTTAATCTGATTTAATATGGAACTGTCAATTAGAGGGAAAACTTCCTAAAAAGTCCAGTTGGGACAGAGTCTCAGAGACAAGTTGTTGGTTTAGATGATGAAACTAATGAGGTCAGTTCAGGAAGATCAATAGAAGAGAAATGGTTCTAATATAAATCTGGTGCTACAGGTGAGTCTATGGTTTCAGGACCAGACAATGTATCAGTGTTATTTACTGGAAGGAGGTGGTGGATTTTATCCCTGATGGTTATAATTTTATTAGTGAAGAAGCTCATGAAATCATTGCTTCTCAGATCTAGAGGAATAGATGGGTCAGTAGAGGTGTGACTTTCTGTCAGCCTGGCTACAGAGCTGAAGAGGAACCTGGGGTTGTTCTTATTTTCTTCTATTAAAAATGAATAATAAGAGGTTCTGGCATTTCTAAGTGCTTTTTTGTAATTCATCAAGCTATCCTTCCAAGCTAGGTGAAAGTCATATTGATTGGTGGAATGCCACTTCCTCTCTAGTTTCCATGATGTTATAAAGTTATAAAACACGTGTTTGAGAATTATACCACGGAGCTGATCTCCTCTGATTTACTTTCTTCTTTTTTAGCGGGGCGACAGTGTCAAGGTTTGTTTTTAATGAGGCTGCTGTACTATTAACAAAGTTATCAATTAGTGTGGGATTAAAGTTTTGAGAACTTTCCTGTATTCTAGGCTGTGAGGTAAGTCTAGAAGGAAGCAGTTCTTTAAATTTAGACTACAAGACTATACTAGAATTTCTGTCCAGAATCAGTGTAGTTAATAATTCTAAAATTCAAATGTAATTAAAAAAATATCACACTGTTATTGGTTGATAATTGCCATTGTTATTTGTCACTGTTATAATGTTGGTTGATAATTGTAAGTTCATTGTATTTGTCATTGTAATAATGTTGGTTGGCTGCTGATGACGTAGCGAGTGATGTACCAGTTCCTTGGGGAAGATTTCCTTGTGGCTCCGTATGGAGGGAGACACTCCCAGCGAAGGGCACTTCATATCAAGGGGTAGCGCCGGAGAGGAATTGAGGGCTTTAGCATGTGTTCATTTTTGACCTGGCTGCATATGTGACAAGTTGAAAAACAAATACTTTGCGTCTACCCCCATGAGGAGATGTCTGCATTTTCTGATGTCTGACACTTGTGTTGCCACTGCTTTATAATTTATAATGCAGACAGCTCTTAAACTTTAATAATGTTCAAGCTCGCTCAGTACTATGGGACAAGGTTTAGCTTCAGGCAGTGCAAGTAGTGATTTACTTTGTAAACTTTTTACCTTTGGACTTACTACAGCTGTAAGCACTCACTGCTGAGACTGTGCAGTACTACAGATCCATTTGCAGAAGTTTCCTCCTAAGGTATGGATGATCATAATGCTACATTGTTTGATCTGACTAAAGTAAAGAAAAATTCAGTATTGCACGATCACAAAATTTTGATCTAACAATATTTGTTTTTTGGTTGGAAAAATAAAGAAATGTATTTTCCTGGTAAGATTGGATGTGCTCTACAGGATTTGATTCACACACCCCCACTACTGCATCTGTACTACTTTCTTATTTCTTTCTGTGACCAGCAAATATAGTGCTAGAGGGGTCTTCTCTCTAAAGACGAAGGTCCGGACCTAACAAAATTAAAGTGCCTTGCAGTAATATAAGATTTAATTTGACAATATAAAATGTGACAACCGCTACACAAAAACAGACACTTCACAATCACAGTGTATTCATTGCATATAGTGATTCCTATATTGACATGTGCAAGTGATTATAATCTGATGCTCATAGGTACAAATTCAATGTGGACTATCTGCTTGTTACTATTAGTATGGTGCTGCTGGCACTATGCTTGTCATAGGTTAATCTTTAGCTACCAGGCAGCATCCACTTCTCATACTCTTCTCTTATGGTCACCACTGTGGGTCTGATGTCTTGCAGGTCCTGCCTCACTCTTGAGAAAGCATTAAAGGCTTAATATCACCCAGCCACACCTGGAAATGAATGTGAGGAGGCTTGAGGACATATATGCACTCCTTTAAACTAGACTAGTGACCCTATTTTTGCACGCAGGTCAATCAAAGCCATCTTCTTTCAGTTGTCCTAATTTGGGGAAACCCGCAAAATATTTTGTCTGCAGGATTTTTTTTTTTCAATGGCTGCCTCGATGAATATGTAGCATATTGAGTTGATGTCCTGAGCATTTGGTGTGTGTGTGCACTGGAGCTAGTCATGCTTAAAGGATCATTGTGTAGGATTTAGTGACATCTATTGGTGAAGTTGCATGTTGCAGCTGAACACCCCTCACCTCACCCTAGTTTGCCTTTCAATATCATGAAAAAAATAATCTAGTCCATTTCTTTTGGAAAGAGCAACATTCTGCATGAACTACTGTTTTCTTATTTTCTAGTATTGCAGGAAAAAAGTTGTCATGTCCTTTTTAAATTTTTTTTTAATTCATGAATTGCCATACAGGCCGGATCGAACAGTCTTGTGAGCTGCATACAGCTCGGACGTTCCCCACCCCTGATTTACATCATCTCCTCCTGTCCACTGTCTGTCTAACTCCCCAACGCAGGTTTAACTTTCACTTAAAAGCCAAAACTCCAGGTTAGTTCTGTGTTGCTCATTTACTGCATCAAAAAAATTGTTCTGACACGTCAAACCAGAGTTTGTTGCAGTATTTAATGATCATATTGGAAATATATGAAGCCTCCGACAAACGCACATGATCTGAACTGTCAATCATCATGAATAAATAAATAGATTGTTCTTCAGTGTCAGGGCACAGAGGGCATCAAGATGGTGGATGTGTTTGGTTTAACATGTGCCTCTAAAGTTCCACATGGAGATATGAAATCTGTTTTACCATGAAAGGGGGTGGTGAAGCTTTGGTACTGTTCCATGGTGACAGAAGCCGCTCATCATTGGGAATGTGTGTGTGTGTTTGAATGTACATTTTCTGTGGTTTAAATGATTTTATAACTGCAAGGTTGAACATAAAAGTCTGTGTACCCTGGCGATGTACCACTTCACTGGAAATATGAGCTAGAATGGCACTCATCAGAGATTATACCTCCACAAAAGCCATATAGGAAGTGGCCTAAAAATTATTTATTTGTCATAAAGCACATTGAAATAAAGTCTACTACTACTAATATACCATAGGGCTGCAGTATTCTATCGATTAGACCGTTGCTTAATCAAGTAATCAGGTAAATGTACAACACTGGCAAGCATAAACATAAACATAAAAAAAGGTGTGTCAATATGAGCATGCTGTACCTCGTTAGACCAGGTAGAAGCTCAGCTAAACGCCCGTGACAACCATTTTTGACCTAAACTTAAACATTCCAAACCCAAACAACTAAAGGAGCTTGTAAAAAAAACACACAAACTAACCATCAAATCTTGATAAATTGCATAAAAATTTGTATGCTATTCCTTTGTAAGATAATGAGAGAACTCTTGTGTGTGCGTCAGATGTTTGTTAACACGTCTGTAAACAGTAGGCGCTTTCAAACAAATAGTTGGCAGGTGATTGGAAGAACCATCTGTCCATCACATTTGCAGAAGCCAGTCGGGGGACGAGCGGGACCATTTTTTCCATCCAGAAAAGTCATCAGTGTGTTTTTTTCCTCTTCAATGAAGAAATCGTGCTGATTGGTCCAAACCACTCTGGAGCGAATTGCTTGAAGCCAGGCAAAATTGAGAAAGCCATAATCATGATGTGCGAGCATATTCAGCATGCATCAGAGACTTCTGTCCTTTGAGTTGTAATTAATTTGAAGCAAGAGAATTGGGTTCAATGAGAGGGAAAAAAAGAAAACATTCGTGCACGCAGCTCTCTCTCTCTTGCTGTGTCTCTGCGTCTCTCATCTCCTTTATCCTCCCACAGTGCATCTGTAACAAAGGAGAGTGATCCTGTTATTATAACTCATTACTACAAGATATTTGCATTGCAGCTTGTTTTAATTCATCTTGTGGAGTTGTGAGATTTGAGGGGGTAGTGCGTGTGACCGAACTCTGCACGCAATGCAAACCAGTGACATCTCGACAGACGTGCGGGTTTAAGCATGACAGAAACTGTTGAGCTGTGAGCTTGTTGCTCTACAGTGAGGCCTCGCTGCACTGAAGTGATTTGGTTTTCAGCATCAGATTATTCCTGATTACTGTGTTTTGGTTACAGACTGACAGAATTGATTATTTTCCTCTTGAGGTAGCTCAACTGAAGCAATAATGGACAGGTGGCCCATGCCCACATTAGTCCTTTATCTAGCTACTCAAAGGATCAAACTGTAAATGACTGTACTGTGGCACTTCCTGCTGCCTTGTTAACTTTGTTTGTATTCAAATTCCTTGGACTGTCGATCTTTTACATTTAAAGATACTCTTTTAATATCTGGTGTTGAGAAAGATAAAGACATACAGACAGTATTTAAGTGTAGAATTTAGTGGTGAATGTACATGTTGCAGTTGAATACCCCACACACCTTACCCTGTAAAAACCATAGTAGCCTTCAATATTTATGAAAACTCAAAAGGTCTTTAGTTTGTCCAGTCTGGACATCTGTAAAAAAACATGGCGGCCTCCTTAGAGAGGACCCCCTCCCGATGTAAATATAAAGAATTTAAATATAAAGTATTTAAATATAAAGGGGCAATTCTAGGTTAAAGAAACAAATTCATACAATTTAGATGAAACACATTAGTAAGAACATTGCTATGATTTATTTAGGTCAAAGGGATCTATTGGCAGAAACTGAATATAAATATTACACACTGGACCTTTAAGAAAAAATAATGGTCTTATTGAAGATACATGAGTTTCTCTAGCAGTAGAAATGACAAATATGCTAGATTTGCTGTAAAGTATACTATAACTTATAAGTAAGAGAAAGTAATGGCCCTTGCCATTGATTATTATGTATTACATTACTTCTCAACAGCATTTAAATACAGATGCAGATGTGTTTGTAGCATTTTACTGTTCACAATGAACGTGCTTTTAACTACTCATACTGTTTTATAATTTAGCCAAGCTGTTCCATTCCACTCCAATTCTTCCACTTCTCCAACGTCACGTTATGGTGGCAGCAGGTGAGGTAGAGTTTTTTTTTACAGTTCCTGCTCGGAGATCAGCAAATATATAATTACAACAACGAGTCCTTGGTTCTCCTCCCAGTAGGGTGTGCCAGGAAAACCTCCAATAGGGAGTGCTGAGGATGCATCCCCATCAGATGCCTGAAGCACCTAGTCTGGCTCCTTTTTGAAGCGAACAAGCAGCAGCTCTACTTCAATGTGTCTCTGGATGTCTGAACTCCTTGCCCTATTTTTGAGGCTGAGCCCAGCCACCCTAGGGAAAAAAACCATTTTGGCAGCTTGTACCCACGTTCTTGTTCTTTCTTTAATAACCCAGAGCTCATGACCATATGTCCGGGTCGAAATGTAGATCCACTACTAAATCAAAGGCTACCAGCTCCCTCCTCGCCGCAATGTTCTGGTGCAACATCCACATTACTGTGAATACCGCACAGATTCAACTGCTCCATTTTCACTTAACTCAAGAACAAGACCCTGAGATATGTTAACTCCTTCAACTTGGGGCAACAATCAATAAAGAGTTTTCTGACACCACTGTTGCAGTGTGTTACATTTGACATCTTCATTGATGTGCCAGCAGCGGGCCTGTTTTTGTAGAAATAAGTCAGTTGTGTCTGTTCCAGTGTGATAGTTTAATGATGCGAAGCCTTCTGGTGTGTAAAACAACAACAACTCAGTGCCCTTTACTTTGACCCCCTCCATAGTGATTACTAAGGGGAGCCTGTGCCACCTACAGGAGATAGCAGAGAGAAAAGTGTGGTGGCATGTTGGGAGGATTTTTTTTTATTCTGTGGTAAAGCTGGTGACAGCTGGTTTGACATTTCTTTCTTTTTGTGAAAAAAATCCTATGGAAAGACGGTAACCATCATGTGTTTGTCAATGTGATTTCCCCACCTCGTCTGTGGCTCCCAGATTTGAGCTGATAGATACTCCTAAAATTGTATTTTTCATAACAAGTCACAAATGTATAGTTTCTTACTTTTTTCTTATACATTCTTGACCATCATCACAGCTGGAAACATGCAGCTAAAGTGGATGAGTTTGCAGAAAGTTCTTCATCGGAGTTGGAGCTCAACAAGCAGCTTTAACCACATTCTGACAAAGACCATGTTCTGTAGGTAGGTTTTGTTGTGAATTAGTTGATAGCGAAGAAGCTGAAACCTAATTCAGAAGGAGAATTTGTTGAAGGAGTTTTGTCACAATGGAGCTGCTAGAACCAGAGAAAATAAAAACATGAGAGGTCCCAAACCCCCAACACTAATTCACTCTAGCCACCTTAACTCACTGTTTGTTCCTCATTTCTGTCTGGCCTCTAATTCTTAGGGCGAGCAAAATGGCCTCACCATAGATGAGCTCATCAGTGTTTGTGATAACTCTTGTGGAACGTTGTATAGCTGCAGGTCATATAAAAATTGCTGAAACCTTCTTCCTTGCCATTGCTGACTGGAGATTTAGGGAAACAAAAAAAAAACAATGTTGGAGGACAGAAATGGAAAAGAGACGTAGTGCCTACATTGTCTCCCAAAAAATATCCAATATCCACTTATCAGCATGTAACAAAGGAATCACCTGTTTTTCCAATCTCATTGTGAAGCACAATTCTTTTTAAGACCATAAATTGTGCAGTTGGTCCCTCACCAAAGAGAAATGTCAGAAATGTTTGAAATTACTTTTATAATGACATGGTGGTGATGTGGGTGCATTTTGACACATCGATCTCTTGACGCTGTCTCCTGCCCACCCCCAACATTAACTCACTTCAGTGAATACTCGCTGCCAACCCTGCAATGCACTGATGCACTTTCTAAATCGTCCACCCACCCTTCAGGCTGCATTCCCACTTGGTTTTTAAAAACTATTTTTTAGATATTTGCTCCATTTATTTTAGCCATTAGTAACTTTGGGTTTAAATCAAATATAACAGAAACACTGGAGAGACAGCCCTGTATCCCTGCACTGTGCAAAACAAGAATACTGAACATCTCGACATGCCAGTGTCACTGGCGGATTTCTTATTGTTCTCACATCTTCTGCTTCTGTAACCCCTTTGCATACATATAGAGTGATTATCCATGGCCTGTTTGTTTGTTTTGAATGGTAACAGCCATGTTTCTCTAAGTGATACGATAAGCAATACAAGTCTGATCACACTGAAGTACAAGTATGAACCAACAACATGTTTGCAGACGACTGTGTGGACATATTAGCTGGAAAACACAATACAACTAAAGCACCAAGACACAATAATAACAAGAATGGCACATAAGCACAGGCCTAACAGTCTTCATGAATCATATTTAAATTCAATAGAGCCACATTTTTTATTTGGATCCTCAAAAATACCTTATTTTACAATGTTTAATAAAGCTAAATGAAATTCCTGGACCTGTCCCCTGATCTGGATCAACACCAAAATGTAATGGATTCTTTCCTGACCCGTACCACATCCTTCCAACACTTTTTGTGGTAATTAAGTAGTTTTTGGATTATCATGCTAACTAATAGACTAACAGACAAACAGACGCAGATGAAAACATGTAATAATGATGATAATAATGATGATAAAAGATGTCAGTGGTCAACAGTAACACACACACATATACTTACGTATATACTACGTATTTTTTTCTATTCTATTTATGGTTAATTTGAAAAAACTAAAATAGCATAGAAAATGTTCTTTTACAGCCTTTAATCATAATATTACTGCAAATGTGCTTTTTTCGGTTGAGGATCCGAGTCGCCTCTTGGCAATGTATCAAAGAGGGGAACTCCATATACTCTAACTGTCTGTAGCCATTCTTTCACGTATTGAGTGCTTGTATACCACAGAGACTTTATTTGTCTTTCAGAAATTGATAATTTAAGTTTCATGTTATTAAATTGAAGTATATTTAAACTTTTCTCTGAGGTAGAAATATAACAAACAATAATGGCCACTTTAATTGAGAATAAATAACGTGTTTACCTGCAAATTAGCAACTTGGTTACATGCACTGATATTAAGGACTGCAGTATTAGTAAGAAATTATACTTTATGCAGGCTTAGATTATACAAAATATATATTATTAATGCTTACACCAGTGCAGTCATTTTAACTTTCTTTATGGGGAATTCATAATTCCTCTGTGTGGTGATTGTTTCAATCAGTCTTAACGGTGCATGAGGGAACATTGTAATA